>NC_063174.1:1508505-1827790 GCF_023159225.1 Perognathus longimembris pacificus
ATGCATATGCCAAAATAACATGGTGAGACCCTTTGGAATAATTAATACACAATTTTAAAAATGAATGAAAGAACAGTAAAGCTTCTTGGGGGCTGGGTTCAGCAGAAGGGAGGGTGAATAAGGATGAATAAGGCCGAAGGACTTCATGTGCGTGTATGGAAACAAAGCCTTATCCACGTGTGTAGAGCGATTCTTCAGGTGCTTCAATGGTGGGGGAGAAGGGCTAGGGGAGACTGGTAGGCGGGGTGTGGTAGACGGGCTACATTGTGTGCGTGTACGGAAACGTCACAGGGAAACCTCTTGCACAGGTAATGTGCGCCAACACAAAGACCTTTTTTTAAAAAAATGAACAGATGGAGGGAAGATGGCACCGTCACGATAGGGAGGCACCCCAACTCGCTCCAACCAAATAGCGAGCTGGGAACTCCAGCACCCAACACCCCATCAAGAACCCAGCAAACGGGCTGGGGATATGGCCTAGTGGCAAGAGCGCTCGCCTCGTATACATGAAGCCCTGGGTTCAATTCCCCAGCACCACATATACAGAAAACGGCCAGAAGTGGCGCTGTGGCTCAAGTGGCAGAGTGCTAGCCTTGAGCGGGAAGAAGCCAGGGACAGTGCTCAGGCCCTGAGTCCAAGGCCCATGACTGGCCAAAAAAAAAAAAAAGAACCCAGCAAACCCAACAACCAGAAGCAACAGAGAAATGCAGGAAAGGAAAAAGAACAAAAAAAGAAGAGCCTACAACCTGCACGGTGCCGGAAAATCTCTGGGGTACCCCACCCCCACCCCACCCGCCGAACCCGGCCCGAACAGGGCCAGGCTGGGAAAGGGGACCAGCAAACCAACTGCCGAAAAGTCAGGCCAGGAGCGCAGAGTCCAGTCAGCAGGACTCCACGGACCCCAGACGGAGCACAGACCAGCCGGGATCAGACGGCGGCGAGGGACTGGGGGTGCGGGACCCAACGGCCGGGATCAGACGTAAGCAGCAGGGGAGCCAGGTGGTGTGGGGAGAGCCACCACCACCAAACGACCGATCACCACACCCCAGCACCCCAGCTCCTTAAGCCCACAGCAGCACGGGACACACACAACCCAGGACCAGTAAGTTCCCCATTACCCCCCCCAACGGGAGACCAGCTCTAGCAGAGACCCAAACCCTACAAAAAAACTAGCGTTCCCTCCCTCCCCCTCCCTCCCCCGAGGGAATAAAGCAGCTCCTTAGCTGGCTGCGCTAAGACCCTACAGGGAGGACACGGGAACTAGCAGAAGAGGAGCAGCGCCCAACAAGGGGACCGGGAAACACCCTAGGCAGACATCCCCCCCAAAGCCCCAGCAGAGGAGCCAGAACCCGGCCCCGCCCCCTCCCCAGCAGGGGCCCGGGGACCGGCAGGCATCGGAAGCCCCACCTGAGGCGCCTGGTCCTCTCGGACTTTTTGAACAACAGTCACAGGCTCGCTGGTGAGCAACACCAGCCCAGCAGGGACACCTGGGCCTGAACACACGCCCCCCTCACAGCGGAGGCGCAGAGTCTGTGGGCACCAACCCGCGCCGGGACACTTGATCCTGCTGGGGCCCACGCATACCATCCCCCCCCACAGCAAACTCGCGGGAGGGCACAAGCACCCTCCAACAACTCGGGGCAGCACGTCCCCAAAGGAAGCACTAGAGTGCACACGCACGCACCCCCTGGAGGGCCAGCGTGGGCCAGCGTGCTGCCCTCCAGCAGGAGGATCTCCTGCCCAAACCCCCGCGGGAGCGCACAAGAGGGCAAGCTGCAACACCCACTCTGACAGGTGCTCCCCGCATGGGTGGGTGGGGCCCCCCAGCGGCAGCGCCCGCTCTGATAGGTGCACTCCGCACAGGTGGGCGGGGCCCCCCCCAGCGGCAGCGCCTACTCTGATAGGTGCACTCTGCACAGGTGGGCGGGGCCCCCCAGCGGCAGCGCCTACTCTGATAGGTGCACTCTGCACAGGTGGGCGGGGGCCCCCCCCAGCGGCAGCGCCTACTCTGATAGGTGCACTACGCACAGGTGGGCGGGCCGCACCTCAACAACACCTGCTCCCACAGGAGCAATCCACACAGGTGGGCGAGCCGCCTCTCAGTGGCAAATCTCAATCTGAGAGGTGAGCTCCTCTGACCAAGGTACCGAGTGGAAAAAAGAACCAAAGAAGAGAAAAAGCCTCCATGCCACGCTGAATCTGCAACCCGCAAACCCCCACCTGAGGCACACTAGGGTCAGCACAGCACAGCGGCAGGACACTGTCCTGCAGAGAAAGACACACAACCTACCCACTCCCAAGTGCAGGGAGGGTGACCACCTCAGCAACAATCTAGACGGTCACGCTTACCCATTGGGCAGTAAGGTTCAGCAGCCAAACTCAAACCCAGAGCCAGGACACAAACAAGTCTCCCACTGACGGACCAGTGGGAACCAGCACAAAGCCAAACCAGGGAAGCCACCCTCAGATCTCCAGATGCACAAATCACAAAGAAATATTACCAATTTCATGAAAGGGCAAGCCAACTCGCCAGCTCCAAAAAGCAGTACGACCGAAGAGGAGATGGAGAATAAAAAAACAACTGAGGCTATGATAGCAGAAATGATGGAAAGCCTCAGGAATGAATTCAGAAAACAATTCCAGGAGTTTAGAGTGGAAGTCTCGAAGGACATCCAGGAAGCCAAGAAAGAAATGGAAGCAAAAATGGATACAGTGCACTCCTCTGTTAAAGAAGACCTTAACATCCTGAGAAGCGAAATGCATCAAAAAAATAGATTTAAAATACAACACTTTAAAGGAAGAAATTTCCACGATCAGAGCTGACCTGGCAACCATAAATAGCTCCCTGACATCCATAAACTCCACACTTGAATCCACAGCACAAGGAATTGACCATATTGAATCCAGAATCTCTCTCTTGGATGATGATGCAGCCGATAAGAACCAGAAAATTACCACACTCCAAGAAACAGTGACGCTTCAGAGCAGACTAATCCAGGAGCTAGTGGACAAAGACAAGAGATATAATCTGCGCATGATTGGAATAGAAGAAGGGGCCGAATACCAGAGCAGAGGGCTTCAAAATATTCTCAATAAAGTGATTGCAGAAAACTTCACCAATCTCACAAGGGACCCCATCCAGGTAACCGAAGCCTATAGGACACCTGGCAGACCAGACCCTAGAAAATCCTCGCCCAGGCACATAATAATCAAGACTTCAGATCTCAAGAATAAAGAGTAAATTTTGAATGCAGCCAAAGCGAAGAAAGAGATTTATTACAATGGGTAAAGGATCCGAATAACAGCAGACCTCTCCACACAAACCTACCACGCACGAAGAGAGTGGAAGAACACAATCCAAGTCCTACAGGCCAACAATTGCCAACCCAGAATTAGATATCCAGCGAAACTAGAATTCATATTCGAGGGAAAAACCAGATCTTTCCATAGCAAAGAGGATCTAAAGGAGTATGTGAATAAAAAACCAGCCCTACAGTGAATTCTAAGAGGGGAACCCCACCCAACAGAAATTGTACAGGACACACAGACAGAAACAGAAAGAAACTACAATAGCCAGAGCCCAAAAGAAAGAGCAGCTCAGTAAAGACAAGAAAAAAAAAGAGAAGAAAAACAGCCTAACAGGAAAATGGAAGGGGAAAAAACACTCTTATCCTTGATCTCTTTGAATATAAATGGTATAAACTCGCCGATAAAGAGGAGCAGACTGGCAGAATGGATCCGCAAACAAAAAGTTGCCATCTGTTGTCTACAAGAGACCCACCTTACAGCAAGGGTCAAAAACAGGCTCCGAATGAAAGGATGGAGCAAGATCTTCCAAGCAAACACACCTACCAAAATGGCAGGTGTAGCCATCCTGATCTCAGACAAGCTGGACTTTTCATTAAAATCAACTCAAAAAGACAAAGAAGGTCACTACATTTTAATATAAGGAAAATCCAGAATCAAGACATCACGGTGATAAATGTATACTCACTGAACAAAAGAGACCCTACATATGTCAAGCAAATTCTCACAGAACTACAGAACAAGACAGACCCAAACACAATCATAGTGGGTGACTTTAATACCCCACTCTCTCCAAGAGACAAATCCAACACCCATAGGATCAGCAAGGGAGCTGAGGACCTAAGTAACACCATATCCCAAATGGATTTGACAGACCTATACAGAATCTTCCACCCTACGAAGACCCAATACACCTTCTTCTCAGCAGCCCACACAAAGAACCTCAGCAAATACAAGAGTATTGACATCATCCCATGTATTATATCTGACCACAGTGGAATAAAGGTAACCCTCAATAACAACGGTTACCACAGAGGCTATACACATTCCTGGAGGCTAAACCCCTCACTGTTATCTAACACTTGGGCCACAGACCAAATTAAGGATGAAATCAATTAATTCATAAGCCACGATGATAATGAAAATACATCACAAAGAAACCTATGGGACACAGCTAAGGCAGTACTGAGGGGCAAGATCATTGCCCTCAGCACCCACATTAAAAGAATGGAAGCAGAGCAGGTGAATACCCTCATGATGAAACTAAAACAACTGGAGAAACAAGAAATGACAGAATCTAAAATGATTAGAAGGAGAGAGATCACAAAGATTAAAGAAGAGATAAATCTGATTGAAAACAGAAAGACCATTCAACAAATAAATAAGACTAAAAACTGGTTCTTTGAGAAAATAAATAAAATTGACAGACCCCTCGCAAGAATTACAAAAAAAAGAAGAGAAGAGACTCATATACGTAAAATCAGGGACTCCACCGGAAAAATTACAACAAGTACACACGATATTCAGTCATAAGGAGCTAGTTCCAGAACCTCTACTCACTAAAAAACAATAATTATACAGAAATGGATCAATTCTTAGAGAAGTATAAACTGCCCAAACTGAACCAAGAAGAAATAAATCAACTAAATAAACCAGTAACTTACAGCAAGATACAGGGGGTAATCAAGAACCTCCCAGCAAAGAAAAGCCCAGGCCCAGATGGATTCACCAATGAAGTCTATAAAACCTTTAGTGAGGAGCTAATACCAATACTCCTCAAACTCTTCTGCGAAATAGAAACAGAGGGAGAAATCCCAAACTCATTCTATGAAGCTAATATCATACTCATTCCCAAACGAGGCAAAGACCCAACAAAAAAAGAGAACTACAGACCAATATCACTAATGAACACAGATGCAAGCTCCTCAATAAAATATTAGCTAACAGGAACCAGAAACTGATCAAGAATATCATACATCATGACCAAGTAGGCTTCATCCCTCAGTCACAAGGATGGTTCAACATCCGTAAATCAATCAACGTAATTCACCACATAAACAGAACTAAAATCAAAATCACATTGTTATCTCAGTCGATGCCCAAAAAGCCTTTGACAAAATACAACATCCATACTTATTAAAAGCTCTGGAGAGAACAGGAATAGATGGAACATTCCTCAAAACAATAAAAGCCATATACATACAACAGACCAACTGCTAACATCATATTAAATGGATAGAAACTTAAATCATTCCCCCTAAACTCAGGAACAAGACAAGGATGCCCACTCTCCCCACTTCTATTCAACATAGTACTGGAATCCCTAGCCATAGTAATAAGGCAAGAGGAGGACATCAAAGGGATCCACATCGGCAAGGAAGAAATCAAGTTATCCCTATTCGCAGACGACATGATCTTATATCTGAAGGACCCAAAAAACTCAGTCCCCAAACTCCTACAACTAATAAACCAATTTGGCAAAGTAGCAGGATACAAAATCAATCCACAAAAGTCAGCAGCTTTTCTGTACACCAGCAATTTACAAGCAGAAAATGAAATTATGGAAACAATTCCTTTTACAGTAGCCAAAAAAAGAATAAAGCACCTAGGGATCAACCTAACCAAAGACGTGACAGACCTATTTAATGAGAACTATAAAAATCTAATAAGGGAAATCAAAGAAGACACAAGGAGATGGAAAGACCTCCCATGCTCATGGGTAGGCAGAATCAATATAGTGAAAATGGCCATATTGCCCAAATTGTTATACAAATTCAATGCAATACCTATCAAAATCCCAGCCACATTCGTCACTGAAATAGAGAAAGCAATCCACAAATTCATATGGAACAGCAAAAGACCTAGAATAGCCAAAGCAATTCTAGGCAAAAAAAAAAAAAAGCAGTGCAGGAGGTATCACAATACCAGACTTCAAGCTCTACTACAAGGCCATCATAACAAAAACAGCATGGTATTGGTATAAAAACAGATCAAAAGACCAATGGATTAGAATTAAAGATCCAGAAATAAAACCGCACTCTTATAGTCAGCTGATATTCGACAACGGAGCTAAAGACATACAATGGAATAAACATAGCCTCTTCAACTACTGGTGCTGGGAGAACTGGGCAGCCATATGCAGAAAACTCAAAGTAGACCCTAGCCTATCACCATGCACCAAGATCAACTCAAAATGGATCAAGGACCTCAACATCAGACCTGAATCCTTGAAACTACTGAAGGACAGAGTAGGAAAGACGCTAGAACTTATAGGCACAGGAAGGAACTTCCTGAATATAGTCCCAGGGGCACAACAGTTAGGAGAGAGACTCAACAAATGGGACTACTACAAATTAAAAAGTTTCTGCACAGCTAAGGACATAGCCACCAAACTAGAAAGACAGCCAACCATATGGGAAAGGATCTTTACCAGCACAGCAACAACCAAAGACCTAATATCTGTCATCTACAGAGAACTCAAAAAACTAAGCCCCTCCAAGCCCAGTAAACCAATTAGGAAATGGGCAAAGGAGCTAAAGAGAGACTTCACAAGAGAAGAAATAAAAATGGCAAAGAAGGGGTTGGGGATATGGCCTAGTGGCAAGAGTGCCTGTTTCATATACATGAGGCCCTGGGTTCGATTCCCCAGCACCACATATACAGAAAATGGCCAGAAGTGGCGCTGTGGCTCAAGTGGCAGAGTGCTAGCCTTGAGCAAAAAGAAGCCAGGGACAGTGCTCAGGCCCCGAGTCCAAGCCCCAGGACTGGCCAAAAAAAAAAAAAAAAAGGCAAAGAAACATATGAGGAAATATTCAACATCCCTGGCAGTAAAGGAAATGCAAATAAAAACAACCCTGAGATACCACCTCACCCCAGTTAGAATGGCCTATACTCTGAACTCAGGCAACAACAAATGCTGGAGGGGGTGCGGGGAAAGAGGAACCCTTCTCCATTGTTGGTGGGAGTGCAAATTAGTACAATCACTTTGGAGAACAGTATGGAGGTTTCTCAAAAAGCTCAATATAGACCTACCCTATGACCCAGCCATACCACTCCTAGGCATCTATCCTAAACAGCAAACCCCAAGATATCAAAAAGACATTTGTACTTCCATGTTTATCGCGGCACAATTCACAATAGCCAAAATATGGAAACAGGGCTGGGGATATGGCCTAGTGGCAAGAGTGCCTGCCTCGGATACACGAGGCCCTAGGTTCGATTCCCCAGCACCACATATACAGAAAACCGCCAGAAGCGGCGCTGTGGCTCAAGCGGCAGAGTGCTAGCCTTGAGCGAGAAGAAGCCAGGGACAGTGCTCGGGCCCTGAGTCCAAGGCCCAGGACTGGCAAAAAAAAAGAAAAAATATGGAAACAACCCAGATGCCCCTCCACAGACGAATGGATCCAAAAAATATGGTACCTATACACAATGGACTACTACATAGCGATTAAGAATGGTGAAATAATTGTTATTCGCAGGGAAATGGTCAGAACTCGAACAAATAATGTTGAGCGAGACAAGCCTAGAACACAGAAAACAAAGGGGCCTGATCTCCCTGATATATGACTGTTAAGTTGTGGGGAGGGGGAGACAGTAGAGACCAGGTCTGTGAAACCAAAAACTGCTTGTCAAATGGTATTTCCCACAGGATTGGGGCAGCGACGCAACATTATGTAACTAAAACCAAACAACTACTCAACATATAAAGGTCAAAAATTGACCTCTCAGTGGAACACAATAGCTCAAAAGCTATGTATGTACGCTCATAGTGTCTAATGTCGACATTACATTTAAAGCCCTAGGCGAATTTTCTTTGGCATAGGCCACGTGGCTACTGTCTATGTTCTTGATACATTGTGTATTGTATATATGTCTACCTGACCTAGGGAAGGGAAAGAAAAACAGGGCGTAAGCTATCACAAGAAATGTACACACTGCCCTACTATGTAACTGTACCCCTTGTGCACAACACCTTGTCAAAAAATTTTAATTAATAAATAAATTATTAAAAAAATGAACAACAGGAAAGTAAAACAGACTCTGTTAAGGGGTAGGTTTTAATGAGAAGAGTGAATGAAGAGAATGCATGATAATGAACATAAACAAAGTACTTTGTGTGCACATACAAAACAATAAAATGTGTTGAATTTTTTTAAGAAGGGGTAGGGGAGACTGATGAAGGGTGTGATGTTGAGCGTCCATTGTATGCATGCACTGAACTGTCACAATGAAACTCGCCTGTACAACTAACATAGGCTAATAAAAATCTTAATTAAAAAAAAGAAAAAAGGGGGGTTGGGAATATGGCTGCGTCGTAGAGTGCTTGCCTCATATACATGAGGCCCTGGGTTCAATTCCCCAGCACCACATATACAGAAAATGGCCAGAGGTGGCGCTATGGCTCAAGTGGCAGAGTGCTAGCCTTGAGCAAAAAGAAGCCAGGGACAGTGCTCAGGCCCTGAGTTCAAGCCCCAGGACTGGCAAAAAAAAAAAAGTACAAAAAGTACTCCGACGGGGCACTGGTGGCTCATGCCTCCACTCCTACACTCAGAACGCTGAGATCTGAGGATCACAGTTGAAAGCCAGCTCAAGAAGGAAAGTCTATGAAACTGTTATCCCTAACTAGCTACCAAAAAGCCAAAGTGGACCTATTGCTCAAAATAGAGTTCTAACCTTGAGCAGAAAAAAGCTTAGGGACAGCGCCCAGGCCCTGAGTTTAATCCCTGGGACTGGCTTGCATGCACGTGTGTGTGTGCATACGCACACACAACCACAGAACCACAGAAAGGACACCCCCGAGAAATTATCTCGTTTAGTCTAACACCAGAGGGTACAACCAAAAACTGCCCTCTACTAACCAGGAAGAGGGCTGTCACAAGTGAGTCTTGTTAATCTGAAAATGATCCAGGGTCTGGTATCTTCCACCTGTCATCCTAGTTACTGTGGAGGCTGAGACCTGAGAAGCACAGCTCCAAGCCAGCCTGGAGATTCTTATCTCTAATTAGCCAGCAGAAGACAGAAGGACTGGGATAGGGCTCAGTGGTAGAAAGGCACTTGATTGGGAAAAGGCAAGCAAGAGTTCAAGGCCCTGAGTTCAAGCCCCAGTGCCAGCACCAAAAATAATAATAATAATAATAATAATAATAATAATAAATAAGTTAAATAAGTTTTCTTCTTAAGCAAGGTTAAATTCTTTAATATATCGCCTTCTTTGGGTCCTTGGCTCCATGATGAAAGTTCTCTCACAGGAAAATTATTTATTGCCTAATATTTAGGGGAGTCAGTGTAGGGTAAAAATAGATTTAAATAGTTAATTCACTCTATGCAGCCATTACATATGTTTTGTGCTATCTGCTATAGTGTTTTGCCCCATCTTTGATTTACCATTATTCACATCATGTAATAAATGTTTGCAGAACGAGTTAGCGCAGAGACTCATTCAGGGTTAGCTAACCTCGGTCCTTCCTCATTGCAGCCACTGTGCCTTGATGTTGTACCCTGAGTGACTTTCGCTCAGTTTCCCAGCACATCTGACCGTCGGGTCAGCGCTCTAGACTCATCCGCAGTCCTGATGCAGCGTGTTCAAGCGCGTAACTTCAAATACAACCGCCCGAAGATCCCGCCACGTTGCCGCAGCTCCGCGAGCCAGCGCGTTGGCTTGGAAGGCCCTCCGTCCACAGCGCTCTGGGCATGCCGCTCCGGCCTGCGGTGCTGCTCAGCCAGCTCGCGTCTCTCGGCAGGAGTCGGCCACGTAGGGCTTCCCCCGCGGGCACCCGACACAGAGGGCTCAGAGGACAAGAAGGCCTCTCACTCCGAGTCTCTCTCCGTGCCGAAACGTAGGGCTGGCTGTCCCTCGTCTCATAGCTCATTCATCGGGTAGCCTCGGCCGCTCTCCCTCCGGCTCTCTAGTTATTATCTTTCACAAACGTTTCCACACTTGGAAAGGATGAGCGGTGTAGCCGCTGTGTTGGTCCAGACTCCCCGCGGCAAGAGTAGTCTAGCCCGCAAGCGGCCTGTCACAGGGCTAAGCGGGCACCACCGCCCCGAAGCTAGACGGCTTCACTCGCCGAACCCCACACTGTCAGACGTGGGGATGCGCAAGACTGTCAGGACCTTCCCGACAGGAACTCTGATCTGAGAAGTTAAAAGCAGAGTTACCGTTTCTGGTTGGGGGATTATGTCTAGCTTCAGCACCTGCAGTTGCAGTCCTAGTTCTTGGATCACTGTGCCAAGAAAGAAAAAGAAAGTTGAAATAATATAGGGAGGAAAAAAGAACAAAGTCACGATGATGTAGGAGAAAGACTGTACTCAACTTGGTCCTACGTCAAGCCCTCCCACCTGGGACTCTGCCGCAGAGCTGTGTGAGGTCTCTGTGTCTTTCACTGACAGATCCGATTTTCTGGTCATTTTGTGTAAAAAGTCTATGTCTCTATTTCATGCCTACTGCTGAAGTACCTCACGTCCACTCATCTTATGGACCTGCTTAGAGACCTCAGAAAAAACATACCAGGGCATACTCTCTTTTAAATTTTATCTTATTTTGTAATATTGGGGCTTGAACTCACATTGGCTAGACAGGTACTCTACCGATTGAACCACGCCCCCACCATACCAAGATACACTCTTGCTGATGCAAGTTCTTCTGAAGGAAGATCTTCTGGTAGGGATCAGCACAGACTGCTTTCATGGGTCCTTTAGACTTCTGTAGCAATTGACATATGATGGTATCTCATACAGAATCTTTTAGTAGGCCAGGGTTCCATTGCCCTGACCATATAACAAGGTTTGGGGTCAGGAAAAGCCCAAACAAAGAGTCTTTTCCGAGTACCCAATTATCTCATCATTACAAAGAGAACAACAAGCACCCCAGGGGTCTTCAGTCAGTGCCTCTTCATAGCTGATCTCGGCAGGATGGCCTTCGCGATAAGACCCTCTGACTGTGCTGGGGCTACCATTCCTCAACCAGGCAGCTCTCTGTTGGTTAACACAACCTGCTACCAGGACTGGCACAGGTCACACTAAAACCCACAGCTCCTCACAAGACTCCAACTCAGCACTCGGTGGGAAAGGCTACCTGCTGTCGACACAACATGCTTCTTCTTTGCGTTTCCCCATCACATGCGATTGCATAAGTATTTCCAGCTTGGAACTCTTTTAGGCGCTGTTTTCGCCATGAAAGTGTTTATCTGATGTGACTCAGACACGGTGTGTGTTTCAGGTTTCTTACGTCCTTCGGTCATTGCACAGTTCAGTTAATGGTCAATAGCAAGCTTGCAGCTGTGCGTGCACCTATCCCAGTCATCCCAGGATGTTCTGGTACAAAACCCCCTCAGTCACCTCTAGGTGGCACTCATAAACTTAGGCAATACTCGCCACTCTGCAGAACGGTTACAGTCCTCCCAGAATCACGTGTGAGTATGATTCTTAAAGATCCAAATGTATCAAGAAAGACGACTTCTGCAATTCCAGCATGGCCTGATTTTGGGGGGGACCCATTTGAATAAAGCCTTTGGGGGTGGTATTATGGGTAAGAGCAAAATTTATACTTCAGTCAAAATGGACATCCTCAAGAATACAAACAACCACAAATGCTGGCAAGGGTGTCGGGAAGAAGAGACCCTCGTTCACTGTTGACGGGAATGTAAATCTGTGAAGCTGCTATGGAAATCAGTAAGGAGATTCCTCAGAAAGCTAAAAAAGACCTACCCTGTGACCCACACATGCCCACTCCTGGGCATTTATCCAAAAAAACAATGGCAGGAGAGGCTACAGAAAGGTCTCCCGCACACTCCTGTCCAATGCAGCCCAGCTCCCGATAGCTGAATCAGCTCAGGTGCCCTACGATAGATTAAAAAAAAAAAATAGAGAATTTCATGCGGCCATCAGGGAGAATGAAGTGATGTAATCTGAAGGAAGACATATGAATGTAGAAAAATACACTGAGTAAAGGAAGCCACGTCCAGAAAGACAAAGGGTACATGTTTTCTCTCATTTCTGGATCTTAGAACCAAACTGCAGTCTCCTGTGTAAACACACACAGAAGCATATGCCGATATATGCATTCAATCAAATTGACTAACGCGTAGTCTATGCAGAAGTGAAACGCCAAGGTGTAAACGCCTTGAAACAATGAACCACTTATCAAAATGAGTATCTGGAAGCTGAAACTAGTTTCAGTGGGGGAGGAGCAGATAGTAGGGGAGGGTGGATGAATGGAAAATGGAGCAGGGGACAAATGCAGTCATAATACTTAACATGCCTATGTGATAGAGGAAAGAAGCCTGAGAGGAGATGGGAGGGGGAGGGGGAGGGGGAGGGATGGGGGGGCGGGAGGTGGCTCTGATCAAGAAGCACTGGACACACAGATGAACACGTTAAACTCTAACTCCCTCGTACAGCCATTGAAAGTTTAAAGAGCAGAACTAAACAGTGCATTCACCCGACACGTGAGTGATGAAGCCCCCAAATCCAGGCAGACCGGCCAGACATTAGGCTTCGTGTTCAGAAGGCGCTCCCAGTAAGGGTGCGGACTAGCTCCTCAGCACAGGACTAGAACGCCAACCAAAGCAAGCAAACAAGCCAGCCATGGCAGCTCAGTGTGTCATTCGAGCTACTCAGAAGACTGGGGGGCGGGGGGGTCAAAGCCAGCTCTAGCACGAAAGACCACGAGGCTCTTACTTCCAAGTAACCAGCAAAAAGCCAGAAATGGAGCTGTGTCTCAAGTGGTAGCACACTAGCCTTGAGCAAAAATAAAAAGCTCAGGGACAGCACCTCGGCCCTGAATTCAAGCGTCAGTACCTGCACACATACCGTTACGGGGTTCGAGGGAGGGGTGTCCCTGTCCCCAACTCAAGTTGGGGTTTATAAAGGCAAATGCCACATGGTCCAGCCTGGCCACACGCAGGTGACCAATGAGGTTACAGCACTACAGAGAAGCTGGGAAGTCCCGTCGGGTCACACTCAGGGGGCGCATGGAGTGACAGTCCGCCTCTAGGCACCACTGTTTGAACCACCCTATCATTTCGGTTAGAATCGGCGTGCACCATGCGGGCCGAGGCGCTCACTCATGGCGGGGGGGGGGGGGGGGCCTCCCGCCTGGAAGGGCACAGGTTTACTGTTATTAACTCGGTGCTCAAGCAGTTTACACAGTCTTCCCACAGCGAGGGCGACCTTCCCGGGATTCTGAGCAGACATGGGTTGCTTTTCAACTAGGAGGTGGTCACAGGAGATAACATTCTGGGCCACAAGTTAATAATTTCTCTAATTCCCAAGGTGAGTTCTTAGTCTGAGATGGAGTCCGTCTGGCTCCCCTCAACAACACACACACACACACACACACACACACACACACACACACACACACACACACACCACAAGCCAGCAAACAAGACCCAGAAATGAGTACGCACATCTAATAACTTTGTTCCTGATAAATTTATTTGGGCCTTATCAATGTCACTCAGTAAAAAAAAAAGTCTTAATAAAATGATGACTGGGTGTATTTCTATTCATATTTCTTTGGCTTGAGCTTAATTGCTTACTACTCAGTACTGTCAAGTTTTATATAATAAACAACATCAATTAAAATGAACATATAGCTATTATTTGAACAATGCTATCAAACTGACCTTTCAGAAATTCAATTCCATTTTGGCTTAAGCCTGGTATTTAAGAGAAGTGCGCGATGCTTGACTTAAGAGTTTTGAAATTTATGAAAGAAGAAGAGAGAGATTAATTTCCAGAAAGGTTACATAATCTGCAAGACTGGTGGCTTTTCAGGGGGAAAAATAGCTACTCTTGTACATACCAAATACTAGGTGTCATACCTCATTAGCATTTCCTATGGTGTGGAAATGATATGAAACTTTTAAGGGTACTTGGACAAGATCTTTGGAAAATTAACTAGGGATTTCTGTAAAGAAAAACCGAGGTCTCCTCCCTCCACTCACTACTAACTGCAGTAGAAGGGACAGCCTTTACCGGAGGAGACAAAACACAGCAACAGTAGACTCGTCAAGCCAGTTGCTGGTGGTTCACACCTGATCTCAGTCTCCTGAGAGCTGAAGGTCCTGGTTCAAGGCCAGCCCAGGGAAGAAAAGTCCATGAGACTCTCTTCTCCAATTAACCAGCAAAAACTCCTAAGTTGCCAGGCACTGGTGGCTCACGCCTTTCATCCTAGCTCCTCGGGAGGCTGAGATCACAGGATGAAGATTCAATGCCAGTCCAGGCAGGCAAGTCCCTGAGACTCTTACCTCCAGTTAACCACCGGGAAACCAGAAGTGGAGCTGTGGCTCAAAGCGGTTGAGCACTAGTCTTGAGCAAAAAAAAGCTCAGGGACAGTGCCTAGGCCCTGAGTTCAAGACCCAACAAGATCAACAACAGCAACAACAACAACAAAAATCAGAAGTAGAAATCCGGCTCACATGTTAGATTGCCAGTCCTGACCCAACTGGCCAAGCAAGAGCGTGAGGCTCTGAATTCAAGCCCCAGCACCCGCACAAAACCAAACAACAAATAAAGAACAGACTAAGCTTCCACACGTCCGGCCCGACCCCTTACTCCCATCAAGGGAAGAGGAGAGGTGACGGGCAGAAGCTGATGACTGCGGCACCGGCACGCCGAGAAGAGGCCACGTGAACTCCTCCGTCCGTGGGCAGGGTACAAACACGAGGTTTAGGTGTCAACAGAGGGAGAACTGAGAGGTGGGCGGAGACATTTGCACCATGTAATGATTCCAGGCCCAGTATGGCCTGGCTAGACATTCTCTCCACTGCGGTCTGTGAAGGGTTCACAAGTTATCATTGCTGTCATAGCTTGTGGGGCGCCATCTCGTTCCCAGGAGACGACCGGGCCCGCTCTGGGGGACAGCCACCCCGTGGTACCCTCCCTGGGGGCGGGAGGGGGTCTGATCCTCCCTGGAGGGTGGCTCAGCCCACCTTCACCATAGACGGTCCTTCCTGGAGCCCAGGACGATGACTGCAAGAAGCCTTGGCGTCAAGGAGACAGCCCTGACATGGAGGAGGGGCGCTGAGCTTTCTTTTTGCCTTTAATCACCGTTCACACGTTCGTGGCTCGGTTAAGGAGTCCGTGCTTTCTAGCAAGAGCCGTTTCTGAGTGCTGGTTATAAAATCACCTCTGAACAGGTGGAGCCACGTGGTTCGGTGACACTGGTTTAGTGCTTAGAGTGCCAAATGTTCCAACATATATTGGATAAAAGCCATGAATAAAAATTTCACCTGTCTACTTCAGAGATCCGATAGGAGTTCGTCAGAAAGCCGGTGAACGTGCGTGCTGTCACATCATCACACCCACAAGCAGCTCTGTGAGCCCTGACTGGAAGCAGGCCTTGGCATGGCCCTATTTTGTTTTGTTTTGTGTCTCGTCAGTCAGGGGGCTTGAACTTACTGCCTGGGCACTGTCCCTGAACTTTTGGGCTCAAGGCTAGCATTCTACCACTTTGAGCCACAGCTCCACTTCCAGATTTTTTGTGGGTTAATTGGAGATAAGAAGCTCACAGACTTTCCTGCCCGGGCTGGCTTTGACCTGCGAACCTCAGATCTCAGCCTCCGCGTAGCTAGGATTGCAGGCCTGGACCACCAGAGCCTGACTGAGGACAGCCAGCTTCATATTTTGATTGCAAGCTGGAAGTACGCGGGGTCCCCGCGTTTCTGCTTGAAGACATTCTGCCCGCTGAGGAGGGCACTGGCCTGTGACCGGAGCCATGAATTTTCTTGGGGGTAACCCAGCGATGTATCGGGAGTGTTACTCACCCAGCCTGGCCCGGTCTGCCCCGTTACCTACTTCAAGTAAGGAGAGATTGGGAGTGACTGGCAATGCTCCTCCCTCCTCAAGGCCCTGGGAAGAACAAGAAAAAGGCAGACAGATGCTCTTGACTAGTCTGAGAGGCGGACGCTCCTTTGTGAGCTGCAGCGTTCCTGGCGGTTGCCACTGGATTGGCCATGGCTTCTCCTTCGGGAAAACGGTGGCCTGCAGGCGCTACCCAAACAGTACAGCTTCGGGAAAGAAGTCAAGGCAGGTGGTCAGGCGCCCGTGGCTATAAGCACAGCTGCCCCTCGGAGCGTGCCAGCTGGGAATTGGCTTACACAGGTCACCCAGGAGCTAATGAAGTCAATCGTTTATTCTTCTTGTTTAGAACGTTCCCACGTGCTCTGCCCTAACTACCCCAATGCCCTCGAGGCATTGAGACCGTAAACAGTCTCAGTACTCCTCCTCAACACCTTCCTAGCTTTCTATGCTGTTGTTTATATTGTATATTATAGACAGATCTAAATAGATATAATATACAATACATTATATTAGGAACATGCATTGTTTTATAGAGACGGATACAGGCATACCTAACCCTAAGGCAGTGTAGGATAACTGAAACTCAATAAATTTCCATTTACTTATCGAACTGAATGAGGTGAAGTCTGAGAGTGCTTAGATCAGGGACGCTGTCTCAAAGTAAAGGAGGTTGCGCCCCTAAACAACGCGTGTGCCCCCACACACCCCGGGATTCCACGATTCACGAGGCAGAGACAGGAGCGTCACGAGTTCATGAATTCAAGGCCACCCACGGCAAGGCACTACCTTAAAAACAAACAAAAGTGACCCTCTAAATACATTCCACAGCTAAGGTGGAGCTAATGCGAGTTCACCTGCCAAAGGAACTAGTTCCGAGCAAGTGGAGACACCCGTGCAAACCAATTCATACGGAAAAAAATTGACAACAGTAAATACCTCGAGGGAAGAAAGAAGGCTGATAGAGTAAAAACCGGCTTTTGTTTTAAAACTTCTGTTTTTTATAGTAAGACTGGGTACTCGCGATCTTTTCTGTTTAAAAAAATAGAAAAAAATACTGACTGCAGGACGAGCAAAGAGAGTGGGGACCAGGTGAGGTGCTTGCCGAAGGGGCGGGCTGCACCTTGGTGCCCCTCCCTGCCCTGGCTCCTCCTACTTGACCCCTGACCCCCCCCCAAGCAGACACAGAAGGCCGGGGGTGGGGGGGAAACTAGCATTGCCAAGCCCACAGTAGGCGGAGGAAGCCTTGGCCCGTCACGGCAGTGTGGAGGAACAAAGAGGACTGTCTCCCTTGCCTACTGGGGAGCGCTTTGCCAATGTGGCCTGTCCTCTTTCATGCGGTGCTGAGGAACGCCCCGCTAGGCCCCCAAGGCCTCACTAAGGGCCCCCAAGGCCCAGCCGCTAACTACTTCGCTCTACACTCAAGTCCTGGGCTTCTCTTTGTTTGCGATCCTCTTGAAGGAGATCCCACACTGGAGAACTGTCTGAAGATGGCCGTGGGTTGCACAGGCTGCTTCCACAGATTGGCCAGTGTAGACCCCCGAGGAGACCACCCCAGAGCCCCCCCCCCACCATGCTTCTTTTTCTCTTTTTGGGGGGGGAGGGTCTGTCATGGGGCTTGAACTCTGGGCCTGGACGGTGTCCCTGCTGGGCTCTTCAGCTCAAAGCTAGCGCTCTACCACTCGAGCCACAGCGCCACTTCTAGCTCCCTGGTGGTTCACTGGAGATTAGAGTCTCGGGGACTTTGCTGCCGGGGGCCGGCTTGGAACCGCATCCTCAGATCTCGGCCTCCTGAGTAGCTGGGATTCAGGCGAGAGCCACAGGCGCCCTGCCTCCCACCATGCTTCTGAAGAGGCCAAGCCCCCGCCAGGCCCGGTGGCGCATGCCCAGAACACCAGCTACGCAGGACATGAATGAGATCTCAGGGTTGTTGCAGACGGAAGCCAGCCTGGACTGGAAAGTCGGTGGCACACTTTCTCCAGCTAACCACCAAGAAGCAGAAAGCGGAGGGTGTGCTCCAAGCGCTAGAGCACTAGCCTGGAGCAAACAAGCTAAGGGACAGTGCCCAGGGCCTGAGTTCAAGTCCCGGTATTGGCATCAAAAGGGCCGGGGGGGGGGGGGGAACACAAAATCTCGCTCTCACTTCATTCCTCAGCATGCTTTATGGTTTATGGGGTGTGTTGTTTCGTTTTGCATTTACCCAGTCGTTAGCTTCTTCACTCCTCTGAGAAAGATCACCAAGGCCAGAGCCTGGGGTCCACTAAGCACAAGGCTCCATCCTCCTTCCCCATCAGAATCCATCCGGAAGCTTCCACGAGGACGCTCTTCCCAAGGCCCAGATAGCTGCGTTCTGACGGCTGGCCGGGATTACCCCAGCACTGTACTGACCCGGGCGGGGCTGCGATTCAGGACGAGTTCACGAGGACCCCGCCGGGTAAGGACTCGTTCTGCAGAGCGGTCGGCCTCCCGGAGCTGCCGAAGGCCCCGGTCAGGGGAAACGCACAGCGGGGTGACAGAAGCCGAGGTCGGAAGCCTTTCGAGAAGGCACCGCGCTGGCACTCCTGCAGCGAGTCTTTCACACCGCATCCAAGCTGGAAGCCGTTGCCCTTCTGGAAGAGCCTGAAGCTACTTACAAACGCCTTCGGGTAAAGTAGAGAGACATAAACCATCTGCAGATACTAAGCAATACGCGTCTTGAGAGTGAACAGCATGCCATCTGTGCTAAGTCGAGTAATGGCCCCGGAGAGTCATATAAATCCCTCGAGCTTGTGAGTCTCTCCTTATGTGACAAAGGGGACCTTACAGGTGTACGCTGAAGGTCCTCCCATGGGGGGAGGGATTGTCCTGGGTTATCTACATAGGCCCTGAATATTATTATAAGTATACTTATGAGAACAGAAGAAAGCAGAAGGCGGTTTCACTGCAAGAAGAGAAGATGGCGCTGCCTGATTGCGGTGACGGACCTGACGTGAGGGGGGGCCACAGTCGAGGAAGGTGGGGGGTGGGGAAGGAGTGCCGAATGGATTCTCTCTCGAGGTCCTCCTAGCCCCGCCAATACTTTTATTTCCTCCCAGTGAGATTAACCTTGGGTTTTGCACCACCAGACAGAAAGACAGTACATGTATATTGTGTTAAGCCACTACATGTGTGATAAGTCGTTACAGAAGGAACGAGAAACTAACACACCTGGGGGGAGGGGGCCCAGCACATGCACAGCAGGACTAGGGATTGGACTCCGGGCCTCGCTCTCTCCCTTTACCCCCCCCCCCCCCGCCAAGAGTGTTCCACAGTAGCAAATGCCACTGGTCCCAGTAATTGTCTTTGCAATTATTGTCCAAAAGGAAAACACCCAACTGCCATTCCCTTAATCAGAGATGGAGTTGAAAGAACTCAACCAATCATGGAGCGCGCGCACGCACACACACACACACACACACACACACACACAATGTTATAAATAGCTTAACATTTTCTGCGTTCTTCACTTCCTTGGATACTCTAGTTACTCTTCCTAGAAACACACACACACACACACACACACACACACACCAAAATTTATCCAATGGAGGCCTAGGGGTCAGAGCTGAAGATAGAGCACTTGCCTAGCAACCATAGGCCCACACCAGCCTCTAGTACTGAAAAAGGAGGAAGAAGAAGAAGAAGAAGAAGAAGAAGAAGAAGAAGAAGACGAAGAAGAAGAAGAAGAAGAAGAAGAAGAAGAAGAAGAAGAAGAAGAAGAAGAAGAAGAAGAGGAAGAAGAGGAAGAAGAAGAGGAGGAGGAGGAGGAGGAGGAGGAGGAGGAGGAGGAGGAGGAGGAGGAGGAGGAGGAGGAGGAAGATGATTCAAGAGAGCTTGAACAGAAGGGTTACAATAGTAGCCTTGCTTGCAGGCAAATTTTTTAAAAGAAAAAACTCATTTACATTTGCTGGCTGCTTTATTGTTTGTTTGTTTGTTTTTTGGCCAGTCCTGGGGCTTGAACTCAGGGCCTGTGCACTGTCCCTGGCTTCTTTTTGCTCAAGGTTAGCACTCTGCCACTTGAGCCACAGCGCCACTTCTGGCCTTTTCTCTATATGTGGTGCTGGGGAATCGAACCCAGGGCTTCATGTATATGAGGCAGGCACTCTTGCCATTAGGCCATATCCCCAGCCCTGCTGGCTGCTTTATATTGTGAAAGTAAACTTGCCCTAAACTTGATCCTTCCTTTTTTTTTAAAACAAGCTCCAACTGTCCAACTGTTGGAACTCAGACTGGCCTCCAGCTCACCCAAGTGCATCACCACACCTGACTTCCTGTCATCTTATGTATTTGTTGGTGTGTGTGTGTGTGTGTGTGTGTGTGTGTGTGTGTGTGTGTTGGTACTGGGGCTTGAGTTCAGGGCCTAAGCATTGTCCCTGAGCGTTTCTGCTCACGGCTAGTATGCTACCACCTGAGCCACAGCTCCACTTCCAGCTTTTTTGGTAGTTAATTGGAGAAAAGAATCTCATAGACTTTCTTATCCTGGCTGCCTCCGAACTACAATCCTCAGATCTCAGCCTCCTGAATAGCTAGGATTACAGGTATGAGCCACCAGCACCCAGCTTCAAGTGGCAGGGCACTAGCCTTGAGCAAATAACACTCAGGAGTAACACCTAGGCCCTGAGTTCAAGCCCCAGGACCAACACACACACACACACACACACACACACACACACACACACACACACAGAGAAGTTTTAAATGTTTTACTGGCATTTCTAACTTTTTGGTGATACTGATGTTTGAATTCGCTAGGCAAGTTCTCTACCACTTGAGCCGTGCCTCTAGCCCTTTTGTTTTTCAAATAGCATCTCATGCTTCTGCCTGCCTGGCCTTGGGCCATGATACTTTGCCGCCTGCGTAGCTGGGATTACAAGTGTAAACCACCACACCTACTGATATCACTTACCATGAAACCATGAAACCATGGTTTTGAGTCCACATGATTTTCTTTTTTTTTTTTTCTTTTTTCCAGTCCTGGGGCTTGGGCTCAGGGCCTGAGCACTGTCCCTGGCTTCTTTTTTGCTCAAGGCTAGCACTCTGCCACTTGAGCCACAGCGCCACCTCTGGCCATTTTCTGTATATGTGGTGCTGGGGAATCGAACCTAGGGCTTCATGTATACGAGGCAAGCACTCTTGCCTCTAGGTCATATCCCCAGCCCCAAATGATTTTCTTTTGGAAGAACTGAGGATTGAACTCAGGACTTTGTACTGGTTAGGCAAGTGCTTTACCAGAGAAGCCCAAATGTACCTTGTGCAGCTGTTAACAGTACCCAACAGGATAACCGAGCCGGGGTGCACACCTGAAAGTCCCAGCTGACGAGAGGCTGAGGCAGGAGGGTCAGGAGACGGAGGCCGGCCTGCTGTCTATTAGTGAGATCCTGTTTCAAGGAAACCAGAAACCCCAAAATGAGATGAAATAAACACAAAACAACAACCCCTCCCCACCAAAACCAACAAGAAAACCGAACCGAGCAACAGAAAATTAAAAACGAAATGCGTCTGTCCGATTGGGGAGCTGCCGCCTTTCTGACGGTGGCACTGAGCCAGTCACGAGGCCTTCCTGTGCCTCGGTCCCCCCGTGGCGCTGTGGGGTCGCCCTGGGCACCGGCCCCGCGGGCCCTGGGGACCCCCCCGGCGCTCAGCCGCGCGTTCACGGCAAGTGGCTGCCTCGCGCCTGCGCGTCTCCACGGCAGTCTCTGAGCGTGCTGCGGCTCCGCAGAGGGAGCGGGCTTGGTGTGCACGCGTGTGGCTGGGGGGACGGGCTGTCGGGGCCGGGGGGGCTGCCCAGGATGACTCCAGACCCCGGCTCCCAGGCTCGCCCCCTGACGCGCGCCTGGCCGCTTGCACCACTCGGGAGAGCGGGGCTGGGGCTGCTCGTCTCGCGTCTTCAGTGCGGAACCCGCCATTTTACCCATGAATACTGAGTGCGAGGCGGCACTGGTGACCGTGGCAGAAAGACGGGCCTTAGAAGAGTGGATCGGAGTGCCCGGTGGGCTTGAACCCAGGCAGCCGCGGGGGGTGGCGGGGAGGCGGGCGGAGCGTGAGAGACAGCAGCCCAGCACCTGCTGGCTAGCGGGGTCGTTGGGTGAAGAAGACAAAGAGAAGACGGCTCGTGAGTTTTCGTTACCAATGACCCAGCTAGGAACTTCGGATCTTCCTCTTCCCTCCAAAGACACATGTACAAACACACAATGTTCTTCTAGGGTCATTACTTTTTTATGACCCCTTTTAGGGAGCCACGTTGACAGGGCTACATTAACGTCACCTTGGCGGTTGGTGTGTGTGCCCGTTCTAGGGCTCGCGTTTGGGTTCTAGATGCTGTCTCTAAGCTTTTGCGCTCACGTCACTTCTGGCTTTTTGGTGGTTAAAGGGAGAGAAAAGACTCACGGGCTTTCCAACCCAGGCTGGCCTTGAAACTTAATCCTCAGATCTGAGTCTCCTGAGTCATCAGGATGACAAGCGTGAGCCACCAGCACCTGACCTTAGTGATTAAAAAAAAAAAAAAAATGAGGGCTGGGGATATGGCCTAGTGGCAAGAGAGCTTGCCTCATATACATGAGGCCCTGGGTTCGATTCCCCAGCACCACATATACAGAAAATGGCCAGAAGGGGCGCTGTGGCTCAAGTGGCAGAGTGCTAGCCTTGAGCAAAAGGAAGCCAGGGACAGTGCTCAGGCCCCGAGTCCAAGGCCCAGGACTGGCAAAAAAAAATGAATGGAATTTGTCGTTGGGAGTTTGGTTTTCTACTCACTCCACCATCGATCTAGATCATTTTCCTAGCATGTCAGGCCTTTCTATCCTCTTGTTCAAAAGAGCTTGGAAAGAATGCAGAGTCTACAGATGGACTTAGAGGCCGACAGGCAAACATTTCTGGTAGAAATGTTCAGTGGAAAAGCACTTGCCTAGCCTCCACCCCGTTCCCAGCCTGGAAAGAAGAAGAAAAGGAAAGAAGGGTGTTTTTCTGTGCTTTGTTGCTTCTTTTTCTTAGGACTCAACTAGACTTAAGAATAAAAGAAACGAAGTTGAAATACTGAAATACAATCTCACCACAGCCCCTGAATCATTCTGCTTGTTAGCTACAGCCCTAAGGCTTCTGGTGTTTCCAGGCATCTTTCCAGCACGAAGGGCTGACCAGCCTCTTCAGCTACAAATGAGAGGAATGCTAAATGATTCCCAAGCTCCTGTTTCCAGCTTCGGAGCCCGACTGCACTGAGTAACACGAAAGCTACAGACGCTGCCACGCGTCGATGCGGCAGGGACGATTCCCACATTCTACGATCCTCTCTACAGAGGCACAGAAATGCGTGCCGGCGCATCGGCGCATGCGTGCTCCTGCGTGCGTACACACACACACACACACACACACACACACACACACTTACTTTGATTTCCCGACTTGTGAATCTTTTTTGTAATTAGAATCAAGACGGCCTCTGCTTCCCTAAATCTGCTTCAACACCTAAGATACCACACGGTAGTCCTTGCCAAGGTATGGGGACAGCACCAAACCTCAGGCCAGTCTGGACTGGGGGTAGGGGCGGGGGGGGTCCTCTGGTGGTCACGTGTGGCATTGCCACCTCATTCAGAAGGCCCTAAGCCAACAAGGTTGGAAGCCCCTCTGCAGGGACTGTCAGAGTACCCGGAAACACTGGCGTGGGACAAGTCCAGGCCAGACGTTCTAATCTTTGTCTTAGAAATAATGTTTTGGTATTTTGAGGAACTCTATTCCTTCAAATTTTTAACGGATGGCTCAAGAAAGCTAAGCGAGAGCCAGGTGCGCGCACCTGTAATCCTAGCTACTCAGAAGACTACGATCTGAGGACCCTAGTTCAAACCAGCCTGGGCAGGAAAGTCCACGCGATGCACACCAGAAGTGAAGCTGTGTCTCAAGTGGTAGAACGCTAGCCTTGAGCGAAAAAACAAACCAACTATGGGACAACACCCAAGCCCTGAGTTCAAGCCCCCACCACCACCACACACACACCAAAAAAAAAAGAAAAGAAAAAGGAAAGAAAGCAGATCTAGATTCCAGAGTAATGTTAAATGGCCTACATTTTATATTGCTGTTTTAGTTGTTCTTAGCAGGAAAAAAATGTATAAATTTCAAACAATTCAGAATGAAGTTGCCTCCCCAAGGATTCTCCTTTGAACTTGATTATACTTCATTCACACTGTCAGAGCATACATCTCGGAATGATGTTGGTGGCAACAAATGATCTGTCATAGGAAGGGATGGAGTTGTTTGACAGGCTGTGGGTAGCAAGGCTGCTGCTCCTTTAAATTATTGAGCAGCCAATTTTGAATGCACATTTATATGTCTATTCATTTGTGCAAGCAACACATATTTACCAGCTCATGCTATGCCAATCATAGCTTATTTGCTTAGATCTTTCCTTCACCTTTCATCTGAAAATTTGGTTTCTCACAAGTCTAAAGCAACTGTCTTCCAGCTAGAAGAAGCAGGGGGAGGTACTAGCAAGAGACTGCACGTTAGAAGTAGGAGGAAGTAGGGTTCTTGTTTCCTTTCCATCTTCCTGCGGTAGCTTCAGCTGTCCAGCTCGCAACCTCCCTTTCTCTTGGGCCCTTGGCATCTCCAAATCCATAATACAATGGAAATATTAGTCAAATGCATGGCCAGTCTAAGCCACCCTGCCTTCCAAAGGCATGGGGGGGAGAGAGCAAAGTTTGAAAGTCTTTTCCTCCATCCTCCAAGTTCATTTCCTATTCTAGTTAACACTAGATCTTAGTATGCCTAATAACACTGTAACTCAACATACTACTACCCGCAGGGCTCTGGTGTCTCCTTTGAACTCCAGTTACACTTAATTTACACTGCCAAACTCATGATTCGAGACATTGTTATGAATCACATGTGCCAACTGAGGAAACTCAAGTGTGGCTTAAGTCCCTTGAACAAAGGCCTGAGGTTGCCCTTTGAATCTGGGTTCCATGAGAAAACTAATCCTTAATAGCAAAAGCATCTATTTTATGAAATTAGTTAGTTTCTATCTCTTCTACATGTAAAATACTTCTAACTTTGAGAGAATTGAGAAAATACCCGCTGAAATAATACTCTGTAAACCGGGAACCAGTGGCTCACACCTGTAATCCTAGCTACTCAGAAGGGTCGCAGTTCAAAGCCAGCCTGGACTAGAAAGTCCATGAGACTCCAAATAACCACCAGAGAACCGGAAGTGGCGTGTGTCTCAAGTGGCAGAGTGCTAGCCTTGAGCTGAAGAGCCCAAGGACATTGCCCAGGCCCAAAGTTCAAGCCCCATGACTGACAAAATAATAAAAAATAATAGCAGTTATTACTTCTTATTATATTCTGTAGATCTTAATTCTTTTCTGGTAACACCGTTGCAAGATCGGCCTAATAGCAAAGATTAGCGTCCATGGTCCTTTCTTTTCTGTACCAGGGCTTGGACTCGGGGCCTCGTGCTTGCTTGGCCGGGGGGCTGGACCCTCATTAGCCACACCTCCAGCCTAGATGTGAGTGAGTTATTTTGAAGATGGAATCTCATGGACTTTCCTGCCCAGGCTGCTCTTTAAACTCCGCTCCTCCAGCTCGCCCCCCCCCCCGGCCCCCAGCAGCGAGGATTTTGGGCCTGAGCCAGGCGCCTGGCAGAAGTAATCCTTTTGAAACTCTACCAAACCCGTCCAGTTCAAAGGGTCATCCGCAAATGACTTCCCTCTGCCGGGCATTAACCAAAGGGCGGTGCTTCCTCGAGGAGGACCGGACCGGAGGCGTGGCTCAAACGGCAGGACGCTTGCCATCTGCAAGGCCCTGCGTTCAAACCTCACTAACACAAGAGGAAGGAAGGAAGGAAGGAAGGAAGGAAGGAAGGAAGGAAGGAAGGAAGGGAGGGAGGGAGGGAGGGAGGGAGGGAGGGAGGGAGGGAGGGAGGAAGGAAGGGAGGACATAGAAAGCCCTGGGTGAGCGAGGGTAGCCTTAGGCTTCCTGACAGCCTCCCAGTTTGTTTTCCTGTGTGAACAAAGCCCAGCGGTTGTTTACTGACTTAACAAGGCACATCTGACCCTACCCGGCCCGCTCCACCTTAGCCGAAAGACAACCCAAGAAAGCAAACCTACGTTACTACTTCCTTGGCGGGAGCCAGCTCCCAGACGGATCCCTCCATGGCAATGTTCCGGGTTCGAGGGAGGGCAGTCCCCGTCCCTCCAAGAGCCCACCGCCCACAGACAGTCTCAAGCGAAAAGCGAAGCGAGCGGCGGGGGACGCAGCGCAGACGCGGGCGCTGACCCCGGGACCCCCGACAGTCGGGGGGTCATCAAGGCGAAAGCGTGGCACCGATGTGGGGGGCTGCGGCGCGGGGCAGAGCCAGCAGCACGCAAGCGGAGCCAGCCCTTCATGGGAGCAGGGCCTGGCGGCCAGGTTGCCCTCACACTTCGCTTCCACAATTGCTGCCACGTGTCCCTAGTCAAGATGGAGTCCGCTCTGCTTCCGACAACAAAGCCCCCCCCCCCCCGCCTCGCTGAGCCCTGTGGATGAAGGGGTGGATGAGGGAGTGCACCCCCCCCGCCCCTGGGGGAGGACAGGGCTGCGGGGGCGGGAGGAGGCGTGGCGAGCTCTTCCTGTGGCCACGTCCTGCTTCCTCGGCGAGGCTGTAAATCCCCCGGCCGCCAGCGTCCATCTCCCCCGCAGGTGCTTCATCGGCACGCCGCGATTCACTAGAACCCGCGCGCGTGCGGCCGGTCCCGGGCGAGCTGCCCGCGAGCACGCGTGTTGCACGGTGAATGCTCTCACAGACGGAACACCGCCAAGGACCTCCCGCCGCCCCCGACGCCCGCCCGGGCTCCCCCCGGCCCTCCCAGGGCCCCGGGCAGCGTTGGGGCCCCGAGCCTCCTCCACAGGGAGAGTTCAAAGCCTCGCCCGCGTGGGCAGACGCTGGAAAGCCCGAAACCGTGGTTACAGCTGAAGTCCATCTCTCTTCCACCCGGGCGCCCCCAAGGTTTCCTTCACCCCACCTCCACTCACGGGCCCCTTTTATTGCTGAACAACAACATTCAGCAAGCCAGTGATGGCTTCTCCCCGGTTTTTCTTTCTTCCCTCCTTTCATTCTTTTTCTTCTTTCTCTGGCTTTCAGTTTTCGTGTGTACACGTGTGTTATACGTGCATCGCTCTCCTTTCGCCTTTTTCTCAAGGCCGGTGCTCGACCCCTTGAGCCACAGCTGCACCTTCAGATTTGGGGTGGTTCATTGGAAATACGAGCTTTATGGCTTTCTTGCCCAGGCTGGCTTCGAACTGCGATCCTCGGCTCTCAACCTCCTGAGCTCCTGGCACCCAGGTCACTCCCTGGTTATGAAAGCCCAGCCTAGGCGCAGCCCGGGCAGGTTCCTAGGGCCCTGTGTGGCCGCGGAGTCTGTGAGCTCTGATTGCCAGCCTCAGGCTGGGCCTGGCAGGCTCCTGGGACAGTCTCCGAGGAACTTAGATCATCAGCACTTCGGAGGCACTGGCTGAAGACTAGTTGCCACGCTCAACCTCACTTGGAAATGAGTTAGTAGCAAAAGCCAGTGAACGGTGAAATCTAAGGAGAGTATTCACGGGAGCGGATCACAAGGGCTCAATAGCTACGTGTGTATGATCGTGGAAAACATTTTATGAAGTGAACTCCAAGATATGGAAAGAAAAGATTTTTTGTTGTTGTTGTTGTTGTTTAAAAAAATAAAAGCCGGTGAAGTTAGTTTCAGTGGGGAACATGCTCTTCTAGGGATAAGAAAAGATGCCATCCATGATCTGTACCTACGTGGAAAACCAGCCAGCAAGCACAAGGTGGACGTGGAATCGGGGGAAAGGAAAAGGACGATCTGGAGGATTCTCAGCTCGACCAGAGGACGGGTCCCTGGCTGTCCTGGCCAACCCTCTCTCGCTTCAGTCTCAGAAAGAATGGATGGAGGTAAAGAGGAAATCCCACAACAGCCTAGGAGTTTTCCTCCCCCCTAGAACAAATCCTCTGTAATGCTCTGTCATAATCTAAACGTTCGAGCCAGATGTCGGTGGCTCGCACCTGTAACCCTAACGACTCAGGAAGGAGACTGAGGTCTGAGGGACCCGCTTTGAAGCCCATGAGACTCTTATCTCCAATGGACTATCACCAAGCCAGAGGGGAGCTGTGGCTTACGTGGTACCCTGGAGTGAAAAAGGATCGTGTCCAGGCCATGAGTTCAATCCCCAGTACCAGCATAAATAAACAAATTTCCCTTCGAAGCTCAGAGTGCTTCTGGGCCTTCTTCGCTGCCTTGCAACGTGGCGCCCACACAAACGAGACCCCGTCTGCTTGGGGAAGCTTTCTTGGGCCTCGGAGTAGAGTAGGGTGCTCATCGAGAGTCCTCGGCTTCTTCCATTTCTACTGTCTGTCTGCGAGTAATAACGCTGCGTGGCTTCTGTTGGAATGGGCTCGCCACGCTCAGACTCTGGCTTTGTGCACAGTCCTGCCGGCCCTGGGAGCCTTAGCAGAAAGGGTCGAGTGTTTCCAGTCCTCCCCGTGACCCGGGGTGGCTCCCGGACTTTCCACCCAGGGCGGAACCACGCACCAGCGATCTGGTTCACAGAGACCCACGCAGTGCCAGTGAGCACCCCGCCCCCTCCCTGCCCCCGCCCCGTCTGCAATGCCCTGCCCATGAAAGCACGACGCTCCTTTGAGGCACTGAGAGGGAGAGCTTCATCTCAGTCCCGCGGGTTTCCAGCTCGCGCCTGTCTCCCTTGGTCACTCCGTCGGATTTTCCACACGGGTTCCTTTGGTTTTCTCTAAGTGGAGCTGATGTTGCTCCGTCCACTAACAAAGAGCTTCTCATGGACCCTGGGCTCGTGGGGTTCCGTGGGGAAGTGGGTGCCCCCCTCCATTCCCACATTTCATCTCCATCCTGCTCCTGGCCTTCACTTGAGGCTCGGGGGGGGGGGTCTGGCAGCCAGGCCCACCCCAAGATCTCCACAGATGTGACCGCCAGGGACTTGCCTGACCTCTCTGGCTGCTACTGAAGCGGTGTTTTCCCTTCCCTGCTCCTCTCCACACTGTGTCTGCGGGTGAATGGAGAGCGATTCTGAGCACCCCGTGTCTCTCCAAGGAGACCCACAGAGGATCATCCCGCCTGACGGCTCTGCAGCTTGGCAGAGAGCATCCGTCCTCCTGTTTTGGCTAGTCAGGAAAACCTCAATATTAATGTAATAATCAACTGCCGTGACCTCTCTGCCACATTGATCAGCTGTGGCAGAGGAGAAGTTGGACTTTGAAAGCTCGTTGGCAAGGCTGAGTGCCCAAAGTTCAAAGGCCATCCTATGCTTATGTGTCAAAGTTGACCGTGATATTCAGAATCACCACGAATACATGGTTTTTCAGCATATTTTAAGTCACTGAACTCAAATAGGCAATAAGAGCTACCATCTAATCTGTAGTTCTTTTTCTGGGCATCAAGGAACTTTCCAGCTCAGTGAACTATATACAAAGAGAAACAGCTCACCATGGCATGGGTGTACTGACTCTATTTTAATGTTTTCAGGTAGCTTTCAAACATTTTGGGTTTGGGGCTGGGAATATGGCCTAGTGGTAAAGTGCTTGTCTCATATACATGAAGCCCTGGGTTCGATTCCTCAGCCCCGTGTATATAGAAAAAGCCGGAAGTGGCGCTGTGGCTCAAGTGGCAGAGTGCTAGCCTTGAGCAAAAAAGAAGCCAGGGACAGCGCTCAGGCCCCGAGTCCAAGGCCCAGGACTGGCAAAATTAAAAAAAAACATTTTGGCTTCACAGTAGTAAATGCACATTAAATGATAACACACACGCGCGCGCACACACACACACACACACACGCACACGCCCTACAAAGCTGAAACAAAAGTACCTTAGGTGATACTGCCTCAGGTGATAGCAGTTAGGATGTATACATGTGCTCTGAAAACACCTCAGAAGCATGCTTCCTCTGTGTTCAAGACGCGCGTGTGCACGAACACCAATGTGGAGTGTGGGATCCGTGTCAGGTGGCGCTGCCTCTGGCCGCTTGGACTTTGCTCACCCTTTGTCTAGGTTTTCGTCACTCAGCATCATGATGCTTTTGGAATGCCCAGATTTCAAGGCCCCCAAAGACAACCATCAGAGTCCACAGTCAAAGCCAAACCGCAAGGGTCGCTTTATTGCGAGTTCGAACCCGGTCCCCCCCCCCGCCCCCACCCCACCGCCCCCTCCCGCACTCATTGCCAGTGACGCTGAGAGGCCCCGGGGCACAATTCCAGCACAGCTTTTATAGACGGGTACAGGGAAGATGAGGGAAGATGAGGAAGACCCCCGGTTACAAGCACACGATTGGCTGACATTTGCCCTAGTTTACCGGTCGCCTCAGGATTGGCCTGGGTCTTCCCGCCGAAGCACGGGCCAGACAGCCTCAACCTTGGGGTACAGATTCGGGCGGGCCTCCAGGAGTGGTCACGTAGCCACATTCCTGGAGCCAGGCGGTTCCTACCTCCTGTGCCCAGGTCCGGGCCGGGGTCTGAGAGCTGACACTTAGTCATGTCCAACCTTGAGTGGGCTCCAGGCGCGGACGATTAATCACGTCCCGGGCCAGATGGCCGTTGTCTCCAGTGCTCAGATTCCGGTATGCACAGAGTTCACAGAGGGGCGTGTGGTTACAGAGTAGCTATAGGGAGACTGCTGGTATTCTCCACTTCCCCAGGGTTAGCAAGCAAAGGTACAGGAGCAAAATAGCTGTTAGGGGCATAATGGTCACAATTTTATTCTCTACGCTCTTCACTTTTCTGTACCTTCCCCCGACTAAGAAACGCTCTGTTGCCAGGCACCAGTGGCTCACGCCTGTAATCCTAGCTACTCCGGAGGCTGAGCTCTAAGGATCTCAGTTTGAAGCCAACCCCGGGCGGGGAAAGTCTATGAGACTCTTATCTCTAATAAACTACTTGATAAAGCCAGAAGTGAAGCTTGACTCGAGTGGGAGAGTGCTCTACTTGGGCAGAAGGAGCTCAGGGTCCGGGCCCAGGCCCTGAGTTCAAGTCCTAGAGCCGGCACACACACAAAAAAGCAGGAAGCAAAGCTGTGGCCCAAGTAGTAGAGCCCCATCCTTGACAGCATCCAGGCCCCTGAATTCAAGCCCCAGTGCCAGCACAAAAAATAAAATAGATGATTGCTGAAACTGATGCTACACAGGTGTAATGAAGCAGACTCTGGGCTAGGAAAGCAAGTCGATTCTAGCAATATATTGACCATTTACAGCCTTTGTCCTTTACCTTGGGTTAGCACAATTGTGCAAGAAAGCCGTTACAACATCGCAGCTACTCGAGGAAAGCCTTGTACAACGGAAGCCAACTTCAACAGGGACTGCTAAATTCCAGTTAATCCAGGTAATTAGTGAAGGAGTAAGAAGAAAGCAGATGTATATGGCCAGCAAGTCAGAGACCTCTAAACTATGTCAACAACTTAAAACGCATGTGCGCACGCGCGCACACACACACACACACACACACACACACACACACACACACACTGGCCCAATGCAGTACATGTAAAAATGATAAAAAAGGGAATAGATGAGGTGGGATACTGTCAAAATATATTACTTGTAGCTATGAAAATGTAACCAGCAAACTCGTTAGGGATTCTGTTTTTTGGAGGGAGGGTGGGCACAATCCTGAGATTGAGTGGGATACAGTCTACATGCGTATGGAGATGGGACCGTGACACCTCTCCCTGCATAACTAAGCTAAGCTAAGAAAAATGGAACAGAGGTCATTATTCTGATTAAAAGAGCAACTAGAATAAGACCTGCCGTCCAGTTAACAGTGTGCGAGTATCTACTTCCTGGCCTTCGTCGGGTTCTCTGGCCGCCGCGGCGCTGAGCTGCCCTTGCGAAGGCGGGTGGAGGAAGGAGGTGCAGGAGTTCCACGCACACCTTCTGCAGCCGCCTGTGAGAAGTCAGTGCTTCCCTCCAAACAGAAAGTGAGACGGCTCAGCGTGCCGCAAGGGCGGCGTTTCTACCACGTCTGGGAGGTGAGGACGATCTTGGTGTGGCTGAGTTGAGCCGTGAGCCCCCTCCCTCCCCAGGGCCTCTCCCCTGCACAGACGTGGAAAGAGGACCCCGTACTGGACCCCGCAAACCCGAGCGCTCAGAGGCGGCCCACGCTGTCCCCTGGCGAGGACCGTGAGCGGCTTTGCATTTATGCCACAGTCCCCACTCAGGAAACGGTCGCTGAAGCCACGTGCACGGCAATGTCAAATGTTGTCTCCGGAGGGAGGAGGCTGGCCACCGGAGGGAAACGGCCCTCTTTTTAAAGTGATGCGGCGTGTGCGTGCGTGCGTGCGTGCGTGCGTGTGCGCACACGCACATGCATGTATGTGGGTTTTCGATGGGCCCAGAGATTCTTTGCAGGGAACTGGAAGGGACGTCGCGTGATCTCATCCGTGCAGAGGGTGGGACCGGAAGAGCGCACGGCAGCTCCGGGACCGACGGCGGGCGTGCCGGCCTCCGCCTGCCAAAGCCTCCCCTCCGTCCCCCAGAGGCTGGGGAGTCCCGTGGGCTTGCTTCTGCTCTTGTTCCCGTTTCGTGCTGGCCCTGGGCCGCGCCTGGATGCTGGTGACTCGCAGCCGTCGTCAGAGCCGCTCGCTTGGGAGGACGGAGGTCGGGGCTAAGGGACAGCACGTGAGTAATAGTAACAACGACAATGACCCGGACCTTAGAGCTGGAGCTCCTGCCGAACAAGGGCCAAGTCCTGAGTTCCAGCCGCACGGGGACCATTTCCCAGAGCCCACAGCGAGGGGCCTGCGACCTGAGAAGCCACCGGAAGTCCTCGGAGAACCGCCCTCCCTGACGCGGCCTCCCGGGAACAGCCAGAGGGCGCGGCTCAGGGGCCGGGCGCCCGGGGCTCACGCGGGCACCGTGGCCACACAGGGGGCGATGACCTGAGGATCGCGGTTCAAAACCAGCCCACGCAGGAAGCCTGTGAGACTCTTCTCTCCAATGAACTACCAAAAAACCCCGAAGCGGCGCTGAGGCTCAAGTGGCAGAACTGCCGCTTAAGGCTCCGAGACAGCACCGAGCTCTGAGTTCGAGCCCCAGAACCAGACGGGAGTGGGGGAGGGCTGGGCAGGGGGAGGGCAGCGAAAGGGATCCAAAGGAAGACGGGAGAGGTTCTAAACAGTACTCGCAAACAGCTGTCTATGCGCAACCCGGGAAAAACATTTTAAAGCAGCAATTAAATGCGCTGTACAATACAGCTGTGAACTTGTAGACACAGCAATAGCTCACCAAATTAATCACCCTTCACTTCTAAATAGGCAGAAACTGTCCGTCTCTGGCACACACAGATCCATGTGCTGTTCTGCTTTGGGTGTTTTTTTGTTTTGGGGGGGTTGTTGTTTTTTTGGTAAATTAGTTGCCAACCTTTAAAATCAAATGTTTCCTATTAACAACCAAGTTTCTAGCTTCTGTTTGAAAAACTCAAGGTCTGGCAGGCACAAGTTGCTCTTGCTTGCAATCCCAGCTACTCAGAAGTCCGAGGTCGAAGGGCAGCGGTTCACAGCCGGCCAGACGGGCAAATCTGAGCGGTGCCCATCTCCAGTCATCAGCACAAAGCTGGAAGAGGAGGCCTGGCTCGGGTGGTAGAAAGCCAGTCTTGAACAGAAAAGTTAAGCGAGAGTATAAGGCTCTAAGTTCAAGCCTCGGCGCCAGCAGGAAAAATAAATCATAAAGTTTTAGGAATAAAACAAGGCCTGGCAGCGCTGGGCGAGCATTCTCAATTTCACACGTGAATAAAGGAGATGACGTTCACACCTACGAACCAACCGACCTCCTGAACTCCCAAACACAGAGACGGTGGGGGGGGGGGGTGAGGGGGGTACCCTCCACCCACTCACTGAAGTCACGCCATCCACCAACCTCTAGCCCATTCTATGTACCATGTGCTCAACTCACCTGAGAAAAACAAACTAATTAAATCTTTTCAAAGGCAATTTGTTCACGGTCATCATTTTAAAATAAGTGATCCAGGATATAAAATGTATCTGCATGAAACATAAGATGTATATATCTCCAAGGCTGCTCACTATAGTATTATTCCAAATAGCAAAACGCTGAAAGCCACTGAAATGTTAAGCAGTAGGAGACTGGCTAAATATTCCATTGTGTGGAAGATCCACACAATGGGATACTGTATAGCTATTTTTAAAAAGGGGAAGAAGAAAGTAACCCTATTGTCTACTTCTCAGAACATTCCTCAAGAGTGTATTTAAGAAATGAAAGAAAAGAATGGGGGAGGAAGCAAAAGAAGGATTGACTAAACTGAAGGACCGTGTATATAATGCCATCTATTTGGGGTTTTTTTGTAATTTATTTATTAATTAAACAAAATTTTTTTGACAAGGTGTTGTGCAAAAAGGGTACAGTTACATAGTAGGGCAGTGTGTACATTTCTTGTGATATCTTACGCCCTGTTTTTCTTTCCCTTCCCTAGGTCAGGTAGACATATATACAATACACAATGTATCAAGAACATATACAGTAGCCACGTGGCCAAGCCCAAGAAAATTCGCCTAGGGCTTTAAATGTAATGTCGACATTAGACAATATGTCGATAGTAGTCTTATATGAACGTACATAGCTTTTGGCTACTGTATTCCACTGAGAGGTCAATTTTTGACCTTTATATGTTGAGTAGTTTTTGGCTTTAGTTACATACTGTTGGGTTGCTGCCCCAATCCTGTGGGAAATACCATTTGACAAGCAGTTTTTGGTTTCACAGACCTGGTCTCTACTGTCTCCCCCTCACCCCATCTTAACAGTCATATATCAGGGAGATCATGCCCCTTTGTTTTCTGTGTTCTAGGCTTGTCTCGCTCACATTATTCAAGGTGAGAAAGACTTTTTTTTTTTTTTTTTTTGGCCAGTCCTGGGCCTTGGACTCAGGGCCTGAGCACTGTCCCTGGCTTCTTTTTGCTCAAGGCTAGCACTCTGCCACTTGAGCCACAGCGCCACTTCTGGCCGTTTTCTGTATATGTGGTGCTGGTGAATCGAACCCAGGGCCTCATGTATACGAGGCAAGCTCTCTTGCCACTAGGCCATATCCCCAGCCCGAGAAAGACTTTTAAGAGAAAAATATACTTGCAAATGTGAAGAAAATTTCTGGAAGAATACATAAGACCAAAATCTATAGAGGGAGCAGGGTTATTTTTTTTAATTGTTGGAAAAGATTACTTTTACTTTTTATATAACTTCCTGTCCCTTTTAAAAATCATAAGCACATATTATATTTATATATAATTTTAAAGAATAAATGGTTTAATAATTAAACCAAAAGCAGGAATCAGACATCCATGGCTCATGCCTGTGATCGTAACTATTCAAGAGGCAATCTGAGGCTTGTGGCGCAGTCAATCTATGCAGGAAGGCCATGAGACTTTTCTCCCCAATTATCCACCAAAAAGCTGGGCGTGGCGCTGTGGCTCAGGTGGTAGAGGCGTGAGCATAGATAGCTCACAGACAGCACCAGGCCGAGTTCAAGCCCCAGGACAAGCATAAAAGAAGAAGGGAGGAAGGGAGGGACGGAGGGAAAAAAGGAACGAGATATAAAGAAGGCAAGAAAGAAACAGAAAGGAAAGAAATATGAGGCAAGGAGAGGAGAGGAGAGGAGAGGAGAGGAGGAGAGGAGAGGAGAGGAGAGGAGAGGAGAGGAGAGGAGAGAGAGGAGAGGCCAGGCCAGGCCAGGCCAGGCCAGGCGGAGGGGAGCCACGTGATGCTCACCAAGCACCTAGGACATGACTCTGTCCTGAGGCTCGTCTGATTTCTGCGGTGTGTCCCTCTCTGCCCGTCACGCACCCTCGCCTCCTGCTGGCGATGCCCATCTCGGAGGGCAAGGGGGGCTGGGTGTGCCCTGGCCGCCCTCCCGGCCCGGCCCCGCCCCGCGTGGAGGAAGGAAGCCGGGAAGGGCTCCCACCGCGCATTGGCTCCCCCAGCGGAGGAGGAAGGGGCGTGCGGGGCTGTCTGTCCCCGTCAATAATTCATGAGGCTCAGACTGAAGGGCACCAGGCAGCGTCAGCTCGCCCTCCACACCGAGACAACTGGAGTTGGGCTCTCCCGTCGCATCAGGATACGCTGCGGGCTACAACTGTGCCTCCTCCACGGAGACGCCCACCCGAAGTCCAGTGCGGGTCACTTACTGTCACACACGCTTCTGATTGCGAAACCCATGTCAGCCTCTCAGCTGACCTCACAAACCCGAGGAAACCTTCAGCGAGGAGGAATCCAGTGACGCCGAGGCTCCCCCAGCCGATTCCACACCAGGATCCCCCCCCCTCCCGTCTCAGGGACTGCCAGAAGGTTGACAGACTGGGGAGCTCACCAACTCACAGCGCTCTTCCAAACCTCCCCATCTGCTTTAAGCATCCTTTCCCAAAGAAAAGACTAGCTCCAAAATGACAGCAAAGGCACACTGAAGAACGAGGGACCCCTGTTAAGTTAAATACGCTTAGCTTTAGCAAACTCCTTAGATTGTCTTTATTTTCTCATTTTGCCTCAAACTGCTGGGCACACCCCAGGCCAGGCCGTTTCTCCACGTAGCATTTGGCAGCCCGTGGGTTAAACCAAGGCAGACGCTGGCACTTGGGTATGTTCAGCTTTCCTATCGTGTACGCCAGCCATCCAGATTTATGAATTCTCCCAGAAACCCAGAGGGAGATCATTTCAGCCCACTTGGCAGGAACGGAGGCTGAAGTCTTGGGTCTGGAATTTATAGCTGTGGAGGACTTTATTCATCATCTACTCAACATTCTCAGCTCGGATGAAGGCTCTGGCCTGCGGCAGCAACAGTAATTACTATGTGGTGGCAATAATTACTATGCATTTAGTAGTTTACAGTTCATAAAGTGCTTTTATAGTCAGCAAATATTTATTGAACTAGGCCGGAGGTGAAGAGCTAGGGGCAGGATGACTGGGGGGACCTTGAGCACCCCAGAGTTCCCGGTGTGTCCTTGAGCTCTGGGCTACACGCAGTCCTGGACTGGGGGGACCTTGAGCGCCTCAGAGTTCTCGGTGTGACTGGGGGACCTTGGGCACCCCGGAGTTCTCTGTGTGATTGGGGGGGACCTTGAGCGCCCCGGAGTTCTCGGTGCGTCCTCGAGCCCTGGGCCACGCGCAGTCCTGGGATGTGGGAAGTCCTCTCCAAGACAATCCTGGTCTCCAGCTCTGCACTCTGCTGACCACTGCCGCCTGCCCTCCGGGACTGTGAAGATGGCGGAGACCTTGGGCCGGAGGAGAGGGCAGTGCCGGGCCTATGGGCAGCTACAGGCCTCCCATGACATTTGCTTCCTGGGCTCCTCTACCCTCGTGGAGTAGACTCCATGAAGACCACCGTCTTCACGGCCTCAAAATACCGTCCCTCCTCTGAGCCGTAACCTGTGTAGACTCCTGCTGTGTGTGTGCACACGCTTGCACACGCGCCCACCAGTGGCGGGGCTTGGACTCAGGGCCTGGGCTCCGTCCCTCAGCTTTTCTGCTCCAGGCTGGTACTCTGCCATTCAAGCCACCGCTCCACTTCTGGCTCTTTCTCTCTCTTTTTTGGTAGTTAGTTGGACATGAAGAGTCTCCCGGACTCTCTTGCCCCGGCTGGCTGGGAGGCAGGGTCCGCGCTGGCTGGCTGGGAGGCAGGGTCCCCACTGGCTGGCTGGGAGGCAGGGTCCCCACTGGCTGGCTGGGAGGCAGGGTCCGCGCTGGCTGGCGGGGAGGCAGGGTCCGCGCTGGCTGGCTGGCTGGGAGGCAGGGTCCCCGCTGGCTGGCTGGGAGGCAGGGTCCGCGCTGGCTGGCGGGGAGGCAGGGTCCGCGCTGGCTGGCGGGGAGGCAGGGTCCCCACTGGCTGGCTGGCGGGGAGGCAGGGTCCCCACTGGCTGGCTGGGAGGCAGGGTCCGCGCTGGCTGGCTGGCGGGGAGGCAGGGTCCCCCACTGGCTGGCTGGGAGGCAGGGTCCCCCGCTGGCTGGCTGGCGGGGAGGCAGGGTCCCCGCTGGCTGGCGGGGAGGCAGGGTCCGCGCTGGCTGGCTGGCGGGGAGGCAGGGTCCGCGCTGGCTGGCGGGGAGGCAGGGTCCGCGCTGGCTGGCTGGCGGGGAGGCAGGGTCCGCGCTGGCTGGCGGGGAGGCAGGGTCCGCGCTGGCTGGCTGGGAGGCAGGGTCCGCGCTGGCTGGCTGGCGGGGAGGCAGGGTCCCCACTGGCTGGCGGGGAGGCAGGGTCCGCGCTGGCTGGCTGGGAGGCAGGGTCCCCGCTGGCTGGCTGGCGGGGAGGCAGGGTCCCCACTGGCTGGCGGGGAGGCAGGGTCCGCGCTGGCTGGCTGGCGGGGAGGCAGGGTCCCCACTGGCTGGCTGGAGGCAGGGTCCCCGCTGGCTGGCTGGCGGGGGAGGCAGGGTCCCCGCTGGCTGGCGGGGAGGCAGGGTCCGCGCTGGCTGGCTGGCGGGGAGGCAGGGTCCGCGCTGGCTGGCGGGGAGGCAGGGTCCGCGCTGGCTGGCTGGGAGGCAGGGTCCGCGCTGGCTGGCTGGCGGGGAGGCAGGGTCCCCACTGGCTGGCGGGGAGGCAGGGTCCGCGCTGGCTGGCTGGGAGGCAGGGTCCCCGCTGGCTGGCTGGCGGGGAGGCAGGGTCCCCACTGGCTGGCGGGGAGGCAGGGTCCGCGCTGGCTGGCGGGGAGGCAGGGTCCCCGCTGGCTGGCTGGCGGGGAGGCAGGGTCCCCGCTGGCTGGCTGGCTGGGAGGCAGGGTCCGCGCTGGCTGGCTGGCGGGGAGGCAGGGTCCCCGCTGGCTGGCTGGCGGGGAGGCAGGGTCCGCGCTGGCTGGCTGGCGGGGGAGGCAGGGTCCGCGCTGGCTGGCGGGGAGGCAGGGTCCGCGCTGGCTGGCTGGGAGGCAGGGTCCGCGCTGGCTGGCTGGCGGGGAGGCAGGGTCCCCGCTGGCTGGCGGGGAGGCAGGGTCCGCGCTGGCTGGCTGGCGGGGAGGCAGGGTCCCGCGCTGGCTGGCTGGGAGGCAGGGTCCCCACTGGCTGGCTGGCTGGGAGGCAGGGTCCTCAGGTCCCCGCCTCCTGGGTAGGTAGGATGACAAGGGCGCGCCACCAGCGCTCAGCTCAAAGTAGAATTCTTTCTTGGAGAAATCGGAAGGTCTGGCATGGCGGCCCACGCCTGGAACCCCCGCCACTCCGGAGGCTGCGGCCTGAGCGACGGTCGAGGCTGGAAGCCACTCCGGCAGGAGAGTCGGGAGACTCTTGATTAACCACTCGGAAAGTAACCCAAGAGACACCTCAGAAGCGGTAGAGCGCTGGCCTTGAGCAGAAGGCTCCGCTCAGGGGCAGCAGCCAGGCCCTGAGTTCAAGACCCAGGACCACCCCACGCGCGCACACACACGCGCGCACACGCTCACACGCATGCACACGCACACTGTATGTTGGGATTTGAGGGAGCAGGAGAAAGCAATTCGAAGCCTCCTCTTAGCGTCCGGGCCTCCCCACACCCAGAGGGCGCGCACGTGGGGGCGGAGCGAGGAGCCGGGCGCGGCGGCCCTGCGGGAAGCGGGAAGCCCGGGCCGGGCGGGCGGGCAGGTGGCCCAGAGGGGCAGGGTCCTGGCGGCGGGCCGGGGGGGGGGGGGTGGGGACGGGCGGAGGCGGAGGCGGCCCTGCCCGCCCGGCCCGGCCCCCCGCCCGCCCCGCCCCGCCGAGCCCAGTGGACGCGGCCCCCGCGGGCGAGCCATGCACCGGGCCGGACGGCTGCTGGGCGGCTGCGCGCGCGCGAGCAGGTCCGCGAGCATGGCCGGCTCCGCGGCGACCCGCCGGCCCGCGCTGGAGAACAAGGTGGCCCTGGTGACGGCCTCCACCGACGGGTGAGTGCGGGGCGCGGGGCCCGCGGCCCGGCCCGGGAAGGCGACCCGGGGACCAGCGCCGAGCCCCGGCCGGCGCCCTGCGCGCCACCCCCTCCCCCCACCCCGAGCGCCGCTGACCCCGAGCGCGGTGCCGGCCCCGTGCGCCCTCCCCGCGCCCCGTGCGCCCTCCCCGCGCCCTCCGCGCGCCCTCCCCGCGCCCTCCGCGCGCCCCGCGCGCCCTCCCCGCGCCCTCCGCGCGCCCCGTGCGCCCTCCCCGCGCCCTCCGCGCGCCCTCCCCGCGCCCTCCGCGCGCCCTCCGCGCGCCCCGCGCGCCCTCCCCGCGCGCCGCGCGCCCCGCGCGGCCTCCCCGCGCCCCGGGCCGCCCCGATCCACAGCGCCCCCTGGAGCCCGGGAAGACCAGGCCCCAGCCGCCCGCCCCAACCCTCGTCCAGGTGGGACGCGAGGCTCGCAGTCCATCCAGATTCCTGTTCCAGTCAACCCACGGTAGCCCCCGGGCCTGGCCCGCGTCACCCGCCGCCCCGCCGCCCCGCCGCCCCGCTGGCCCTCCCGCTTCTCAGCCCAGAGGACTTGGCTGGATGGCAGTGCCTCATCCACGGGAAATCCGGAGCCCAGGGCCAGGGACCCACGCTGCAGCCTCAGCCCCTCGGGAGGCGGGGGTCCCATGGCAGCGGTTCAGTGCTAGCCCAGCAAGGAAGTCAGTGAGCCCATGCCCATCCACCACCGAAAACCCGGAAGAGGAACTGACTCCTGCCGCAGGGCACCAGCCTCGAGAGAGAAAGCTAAGGGACAGTGCCCAGGCCTGAGTTCAAGCCCCAGTATCCACACAAAAATAGGAAGGAAGGTAGGTAGGTAGACAGACAGACAGACAGACAGACAGACAGATAGACAGATAGATAGATAGATGAGAAGATAGACAGATAGACAGATAGATAGACAGATAGATAGATAGATAGATAGATAGATAGATAGATAGATAGATGGATAGATAGATAGATAGATGGGATAGATAGATAGATAGATAGATAGATAGATAGATAGATAGATAGATAGATAGATAGATAGATGGATGGATAGATAGATAAGTTGGATAAATAAGTATGAAATACAGGTTACATGAGATGCTCGGGGCTAGGCTGGGAATGTCACTCGGTAACTTCACAAGCATGCTGGTGGCCAGCAACTGGAAAATACGTGATCTTTATTCCAATGAGGACATTTCCATTTTTAACCTTCCTTTCCCACCCGACCCCAAAGCGTAACTAAGGGTAGCCCCGTTTCTCCCTGGTAAGGGAGATCTTTGGGGACGGGGATTCTTGCAAGGGAGACCCCCCAGATAGCCGGCATGGCGGCGGCTGCACCCCATCTCACTCCTGACTCCTGCCCGCATTAGGTATCGGGGTGATGTCGGGCCTGGGGACCCGACGTCGAGGGCCGCCTGGCGATGGCCACCATGACGTCTGCTCTCGCTCTATAGGGGCACGCGGGGATTAAGCAGCGGGAGGGCTGAATCCCGCCCCCCGGCCCGGCCCGGGAGCCCCTGGCCCTGCCCGGGCTGTGACGAGCCTTTGTCCTCCCCGCCCGGCAGGATCGGCTTGGCCATCGCGCGGCGTCTGGCGCAGGACGGGGCCCACGTGGTGGTCAGCAGCCGGAAGCAGCAGCACGTGGACCGCGCCGTGGCCTCGCTGCGGGCCGAGGGGCTGAGCGTGGCGGGCACCGTGTGCCACGTGGGGAAGGCCGAGGACCGGGCGCGCCTGGTGGCCACGGTGAGCGCCGGGGGGGGGGGGGGGTGTCCAGCCAGGAGGCGGCAGAAGAGAGCTGATCCGCTCCTTCGTCCCTGCCTCCCTAGACGGCGCTGGTGAGATGCAACACAAGACCATTAGCTAAAGTTGAAGGGTGCATCTAAGCACCCCACTAGTGCCCTAGCTCATTCCTGTCATGTCCACACCCTGAAGTCTGAGAGCTGTCTGCTTCCGATCAGAAAATGTACAACCACCCTACTGCTTCAAGCTTGCATTGTCTCTGCCAAGAGAAGGGGCACTGGGCCGGGCCCTCTTGTCCTTTTGTGTAATCGAGCAGATGAGAAAGGTAAATACAATCACAAAATAGATGTTCCCACTCATGATCAAACAGCCGCCCGTGCTTCCGCCTACCCGGTCCCCAGGAAGTCACCACCACCCGCCCGCCATATTCCAACCATCCCCTGCGTGGAGGCATACACAGTCTTTCTCTGAAGCTGGAAGGAATCCAAGCAAGGCAAGGGTTGTTCTTCTTGTTTTCAGATAGCTGGGGCCACTCCCCACGGTCTCCCAGCCAATAGGAAAGAGCTGTGATTCAGTCCGGATCCCCTGCTGTTCCGGGTGCTTACAGCGCCTGCTTCTCCACTAACACAGAGCCGGGCCTTGGGTGCAGATATGGACTTTAATCACAAAGAAAGCATCGAAGCCAGACTTTGAGTCGGTGCCTGACGCCACCTTCCAGCTGCAAAGACGGTACAAACCAGCCGACGGAGGAGGCTCCCTCGCCCTCCCCACGCAACCGAGTGCCGGGAGCACCTCCCCACGCAGGCGGAGCGGGGCACTGTGCCCACAGCTTGGAAGCTTGGCAGAGGTAGTTCAGGTCATCCCTTCAGAAGAGGAAGTCGTAAGCAATGGTGGATAGAGGTAGTGTGGACAGATCCATCAACTCCCTTTCTAGGGAATGTGCCTGCAAACAAGTGTCGGCCTAAGAAGGTCATCTTGCATCGTGGCACAGGCTGATGGACAGAACCTGAGAATGGGACCTTGATTCTCAGAGTAAAGGGAGATGTTTAAAGGTCCTAAGCCAGTCAGTGACTAACCATTTGACATAGATATAGTAACCTCTCCTCTCCTTTTATTTTCCAGTGCCAGCGGTCAAACCCTGGCCCTCTCAGAATTATCAGAATCCTACTTAGGCCAGGCACCGGTGGCTCACGCCTTTAATCCCAGCTCCTCGGCAGGCTGAGATCTGAGGATCTCGGTTCAAAGCCAGCCCAGGCAGGAAAGTCCACGAGACTCTTATCTCCAATTAACTAGCAAAAAAATGAAGGGAAAAAATCCAGAAGTGGTGTTGTGGCTCAAGTGGTCAAGTGTCAGCCTTGTGTCCAGGCGCTGAGGTTAAGCCCCAGGGCTGGCATGGGCGGGGGGGGGGGGGGGGGGGGGAGGATCCTTAGATAAAAGTCCTCTGGCCTATGACAGGTCTAGCTAGCAGATCCTTCAGGCCTGCCCAAATAGGACTTGAACTACACTCTGAGGAGTGGGAATGGAGAGCTAGAGTCAGGATGGGGTTCCAGGTGACCTTACCAAATCGCAGGCAGCCGCGGGGGGACTGGCAGACAGAGGGGAATTCTGAGTCCACAGCATACAGCGCCATACTGCAAGGACTGGGAAATGGGCGGCCTAGGAAGGGTGACCTCCTAGAGGCATTTAAAGGTCTCTGAGGGAATAAGAAGCCACGTGAGGGTTTGAGCAAGATGGAAACGATAGCTAATCACTGATAACCCAGCCATGGTAGGAAGGCTAACTACAGAAAACCCTGAGCCAAGGACGCTCTTGAGAAAGCTGTTGCTGTCCTCCCTGTCTAAAGTAGTGCTGATGGGACTAGAATGGACAGTCCAGCAAAACATTTGAGGGGAACCAACCAACTTTTTTTTCCTCAACCACATGTCAAAAAACTGAGAAATAGGGAAGATGAGTCAAAACAACTTGGGAAGTCTGTATGACTGATACCCGAGTGCAGAGTACTAGGCAATGACCAGCCGTTTGAGATCTATCTGACTGCGGCCAGCTGCTGCCCTGCACTGAGAAAACCTGCCGCCATGAGGAGGCCGCTACTGTGGTAGAAAACACATTGGCAATTTCTCCACTTTAAAAAAAAACAACTGCTGTCCGAAGACAAACCACTTTAGTGTAGTGATCACACAATCTACGACGAGATTTAGAAGGAACCAGAGAGATGGTAGGCACCGTTCTCGTTCAACTTAGGTGGTTTTTGTTCTGCTCAGTCAGAACTCAGCCTTCAGCCAGCCGTGAGGGCTCCCGCCTGTCATGCTAGCTACTCGGGAGGCTGAGAGCTGAGGATCATGGTTTGAAGCCAACCCAGGCAGGAAAGTCCGTAAGGGTCTTTACCTCCAATGAATCACCAAAAAAACCCCTGGAAGGTAGAGCACGGAAGAGGTGGGACGGAGGCTGAACAAATGCAGCGGTAGTCCTCACGAGACACCATGGTGAAAATGTGACTTACAGGCAGGCACAGGAGGGGAAATTTGGGAGACAGCGGAGGAAAGGTAACACTGTCCAAAAAGAATGAAAGGGTAGCCCCTCGGGGTCCCACCTTTATAATAACAACTTTTAATTAAAAAGAAAGGCTAAGCCAGGTACCCGTGGCTTAAGCCTAGAATCCTAGCTTCTCAAGAGGCTGAGAACTGAGGCTTGTGGTTCAAAGCCAGCCCGGGCAGGAAAGTCTGTGAGACTCTTATCTCCAGTTAACCACCAGAAAACTAGAAGTGGAGCTGTGGCTGAAAGTAGAAGAGCGCTAATCTTGAGGGAAAAAAAGAAAGCTCAGAGACAGAGCCCAGGCCCTGCGTTCGAGCCCCAGGACTGACAAACAAAACAAGCTGGAAGTGGAGCTGTGACTCAAGTGGTAGCACGTTAGCCTTGAGCAGAAAAGCTGAGGGACAGTACCCAAGAGTTCAAACCATAGGACCAGCGTGCACGTGCGTGCACACACATACACACACACACACACACACACACACACACACACCCTTCAGCCTTTTCTCCTCTGTGCTGAAAGGCCTAGAAGGCTAAGGAGACAGGGCACATAGGAGTGGGCAAGAGCTCTCTAGTGACTATAGTATGCCCTGCCATCTTTCTGTACACACACACACACACACACACACACACACACACACACTACTCATTCGCAGAACATCAGACACATCCCTTTTTTTCAACTTAGCTTTCCTAGTAACTTTGCCATCCCTTGAGTCTGAGTGGATGAGCGGGATTTACTACCACAACACCAAAAATTAGAGAGCATGAGAAAGGTAATGGTTTCAAGAGATGATGTGACTTTAAATTTTGTTAAATTTACCTATTGACAGCTAGGGCATTGCTTTAGCAATGTAGAAACAACTCAGCTTAGCAACTAGTTAGCAAGAATAATTAGTTAAAAGGCGAAGCTAACAGATGGTGTGTATTGTTAATAACACCCTTTGTGTGCCAAATCTGAGGCACAGAGTTGATCAGAAGCCCGTTTAATGCTGCTTGCCCAAGCCATCCAAATTGCAGATCTAGGCAAATGCAAAGTCTGGTTTTAGTCTGGCTTGTATTGACAATCGTCGTTGGCAGCTTCTCCTTGGCCATCCGCTGCCCTGATGCAAGCCTCCCCCTACTTGCAACTTACGGAGGAGAACCTCCTTTGTTCAGTGAACCTGGGTTTCTGCCTCACGTCTTCCATGCCTCTGGATCAAAAACAAGAAAGAGGGAGAAAAAAATGGCATCGAGGCTGAGTGTGGAACTGCTTTAAACCTAGAGTCGTGTCTTTATCGTTAGTTGTGTAACGATCGCACCTCACTTTCTGAAGGTGCCTGGGAACCAGCTCCGTGCTCCGCCGCGGGAGACTGACTAGTTCCGCCGCCACCGCCTGGCTTTGTTGACTGAGCAAAGCCCTTTACGTCTCCCAGACACCAAATGGGCGGGCCTCCTGCTCTTAGCCAGTCCTAATATATCATCTCTGTGTTGTGTGAATGTCCCTGGACGTCACCTCTACCAGGAGGCCCTTCCCGGTGGTAGCTTTACCTGAGTCTAGTGACACCTCTTTCCTCATTCAGGCGAGTGTGGACAAGTTGATTGTGAGACTGGAGTAACTTACTCAAAGACAATGGACAGGCAGCCCTGGAGGAAATGGGGTTGGGACCCAGTGTGAAAAGAACAGGCGGGTCTTCCGGTCCAGAAATAGATTTTGAGGTGAATGTTGAGGGAATGAGACTGAAGATGTTCCCTAAAGGGGAAATGTAGGAGAACGAGTCAGACACATCCTTAGATGAAGAGGCAGGCTAGAGAGAAGGCAAAAGAAACAAGACAACCTTCAACGGCTAGCAGTAAAACCCAGGGTCCTTATTCCGGGTAGGCTTAATAGGCGTTCCTGAGAAGTCCTTTATCCACATGGCATCCCCTTCTCTGGCCTGGAGCCCTGACCCGGACTTGCCTCCCCTCCAGGCTGTGAACCTTCACGGGGGGATTGACATCCTCGTCTCCAATGCCGCCGTCAACCCCTTCTATGGGAACCTGATGGACGTCACCGAGGAGGTGTGGGACAAGGTAAGCGCGTGTGCCAGCAGCAGGGGGCGGGCCTCGGGAAGCAGCCAGCGCGGATGTACCCCGCACGCGCCCGGGACGGGGCCGGCCGGGGGTGCGCGCCCCTCTGCCCCGTCCTCCCTCCCATTCTCTCCTCCCACGTGCGTTGGGCCAACCGTCCTGTGCTTCTCTTCCCCAGCTCTCCCTCCTCTTCCCGACGTAGTTCCAGTCGGGACATGGCAGCTAATAGGCCAACAACTAATCCACTTAAACTTGCACACCCACCCATCCGCTTGGCAGCTGCCAAGACTTAGGAATGCTTTTGCATTCGTTGGGAAACATGAATAGCTGCTGCTTCGATGAAATATCAATTCTAGCAAAATTACCAGGGTTGCCACTTACAACAGCCTCTGCCTCTCACCTTTCCCTCTCTCTCCCAGTACTAAGGCCTTGCTAGGCAGTCTCCACCACACCTCCAGTCCTTCTGAAGCATTTTTGTCTTGCCTTAGGCCCCGCCCACCCGGGCCGCAATCCTATTGGTGCTTCCCGTGTCTCTGGGAATGACAGGCACATAGCGCCTCCAACCATTGTGCTTCCCCCTCAAGCAGGGCTAACTGGGTGGAACCACGGCACTGGGCCACCGGTTGAGATGGAGTCTAGCAAACTTCTTTTTGCCCAGACTATCCTTGAGCCTCCATACCCATCACTGCCACCCAAGTATCTAGGATTAATCCAAGCTGAAGCCAAGACCTGTCCCCCTAACTGTAGTTAATACTCAGAAAACCTACATGCAGATGTCCCAGTCATTGCTGTGTTTCTGTGGGGTTTGAACTTGGGCCCTCGTGCTCACCAAGTGTCTATTGTGCCACTGAAGCCACACGTGCAGTCCCTGATATCTCAATTCAAATGTTAGAATGTCGGTTTTTATGTGAACGTGGTGATTACATCACACTCGTAATACATTTCACCTACTTACATCCTTTAATTACAAAGCTTTAATTAAAACGTTTGTCTTTGTTTGCTATGGTTACTATTCCCACAGGATTTGAAAATGGTAAATTTCTTATGCTCTCCCATGGTTTTCCTTTTCATTCTGATATCAATGATTTCTTAGCACTGAAGTTTAAGGATACTACACCAGGAGCTAGTAGCCCAGCTTGTAATCCTAGTACCCAGGTCCTGAGTTCAAGCCCCAGTACTGGAACAAAAAAAAAAGGTAAATAAATAAATTAACTAAGAATATTAAAATATTATAATTTGTTTATCAGGATTTCACACACATAAGGCTGAAGTGCCAAGTGTCCTTCGTTAAACCAGATCCTGGTTCTGATGTTGTCTAAAGAAGCATCTTTTGTGGACATTCTAAATAGAGACCAAATTAAAATCATTTTTTAAACAAATAACGTGGTGTGTGTTTTCCAGGCTGGCACTCTGGGCCTGGGTGCTGTCCCTGAGCTCTTCAGCTCAAGGCTGGCGCTGTACCAGTCTTCTGGTGGTTTATTGGAGATAAGAGTCTCACAGACTCTCCTGCCCAGGCTGGCTTTGAACCACAATCCTCAGATCCTCAGCCTCCTGAGTAGTTGGGATCACAGACGTGAGCCCCTGGCCCCTGGCTACGTGTTTTACATTTGGAACGTAGACGTTTTCATTGAGGCTCACGCCCAACTTTCCCCCAAAATACCTCATTGTCTAGAGAGTCCCGGAGGGCCAGGAACATTCCACTTCCTTGCTTAGAAGCCATGGAAATACTAGGACCACCCTAGGGACCCCCAAGTCAGGCCGCATCCTCCCTGAGAAGTAGGGCCCACTCTAGAACAGATCCAGGGAGTGACCCACTTCTGGGGGACGGGGGGACTCAAATCCAAAGCAACCCTAAGAACCGAGGCTCGCTCTGAGCTGGTTAGGAGAAAGAAACTTGACCTCCCTGCCATCGTCATCCACCTGAAGCGGCTGTCTCTCTCTCTGAGCCCTGGCGCTCCCTTGTCGGGTCCAGGTAAATCATCCCTGAAGTGCCCTTCGGCTCTAATGAACTCACCCCGGGCGCCCGCCGCCATCCCCAGCGCCCCTCCGACAGCCCCCCGACGCCCTTCTCACTGTTTCTCCTTGGCTGCAGATTCTGGACATCAACGTGAAGGCCGCAGCCATGATGACCAAGGCAGTGGTGCCAGAGATGGAGAAACGGGGGTACGGCGGGGGGGGGGGGGGTTCGGGAGGGAGAGAGCGGGGCTGCGGGCGGGGGTGTCCACCAGGAAAGTGACCCGCGTCCTCTCTCTTCCAGAGGGGGCTCCGTGGTGCTCGTGGGCTCCATAGCGGCCTTCTTCCCGTTTTCCGTAAGAACCCCTCCATCGCCTCTTCCACCCCGTCCCCCCTCCCGCCTCCTCCACCCCTCTACTTACCCAGTCGAGTCTGTATCCCCTTTCAGGACCCTACCTCCGAATCCCTTACAATAAACAGTTATTTATTCGCCTCCCAAGCCCCAAGCCGGTGCGAGGCGCGGGACGGCTTCCCCAGCGCGCCAAGCCTGGTGCGAGGCGCGCGGCCGGTCCTGTCCCCGGCCCAGAAGCTCCGAGGCTAACCCGGCGCTTTCCCCAGGGCCTGGGCCCTTACAACGTGAGTAAGACGGCCCTGCTGGGCCTGAACAAGAACCTGGCCATCGAGCTGGCCCCCAAGAACATCCGCGTCAACTGCCTGGCGCCGGGACTCATCAAGACCAGCTTCAGCAGCGTGGTGAGGAGGCGGAGCCCCTTGAGAGGCGTCCGGCTTCGGGGTGGGGGGAGCCCCGAGTCAGAGGCCTGCCTTCCCTGGGCTCCTCCGCGTTCCTCTCCCCGGCAGCCCCTCTCCCCACAGACGCGCCCCCTTCCCCTTCCTGAGCTGTGGGAGGGGGGCCGGGCGTTCACGACCCGCCCACACCGGGGCATGAGCACTGGGGAGAGCCAGCAGAACGCCGCATTCGGACCCGAAAGGAAGGAAGTGGGGAAGGGTGGGGAGGAGGTCTGGGAGCCTGAAGTGGAGGGGGCGTCTCTCCACCCTCCCTCGCGGTCACCCTGGGCACGGGCACTTTCCCGCCTTCGCCACCCCTCCGTTTCCTTCTCCTTCGTCCCGCAGTTTTGGATGGACAAGGCACGGGAGGACACCGTCAAAGAAAAAATGAATATTAGAAGGTGAGCTGCCACCGGGAAGCTGAGGCGGGGGGGGGGGGGGGCGCGTCTCTTCCTGGGCACCCCCCCCCCCCGCCACCTGTCCTGGTGCCCCAGGTACCGCGGGCATGCTCTCCACGGCTCCTCAGACCTCACAAGTCCACAGCACGAGTCCTCCCGGGCTCTTTCCACCCATGCTGCTGCCCTGGCAAGCAGCAGGGGTGCGGGGGTTTCGGCAGAGGGGAGCAGGGCGGGGGCCTCCGCTCCGCTGTCTTCCTCCTCCTCCCGGCACACGTGGAGACTGAAAACCCAACCCAGCCTTCAGTTCCCCCTTGAATACACAGTCATGTTTCGACAACTCAGATGGATGATCCGACCGTCCAAAGAAAAGGAGCCAAGAGCCCTGCTAAGCCCTCAACTCCTTCGCCGGAGGAAATTGTTCTCTTCCCTAATGGGCTGGCTAAATTATTCAGACATCTTTGCTAGACTTCCTTCTAAGTTCCATGCCTCTCTCCAACTTGTCTCTCCAACTGTGTGTGTGTGTGTGTGTGTGTGTGTGTGTACGTGTGTGTACTAGGGCTTAACCTTAGAAGCCTGGGCACTGTCCCCTAGCTTTTTTATTCAGGGCTGGTGCTTTACACCACCTGAAGCACCGCTCTACTTCTTGGCTTTTTGTTTATTAATTATAGAGACAAGAGTCCCATCAGTTTTTCTCTCTAGGCCGGCTACGAACCAATCCTCAGCTCTCAGCCTCTTGGGTAGCTAAGATAACAGGCAGGAGACACTGTCTTCTGAGCATGCTTGTCTTTAGCTTCTCGATCGTGACGCCTCAAGGACAAATGTGAGCAGTCCCTCCCTGCTTACTGGCCCAAACATCCCTGACCCTCTCAAGTCCTCCCAAAGCCGTTCTGATGTCAGGCTCGAGCTGCAGGTCTAGTTCATGATTCATTAATAAGGCAGGGTAGTGTCATCTCAGAGCTTCCAGTGAAGGGTCTAGCCCCATGGCGATCCGCTGGATATGCATTAGAATTCTCTGGGGAGCCTTTTCAACTGCACTTGCTCAGACCCCACTCCCGGAGATGCGTCTTTCATTACCCCACAGTGGAACCTACACATTCTTGTTTTTGTTAAGCCTACTTAGTCGCAACATGCAAGTTGGAGAATCACTAATCCAAGCCTTCTAGACTCAAGTTTCTTATTCTGCCTACCTCTAGAGCATTCTATGCCTGTTCAAGTGTTCCCTAACTACGTAATTATTAATACAAACAGTGAAAATGAACAAGTTCTTACCAAATGAACATGACCTTAAGGAACAAAAATAGATTCCTGAAATAGTACATTGAACCAGCACAGATGGGATCACTTAATCACACCATTTACTGTCATACAGACTCCTGACACTTGAATAGTATGTACATGCGTGAAACGATTCTTCTTCTGAAATATGAAACAATTGCTCACCATTTTATTAATAAGACTTTGAATTTCGGTGTTCTGAGCTTCCTAAAAGAAACAGTGTCTCCATATTTGAATAGAATATATTTAAGCAGGACACAGTATTTGTGCTTATACTAAACTATAACAGCTTAGAATCGTGATAACACTTTTTGTTTCTGGTCCTGGGGCTCCAACGCAGGGCCTGAGCACTGTCCTTGAGCTTTTGTGCTCTACCCTTGAGCCACAGCTCCACTTCTGGCTTTTTTGCCGGTTCATTGGACTCTCATGGACTTTCCTGCTCAGGCTGGTTTTGAACCACGCTCCTCAGATCTCAGTCTCCTTGGGTAGCTAGGAGGACAAGCTTGAGCCACCACTGTGTAGCTTCTGATCCTTCTTGGGCAAGCAAATTTCACTTTCTGTGGGCCTGTTTGGTTTTCACTTGCTTATTTCTTTCCCTTGTTCCCCAGAATAGGCAAGCCGGAGGAGTGTGCAGGCATTGTGTCTTTCCTGTGCTCTGAAGATGCTAGCTATATCACTGGGGAGACCGTGGTGGTGGGGGGAGGCGCCCGGTCTCGCCTCTGAGGACCTGCAGACAGCCCACGGCCGCCGCAGAGGTTGATTCCGGTCCCCATTCGTGGGCGAGCTGCAGATCTGGCCCTCCCCACCTCTGCCCCTTGCCCTGCCCACCCCATCCAATCAGTTCTGCCCGTGCTAAGGTCCAGCCTTCCCGGCTTCGAGGTAGGAGGAGGCTTTCCACTGTTGCCATGGCCCTGGGTAGAGGCCTCCCCTGAAAGCGCAGCGAGTCTGCTGGAAGGATGCTTCTTCCTCTGCGAAGCTCAAGTTCGTTGTCTATTGTTTTGTTGGGTTGTTTTTCCCCTGGATCTCTGGGGAAATTGGGGGGAAATGTGGGAGAGAGGGAACCTGGAGTGGGAGGAAGCCGGGTTGGAAATTAACAACTTGCAAATGAAGTGCAAATAAAGTGCAGATGATCGCAGCCAGGCTCACTTCTGGGGTGTCTGAAGAAGTCTGGGCTGGTGGATCCCGGCGTCTCCCGACCCCTCCGCCCTGCCCTCCCCCCCCCCCCCCCCCCCGCCCCGGCCCCAAGGTGTCTGCGGAGCCGCCAGCTGGGAGAGGAGACTCGGGAACTCCCGGGTGCCACCCTCCGCCTCACACCCCAGGGACGGGCCCGAGGACGCCGCGGGGATCCCCGGGCCGGGCACGCGCACGGAGAGGGGACGACTGCCCGGGATCCGCTGCCCCCCCTCACGTCCTTGGTGGTGGGTTCCCGAGCCCCTCCCCAGCCCCGTCCTTGGCGGGTCCCCCCCTCCCCAGCCCCGCCTGGCAGGTTCCCGAGCCCCTCCCTCCCCAGCCCCGTCCTTGGTGGCGGGTTCACTCCGGGGTCAGGCGGGGATGAGCTAGACGCGCGCCGGGCGCGGGAGAGACCCGCGAGGGCCCGCGAGGACGACCGGGGCGGGGAGCCCAGTCCCCTAAGAAAGCCGTGGGGGCTCCGCCCAGCGCTCCCGGGCCAGCAGGAGCGACCACCCCCCGCCCCCCCCAGGCGGCCGGACGCTGGCGGCCCACGGGCGGGGTCGGCGGAGCGCTCAGGGTCTCGGGGCGCGCGGAGTGTCACGGGCGCGCGGCCTCTCCTGAGCGCGCCCCCCACAGCACGCGGCCTCTCCTGAGCGCACCCCTCACCCGAGCGCAGCCCACCCCCCGAGCGTGGCCTCTCCTGAGCGCGCGCACCCCAGAGCGTGGCTTCTCCAGAGCGCGCCCCCCCCACCTGAGCGCACGGCTCCCTGAGCGCGCGCCCCCCAGAGCGCGGCCTCTCCTGCGCGCGCCCCCCAGAGCAAGGCCTCTCCTGCGCGCGCCCCCCAGAGCAAGGCCTCTCCTGAGCGCGCCCCCCAGAGCAAGGCCTCTCCTGCGCGCCCCCCCCAGAGCGCGGCCTCTCCTGAGCGCCCCCCCACCCGAGCGCACGGCCCCCCCAGAGCGTGGCCTCTCCTGAGTGTAAGGCCCAGTGCGCCCCCCCCCACCCCGAGCGCGCCTCCCTCCCGTCCCCGAGCGCGCGGCCTCTCCAAGCGCGCGGCCTCTCCCGAGCGCGCCGCCCCCCCACCCCCGAGCGCGCGGCCTCTCCCGAGCGCCCCCCCCCACCCCACCCCCGAGCGCGCGGCCTCTCCCGAGCGCCCCCCCACCCCACCCCCGAGCGCGCGGCCTCTCCCGAGCGCGCCTCCCTCCCGTCCCCGAGCGCGCGGCCTCTCCCGAGCGCGCCGCCCACCCCCCACCCCCGAGCGCGCGGCCTCTCCCGAACGCGCGGCCTCTCCCGAGCGCGCCTCCCTCCCGTCCCCGAGCGCGCGGCCTCTCCCGAGCGCGCCTCCCTCCCGTCCCCGAACGCGCGGCCTCTCCCGAGCGCGCCTCCCTCCCGTCCCCGAGCGCGCGGCCTCTCCCGAGCGCGCCTCCCTCCCGTCCCCGAGCGCGCCGCCTCTCCCGAGCGCGCCTCCCTCCCGTCCCCGAGCGCGCGGCCTCTCCCGAGCGCCCCCCCACCCCACCCCCGAGCGCGCGGCCTCTCCCGAGCGCGCGGCCTCTCCCGAGCGCGCGGCCTCTCCAAGCGCGCGGCCTCTCCAAGCGCGCGGCCTCTCCCGAGCGCGCCTCCCTCCCGTCCCCGAGCGCGCCGCCTCTCCCGAGCGCGCGGGCTCCCGCGGTCCGGTCCGGCGCGGCGCATGCGCAGGCCGGCGCCTCCCCGGGCGGGGCGGGGCCGGCGCGGGGCGGGCGCGGGGCGGGGCGAGGGCGCTCGCGCAGCCGCCCGGGACCGGAGCGGGCTCGGCCGCTGCTGCAGCGCTCGGCGCCGGGGCCCGCCGGAGCCGGGACGAGCATGTGCCGCGGCTCTCGGGCGGCGGCGGCGGCTCCTCGGCGGCGGCAGCGACAGCGGCCGCCATGGCCAAAGCCGGCGCGGAGCTCACCCGCGAGCTGCAAGGTACGGACGAGGTCGCCCTGGCGTCCGGGACGCGCCGTCCGGGAGCCCCCCTCGGCCCCGGGGCTCTGCCTCCCGCCCCTCCGGCGCCCCGCCCCGCCCCGCCCGGCCCGCTCCCGGGGACCGGCGCGGCGCCCCCGGCTCCCCTCGGGAGTCCCGGCGTCCACCCCGGCCGGGCGGGGCCGGGCCGGGCCGCCGCGCACGGGGAGCTGCCCCTGGTCCTGACCGCGCTCTCCCCTCCCTCCGCTCCGCCCCGCCCGGCCCCGGAGCCCCCGGGGCGGGGGGGCGGGGGGGGGGAGCCGAGCCGAGGCCCGGACGGAGGGCAGCCCCGCGGCGGCTCCTTCCCCGGCCCGCACCCCGGCCTGCCCCCTTCCCCTTCCCCTTCCCGGCCCGCCGCCCGCACCCCCAGGCCTCGGAGCCGGCCCCTCCCCCGCGGCGCGGCCACAGCCCCGACCCCGCGGAGGGGGGCGGCGGGGAGCCGGCGCTCAAGGGTGCCCAGCCATGCGGCACTCGGGCGATTCCCACACCTGCACGCGCGCAGGACACGGGCGTGAGGCGCGTGTGGACGCGGCGGCGTTAGACGCTGCACTCCCCGGCACACACGCAGCTGCAGGGTACCCGGGAGGCATCGCCAGCAGATGGACGTGGAGCTCATTGTAACAGAAACCCTTCCCCTGCTCCCCAGACCCCCCCCCCGCTCCACACACCCCTCCTACCCCCCCCACACAGGAGCTGTCTGGCACTATGCTCCTTTCACAGCCAAAGCCAGCACGTTCATTCACACTTCTCCATCAACACCAGTGCCACGCGCAGGCTCTTGGCATCCTCATAGTAAAGGCAGACTCACACCCAGGACACTGAGCCCACAGTCGGGGGACACTCCTACACGCTACACACTGACTCACTGTGTACACGCTGGTGGCTGTTGTAGCGCATGGGCTGGGAAATCCTTTACACCTCCAAGTGTAAGACACCCTCTCCTAGACAGTGCCACTCCGCAACTGTCCTTTGACTCGGGGCCCTCAGGAAGCAGAGTTCTCTCTATTCAGAAAGTCTGTCCTGTACCTCTTCAGCCCTACTTTCCCCCGCCCACCCTTCCTCTAACTTGGAGCCTCCTGGGGAAGGGGGTGGCCGGGGAAAGGGCAGCTGATCGGGGACCCGCCTGCCCGCAGACAGCATCCGGAGGTGCCTGAGCCAGGGAGCCGTTCTCCAACAACACCGTGTGAAGCTGGAGACCAAACCCAAGAAGTTTGAGGACCGAGTGCTGGTGAGGGGGCTGGTGTGGGGGAGAGGGTGTCGGTGGGGAGAGCCCCTGGGCTCCAGGGAGGTGGGCAGAAGAAATGGGGGGGGGGGCGTCCAGGATCTGAGGCCGGGGCAGGAGAGAGGAGGCACGCCAGCCAAAGCCAGGTCCCCGCGCCGTACTTGGGGGGACTGAAAGAGGGCAAGGGCACCGGGGCTGGACTGCCGCGACCTCCCTTTGCTCTCCTCCTCAGGCCCTGACCTCCTGGCGCCTCCACCTCTTCCCCCTTAAAGTTCCTGCCAAGGTGAGTCGGGCTGAGGAACGGGAGGATCCCTGGCGTGCCCCCCCCCCGTCTCCTCCCTGGCGTGCCCCCCGTCTCCTCCCTGGCGTGTCCCCGTCTCCTCCCTGGCGTGCCCCCCTCGCTGCGCCCTCACCAGCTCCGCGTCTCCCCCCCTCCAGGTGGAGAGCTCCTTCAATGTCCTGGAGATCCGTGCCTTCAACACGCTCAGTCAGAACCAGGTGAGCGAGCGCGGGGCCGGCTGGAGGGGAGGGGCGCCCGCCACGCCGCCCGGTCCCGGCTGGAGGGGAGCGGCGCCTCTGAGCTGCCCGGTTCTCCCCCCCCCCCCCGCCCCCCAGGTCTTGGTGGAGACGGAGCGTGGCGTGGTGAGCATGCGGCTGCCGTCAGCTGAGAGTGTGGACCAGGTGACGCGGCACGTGAGCTCTGCCCTCTCCAAGGTCTGCCCCGGCCCGGGGTGAGTGGCAGACTAGGGTCTCCCCAGGGACGACCGTCCCTGCCCCCGGGCACAGGAAGCAGTGTGTCTCCTCCTGCTCTTTTCTGGAGACCTTCTAGGTCCCTAGAAATAACGGGGGAAGAGTTGAGCACCTCTTGCCACCCATCTCTCGGGTGATTTGTGCATCCTCCCAGGTGTTTGATCCGGCGTGGGAATGCAGACACCCCGGAGGGGCCCCGAGACACGTCCCCCAACTCTGAGACTTCCACATCTACCACTCACAGTGTGTGTGGTGAGCAGGGGTAGACCTAAGGAAGGTGGGCCATTGCCCCACGCGGCCCTGTGCGGGGGCGGGGGGGCTACACCGCCCTCGGGTCTCAGGCAGCGCATGGATAACAGGGCCCTAGGGGGCGGCGTAGGCCGTGACCCCGCCCGTGCCTTGAATCCCAAGCCTCCTTCGCGAAGCCAACCTGCCTGCCCCACAGGTGGCTTCTCCGAGACCTACGCCGCCCTGTGCGACTACAACGGGCTGCACTGTCGGGAGGAGGTGCAGTGGGTATGTTGGGCTGGGGGGGGTGGCAGGGAGGGCGGGGACCCGGGGGCGGTGGGCGGGAAAGGAAGGGGAGGGGGCACGAGCCCGTCGCATCTCTCCAAGGACGTGGACACCATCTACCACGCTGAGGACAACCGCGAGTTCAATCTTATGGACTTCAGCCACCTCGAGAGCCGGTAAACGCGCTGGGCACGCTCGGCCCCGCGGCCCCCAGCCTCAGCCCAGCCCCGGCGCCTCCCAACCTCCCCCTCGGGGTCCCGCCCACGGCCCACCTCACCCCCCCCCCCCCCGCCATGTGGCCTGCCCCAGCCCAGTCAGCCCATCCCTGCTCCCTTACTTCCTGTCCCAGCTCCCTGCTTTCCACTTCCTGTCCCCTTCACCATCCCCACAGAGACCTGGCCCTCATGGTAGCGGCCCTGGCCTACAACCAGTGGTTCACCAAACTGTACTGCAAAGACCTGCGGCTGGTGAGAAGGGGGAGGGGCTGGGGGCGGGCGGAGCAGGGGCCTCCCTGGCTCCTGACCGCGGGACCCCCGTGTCCTCAGGGCTCAGAAGTGCTAGAACAGGTGCTACATACCCTGAGCAAGTCGGGGAGCCTGGAAGAGCTCGTGCTGGAGAACGCAGGACTGAAGACGTGAGGCCGGCCCCCGCTGTGGGCAGGGGCGCCCCCTTCGCGGAGCGTGTGGCCGGGGGGTTCTAGAACGTCAGCGCGTGCCGTGGGTCCCCGAACTTGGTCATCTAGTCCCTCTCTCTAGAGAGGAGGCTGAGGGCGGGTAGTCGAGCCAGGCTCACGCCTCAGCTCCGCGGTGGCCCCGCGCCCCGGCCGCTCTCCACTCCCCCCAGCGCCCCGCCCCTCCTGCCGTCCACGGTCTGGGGCGGCTGCGTGCTGGGCTGGGTCTCGGCACCCCTTCCCAGCGACGGCAGAGAGGTGGCCCGGCCTGGCAGCCCCCGAACCCCTCACCCACCGTGAGGGCCCCGGGCCCCGCCGCCCCAGCCGGGCAGGCAGAGAGAAAAGCAAGGGAAGGCCAGGGGCCGGGCCCGGGGCTGCGCTCAGGACAAACCCTTCCTCCCCTTCCCTGAAGGGACTTTGTGCAGAAGCTGGCCGGGGTGTTTGGGGAGAACGGGAGCTGTGTGCTGCACGCCCTCACTCTGTCCCACAACCCCGTCGAGGACAAGGGTGAGCCCCGGCCGGAACCCGTCCCCAGCGCCTCCATCCGCCGCCCCCGGCCTGCGCCCCACTTGAACCCTCCCCTCGTGGGCGCCCCGTCCCCAGCGCAGCCGCTCACTGGCCTGTCCGCGCCGCTCCTCAGGTTTCCTCAGTCTGAGCCAGCAGCTCCTCTGCTTCCCCACCGGCCTCACCAAGCTCTGCCTGGCCAAGACGGCCATCTCCCCTCGAGGTACCCACACCCGCACCCCCGACCTCCGGCCCGCACCCCTCGGGGCCGCCTGGGCGGTGTACCCCAGGGGCCCCGCACACGCCGCGCCCGCAGTCCAGGGGAGGATCCCATGCGGAGGGGAAGAGGGGGGCCGCGGCTCACCCAGCCCAGTGCCCGCTGTGCTTAGGGCTCCAGGCGCTGGGCCAAACCTTCGGAGCCAACCCAGCCTTCGCCAGCTCCCTCCGGTACCTGGACCTGAGCAAGAACCCCGGGCTGCTCGCCACCGACGAGGCCAGCGTGAGTCCCTGGACGCAGCCCCTTTCCCACGCGGGCCCTGGAGTCTCCCCCCCCCCTTAGGGGTGTGGAGACCCTGCCGCCCCCTCTGCTAGCGGATTGCTCGTCCTCCCTCCAGGCCCTCTACAGCTTCCTGGCCCAGCCCAATGCCTTGGTGCATCTGGACCTCTCGGGGACGGACTGTGCGGTTGACTTGGTGAGGGGTTAGTGAGGGCAGGAGCCAGGCCGAAGCTCGAGGGGGCGCGGGTGGGCTCCCTCAGCCCCCCGCCCGCAGGGGGCAGGGGCGCGGAGCTTGGGATGGGCGCGGGTTTGGCCACCCTAGCTCGTGCCCGACGCGAGGTGAAGGGGACCCTAAAGGCCGGGCCTCAGGGCACCTCCCGCTCTGCCACTCGGCACAGCGCCGCCCCCACGGGCGGGAACGGGTGCGTCCCCTCGGCTCGAGCCGGGACGCCCCCCGCTGTAGATCCACACTGCCCGAGCGCTGCCCCTGTGGCGGCCAGGCACGGGGTGGACGCCCCTCCACCCAGGAGAACCGGAGGCTCCACCGAGCCCGCGGCTCTCGCAGAGGGAGGGAGAGGAGGGCGTTTGGCCCCCAGCTTGCCAGCCCCTCCGACGCCCACCGTGTCTCCCCACAGCTTCTGGGTGCCCTCCTCCACGGCTGCTGCGCCCACCTCACCTACCTCAACCTGGCTCGCAACAGCTGCTCCCACAGGTGAGGCGGGAGGGGCGGGGCCCGTGCCGGCCACTCCCCCCACCGGAGGGGCGGGGCACTGCTGGCCACTCCCCCCACCGGAGGGGCGGGGCACTGCTGGCCACTCCCCCCACCGGAGGGGCGGGGCACGGCTGGCCACTCCCCCCACTGGAGGGGCGGGGCCCGTGCCGGCCACTCCCCCACAGGAGGGGCGGGCCCCGTGCTGGCCACGCCCTCCCACAGGAGGGGCGGGGCCCTGCTGGCCACACCCCTCCCACAGTTGGGACGGGAGGGGCGGGAGGGGCGGGGAGGGACGGGGCGCGAGGTGGCCACCCCCACCCACCCCCCACGCTGACCTCGGGGATCTCCACAGGAAAGGCCGGGAGGCCCCGCCGGCCTTCAAGCAGTTCTTCAGCAGCGCCTACACCTTGAGCCACGTCAGCCTGTCCTCCACGCGGCTGCCCCTGGAGGCCCTGAGGTCGGGTGGGTGCAGGGTTGGGGGCGCCCGGGGCGCCGCGGGGGCCGGGGCGGGGCCTCACGCGCGGTGTGTGCCCGCCCGCCCCGCAGGGCGCTGCTGCAGGGCCTCTCCCTCAACAGCCACCTCAGCGACCTGCACCTGGACCTCAGCAGCTGCGAAGTGAGCTCCGGGCGCCGCCCCCCGCCCGCCCCGGGCCCCTGGCCGCCCCCGGCCCCTGGCCGCCCCCGCCTCCCGCCCACCCCCACCCCCCCCCCCCACACCCCTCGGCCCAGGCCGCCCTCCCTCCCCCTGAGGGGCCTTCACGTTGAGATCCGGGCTCTCGGGCCGAGCTTTAGCTGCGAGTCGCCCGGCCGCCAGCAGAGGGCGGCAGCAGGCCGTCTGGCTGGCTGGAGGTGACAGGGCCTCCGCGATTTGACACCCGAGCCCCGGTGTGACCTTGAGATCGGGGTTGGAAATGCCCAGCCCGCGCCCTCCGTTTACCCCGGTCCCCCCCCCACCCCTGTCCCTGCAGCTCCGCTCGGCAGGGGCGCAGGCCCTGCAGGAGCAGCTGGGGACCGTGACTTGTGTGGGCAGCCTGGATCTGTCGGACAACGGTGAGTGGGGGCAGCCCCTGGAACGTGGGGAAGAAGCCCTGAGGAGACGGTGTGAAGTCTCAGGCCTCGAGGCCCGGATGTTCCCATTTCCTGACCAGGGTTCGACTCCGACCTCCTGACCCTGGTGCCCGCGCTGGGCAAGAACAAGTCCCTCAAGCACCTGTTTCTGGGCAAGAACTTCAATGTCAAGGCCAAGTGAGCAACCCTCCCCCCACTTCACAGACCGTCACCCTATCAACCAATCATTCACCCGTCCTACCAGCTCCGTGTGTTACACACACACACACACGCACACAGTTCACAGACCGTCACCCTGTCAACCAATCATTCACCCGTCCTACCGGCTCCCTGTATTACACACACACACACAGTTCACAGACCGTCACCCTGTCAACCAATCATTCACCCGTCCTACCGGCTCCGTGTGTTACACACACACACACACACAGTTCACAGACCGTCGCCCTATCAACCAATCATTCACCCGTCCTACCAGCTCCGTGTGTTACACACACACACACTTCACAGACCGTCACCCTATCAACCAATCATTCACCCGTCCTACTGGCTCCCTGTATTACACACACATGCGCACACACACACTTCACACACCATTGCCCTATCATTCATCCATCCTACGGCTCCCTGTATTACACACGCACACACACACACACTTCACAGACCGTCACCCTATCAACCAATCATTCATCCATCCTACCAGCTCACTGTATTACACACACAGACTTCACAGACCGTCGCCCTATCAATCATTCATCCATCCTACTGGCTCCCTGTACTACACACACACACACACACACACACACACACTTCACAGACCATCGCCCTATCAATCATTCATCCATCCTACTGGCTCCCTGTATTACACACACACTTCACAGACTGTCATCTTGTCAATCATTCACCCATCCTATTGGCTCACTGTGATGTATACACACACGCACACACACGCACGCACACACACATCACAGACCGTCACCCCATCGTTCATCCATCCTACACACTCACTGTCTCGCCTCTGACCACCTTTCCCAAAGCATTGCCCCTCTCCCCTCTCCCCTCCCCGCTCCTGCTCTAAGCCTCCCCCTCTCCTCCCCTCCCCCTCCCTCCCTCCTCACAGGACCCTGGAGGAGATCCTCCACAAGCTGGTGCAGATGATCCAGGAGGAGGACTGTGTGAGTGTTGGCCTGGGAAGGGCTGGCCGGTGGGGTGGGGGGGGGTGGGGGAGGGGGAGGGCGCCCTGGGGAAGGGCTGGCCGGCCCTGAGGGGGGGAGGGGGCTACACCCACCCACCCCCACGCAGTCCCTGCAGTCCCTGTCTGTGGCCGACTCCCGGCTGAAGCTGCGCACCAGCATCCTCATCAACGCCCTGGGCAGCAACACGTGCCTGGCCAAGGTGGACCTGAGCGGCAACGGCATGGAGGACATCGGGGCCAAGATGCTGTCCAAGGCCCTGCAGATAAACTCCTCCCTCCGGTGAGGCCCGGCCCGGCCCACGCGCGTCACCCTCATTGCCCGGGGAAGGGGGGGGTCCCCCGAGGGCTGCCTCCCCAGCCCCGCGGCAGACTGGCCCTCACCTTCCAGAACCATCCTGTGGGACCGGAACAACACCTCCGCCCTGGGCTTCCTGGACGTCGCCAGGGCTCTGGAGAGGTGAGCGGAGCCAGGCCCGGCCCTGGCCGGGGGCGCAGGCCTGTGCGGAGGGGGCACGGGGGGGCGGGCCGGGCCTGGCCCCCTCCGCCCCGCCCAGCCGCGCTCCTGCACCCACAGCAACCACACGCTGCGCTTCATGTCCTTCCCGGTGAGCGACATCTCGCAGGCCTACCGCAGCGCGCCCGAGCGCACCGAGGACGTCTGGCAGAAGGTAGAGGGCGGGCGAGGGGCCGAGGGCCGAGGGCAGCCGCCCCCCCCCCCGCCAGGCCCGGCCCACCCGCTCCCTCGTCCCCAGATCCAGTGGTGCCTGGTGCGCAACAACCACTCGCAGACGTGCCCCCAGGAGCAGGCGTTCCGGCTGCAGCAGGGCCTGGTGACCAGCAGCGCCGAGCAAGTAAACGTCGCCCTCCGGGCCGCGGCGGAGCCCCCCGGGGTGGGGGGGGGCCCCGGGGAGGGGCCAGGTGACCCGAGGGCGCCCTGACGCCCCCGCCCTGGGCTCCAGATGCTGCAGCGGCTGTGCGGGCGCGTGCAGGAGGAGGTGCGCGCCCTGCGGCTGTGCCCGCTGGAGCCCGTGCAGGACGAGCTGCTCTACGCGCGGGACCTCATCAAGGACGCCAAGAACTCACGGGCGGTGAGCGCCCGCCCCGCCGAGCCCTGGGAGGGCCCCCGGGCCAGCTCGGGGCAGCCCCGCCCCGTGCGTCCCTGGAACCCAGCCCCGACGCCGACCCTTCCCTTCCCAGCTGTTTCCCAGCCTCTACGAGCTGGGCCACGTGCTGGCCAACGACGGGCCGGTGCGACAGAGGCTTGAGTCCGTGGCCAGCGAGGTGTCCAAGGCGGTGGACAAAGAGCTGCAGGCAAGCCCCGGGGGAGAGAGGGGGCCAGGGCCGGAGCCCAGTGCCGGCCCAAGTCCTGAGCCACGAGCCGCAGCGGGAGCAGGGAGGTGGTTGGGGGCCACGAAGGACGTGCGCAGAGCCGAGACAACCCATACCCCCCCCCCCCCCGCCCCGCCAGGGCACTGCAAAAACAGTTGTGGTTCTGACTTCAGCCTTGAACCCTGAGCTCTGAGCTCCCTCCCGTCTCTGGCTCCCGGTCCCTGGGCCGATCCTCCCTTCTGGGGTCTGTGGTAGGGTGGGAGGCGCGCTGGCCCCGAGGTGGGCAAGCCTGAGGGCCCCTGGGTTTCACCACGGGGGGCTGAGGCCTCTTCTGCTGCGGGGTCAGTCCTGAGCGGATCCCTCCCCGCCCCCAAACCCCGCACCAGGTGATCCTGGAGTCCATGGTCAGCCTGACGCAGGAGCTGTGTCCGGTGGCCATGCGGGTGGCCGAGGGGCACAACAAGATGCTGAGCAACGTGGCCGAGCGCGTCACCGTGCCCCGCAACTTCATCCGAGGGGCGCTGCTGGAGCAGGCCGGGCAGGACATCCAGAACAAGCTGGAGTGAGTCGGAGGGGGGCCGGGGAGCCACCGGCAGTGAGTAATAAACTCCACGACACGGGGTGCGTCCGGACCCGGCCCAGCCTGGCTCATGCACGCCCGCACTGGCCCTTTCCCTAAAAGCCCGGGCGCCGCGCTTTGCTGCAGAAACCAGCTAGGGGCACACGCGCGTGCCCCACCCTACACACGCCCGGCTGTGCGTGTGGGCAAAGCAAAGCACGAGCCGGGTGCACAGATAGGCTCTCTCCCTTGCCCCCCGAGTTCCTCCAGCCCAAAGCAAAGGAAATGTGGGGCCCCTGCCGTGATGGGGGCAGCCAGGCTTGAGCTGGCTTCCTTCTGATCAGCACCTCGGGGTGCCTAGAGCGCCCACTGGGCTCCCCGCCCGGCTGCTCCCCTCCGCTCCTCCCCTTCCTGGAATCTGTGCGTGGGCCGGGGGTGCGGCGGCCCTCAGCTGCCCCCGCAGCGGCCACGCTGCCCCTTCCTCCACCCCCGGGCAGCCGCGCCCCCGGCGGGCTGGCTGAGGGCCCCCGGCTCTTGCCCACAGCGAGGTGAAGCTGTCGGTCGTCACCTACCTGACCAACTCCATCGTGGATGAGATCCTGCAGGAGCTGTACCACTCGCACAAGAGCCTGGTGAGCCATCGGGCCCCGGGGGGGGGCGGGGGGGGGCTCGGCGCGCCCCTCACACCAGAGCCGCTCCTCCCGCCCCCGAGCACCGGGAAAGCCAGCGCGTCCCTGGAACCCCGCCCGCGCCTGCCCGTCCTTCCGCACGCAGGCTCGCCACCTCACCCAGCTGAGGACGCTGTCAGACGCCCCCGGGGGACCGGGCCAGGGGCAGGATCCGTCCTCCCGAGGCCGAGGCCGGAACCACGACCACGAGGAGACCACCGACGACGAGCTGGGGACCAACATCGTGAGCGCCCCTCGTCATCGGGGGCCCGTCCCCGAGCGCGCGCCCCGCGGTCCCCCCCACGCCCCCGGACTCCTCTCTCTACCCCGCTTGGCTCGACTTCCCTCCGCCCCAGTCCACCCAGCCGCCCCCTGGCTTCAGTGCCCCAGCCGTGGAGGCGGGACAGGGCGAGGGCGAGGACGTGAGGGGAAAGCCGGGGGTCCTCCGTGAGCAGTGGGGGGCTCCAGGTGAGCCCCGGCCCTGCTCTTCCTCTCCGTTTCTGCAGGACACCATGGCCATCAAAAAGCAGAAGCGATGCAGGAAGATCCGGCCCGTGTCCGCTTTCATCAGTGAGTCCCCAGCCTCGGCTCCGACGGCTCCGAGGCTCACCCGTCCCTCTGCCTTTGTCTTTTTTTGCCAGTCCTGGGGCTTGAACTCGGGGCCTGAGCACTGCCCCTGGCTTCCTTTTGCTCAAGGCCAGCACTCTCCCTCTTGGGCCACAGCGCCCCTTCCCTGTTTACGTGGTGCTGAGGAATGGAACCCAGGGCTTCCTGGGTGCTCGGCTGGGCGAGCCCTCGGTGCTAAGCCACATCCTCCCCCCCCGCCCCCCATGCTTTGCTTTAACCCTGTCTTTTTTCTCTGCCTCTCCATCCTGTTGTTGTTTGCCGCCTGTCACCGTGCCACAGGCGGCAGCCCTCAGGACATGGAGCCGCAGCTGAGCGGCCTGGGCGTCCCCCGGGCTGGTTCTCGGGCCTCGGCGGCAGCCAGTCCACGGCCGGCGGCTCCTGGGAAGGCCTGTCCGAGCTGCCCACTCACGGCTATAAACTGAGGCACCAAACGCAGGGGAGGCCCCGGCCCCCCAGGACCACCCCCCCGGGACCCGGCCGGCCCGCAGTGAGTCCCGGAAGCCCTGCATGAGAGCCAACCTTCCTTAGCCGTGCCAGAACTAGGAGTTCTCGTTCTAAGGACCCAAATGCCAAGCACACTAGATCCAGCAAGTTGATGAGATGCCAGGCAAGCCATCCAACAGCTGCGGGGCCATCCGCTTGCATGAGAGCTGAGCCTTGTTAGAAATAAGAACTTCCAGGCTGGGAATGTGGCCTAGCGGTAGAGTGCTCGCCTCGTATGCATGAAGCCCTGGGTTCGATTCCCCAGCACCACATATACAGAAAAAAGCCGGAAGTGGCGCTGTGGCTCAAGCGGCAGAGTGCTAGCCTTGAGCGGGAAGAATCCAGGGACAGTGCTCAGGCCCTGAGTCCAAGCCCCAGGACTGGCCAAAAAAACAAAACAAAGAAATAAGAACTTTCTGTCCAGTCAGACTAGGTACACCTGTAATCCCATCTACTCTGGGAGCTGAGGCAGGAGGATTGCGTAAGCCCACGAGGACACCCCCCCCTCAAAGGGAGGGAGAGAGGGAGGGAGGACGGAAGGACTGCCACACAGAGACTCATACTTGGATTTGAACTCAGAGCTTCAGACCCTCACCCAGCTTTTTCCACTCATGGCTTGCACTCTGCCACTTAGGACTCTCTCCGATGCACCTGCCCAGGCTGGCCTGGGCCCCCTAGTCCCGATTGCAGTCTCCTGGGTATCTGGGATTGGAGGTGTAAGCCCCCGGGCCCCGCCGGCAGCGGCTTCCCGATTTGGGTGAAGGGGACTCCAGGCGCCACCGAGCTTAGCCGATGCCCTGTCGGACTGAAGTCCGAGTGTCCGTGGGATTAGGTGCGAAGGAGAAAGCCTCACAGGAAGTCACAGGACCCCCTCCCCGCAGGCCCCCCTGCCCGGCGCGCGGCAGGGGAACGGCACGGCCACCCGCCTGGACGAGGGGCTGGAGGACTTCTTCAGCCGAAGAGTCATGGATGAAAGTTCCAGGTGGGGCCCCTGAGCCCGCTCCCAGTGTCACCACGCCCAGGCCCCGCGGAGGGGTGCGCCCGTGTTCCCCGCCTCCCGGGGAACTCTCCAGACGCGTCCCCAGCCCGTGTCTCAGGGACATTCCCCCCACAGTTCCTGTCAGGCCCTTAGCTCCATGGCTTCCAAATCTCTTCGGGATGGCTGGACACGAGGAAGGCGGCGTGGGCCAGGGGCGTGGCGGGTGGACACGGCAAGGGTAGCAGGCAGGGGGGGGGCAGGTTGTCGACTGGCGACGGGAGAGGCCTGGAGGGTGGTGGTCCTTGTCGGGTCCCGCGCCGGCACCCGAGGGCCTGCTGTGGAAGGGCTCAGCCACTGGAGGGGCTGAGACAGGGGTGGGAACGGAGGGGATCTGGAAAGACAGAGTCCTCCTGGAGAAAGAAGCTGCTGGAAGCTCGTGACCGGGGGGTGGGAAGACCCCCTGATCCAAGAATCAGCAAGCGGGAGGAAGCGGGTGATGGTGAGGTGCAGGTACACGCCAGGAGCCCGCCCCCCCACGGCCGATGATGCGGGTGCCGGCCGCGTGCACCTACCACTCGCCCCCCTCCCCCCCCCCCCCCGCAGCTACCCTCGGACGCTGAGGACCGTGCGGCCCGGCCTCGCGGAGCCCCCGCTGCCCCCGCTCCAGAAGAAGAGGCGGCGAGGCCTGTTCCACTTCCGCCGGCCACGGAGCTTCAAAGGCGACCGGGGGCCGGGGTCCCCCACCGCCGGACTCCTCCTCCCTCCACCCCCCCCTCCGCCCCCGACTCAGGAGAGCCCGCCCAGCCCGGACCCCCCGAGCCTCGGCAACAACTCCTCTCCCTGCTGGAGCCCCGAGGACGAGAGCGCCCTCCTGCCCGGGCTGGGCGGCAGCAGGGGGCCTTCCTTCCGCAGGAAGGCGGTACGTGAGGGCACCGCGGGCCCCCTTCTCCCGCCCCACCCGGGGCCCGCCCCCGCCTCCACGGGAGAATCGCAGACCCCCGCCTTCGGGGCGCTCGCCCCCGGTCAGTCTAGAACCCCGCGGTGCACAGCGTGCTGGCGCCCGGGCCTCCCCGCCGCTCGCCGCTGCCCGGGGGCCACTGGCAACCAGGCGCCTCGTTCCAGGCCGCCGAGGGGACCGAGCCCGGGGAGGGGGGCCCGGCGCCCGGGACCGCACAGCCGCCCAGAGCCCCCGGCGTGGCCCTTCCCGGCCTAGGAAGGGCCAAGGGCTGGAGCTTCGACGGAAAAAGAGAGGTGAGGGGAGGGGAGTCCGGGCGGGCGGGCGGGCGGGTGGGCGGAAGCCCCGCGGGCCGCGCTGTGGGCCCCGCGCCTCTCCCTGCGCCTGGAGCCCCGGCCTCAGCCGCGTCCGCTGCCCCCCCCCCCCCCCCCGGCCCCGCCGCTGCTGCCCCGGCAGGGAGCACGCAGCCGCCGCCCGACGCCGCTGCCCGCGTGCCACACAGACCGCTGGAGCACGGCCGTCGCCGCGTGGCCTTTGCCTCCTCCGTGTGCTACCTGAGTTATTATCATTCACACAAATTCTTACTTACACTTGCTCATCCTTTGAAACTTAGCGTGAGCCCAAGCATTACGCTTCTTTAAAACCACGGGCTTTTTGTGAGCAACGTTTATTTTTCCTACTACTTGTAAAATAAATACCTCCCTGTAATAAGGCTGAGATCTGAGGAGCACAATGTGAACCCAGCCCGGGCAGAAAACTCCATGAGACATTTATCTCCAGTGAAACGTTTCCAAAAAGTACAAAGATAAAACGGCCAACTGCTGGAATCCTAGCTACTCAGGAGGAGGCTGAGATCGGAAGACCGAGGTTCAAGGCCAGCCTGGGCAAGAACGCTAATGAGACTCTTATCTCTAATTAACCAGTAAAAAAAAAAAAAAAAGCCAGAAATGGAGCTGTGCTTCAAGTGATAGAGTGCTCACATAAAAGCTCAGGGATAACCCCCATGTCCCTGAGTTCAAGCCCCAGGACAGCAGTGGGAGGGGGACCTGTGCTGCAATTGATAAAGCACCAGACTTGGGCAAAAATAGCTAAGGGACGGTGCTCAGAGACTCAGTTCAAGCCCAGTACTGGCACCAGATCGCTAGGTGATAGGTAGGTAGGTGGGTAGGTAGACAGACAGACAGACAGATAGATGGATAGATGAGCAAATAGCATGTTCACGCGTGTAAGCTATTTCTCACGCCCCTGGGGTGGTATAGATGCCACTCTTTCAAAACCATGGTCCTCATACCTAGGAACTAGTAACATGCCAGTGACACAAGACGCTAAGTAGAAAGCCCTTGGCAGCTGCAGAGCCTTGCGAGGACTTTCCTCCTGACCTGACAGCCGTCCTTGCAGGGCCCGGGCCCAGACCTGGAGGACAGCACCCAGGCTTGGCAGAGGCGGCGCTCCTCGGACGACGCAGGTGAGAACGCTCCTCCGGCCCCTCTCTCCCGGGCCGCCCCGCGGTCACCTTTCCTCTCCTCCCTCCCACGCTCACACCCCCTCCCCCCTGCAGGGCCCGGAGCCTGGAAGCCCCCTCCGCCACCCCAGAGCACCAAGCCCAGCTTCAGCACCATGCGCCGGGCCGAGGCCACGTGGCACATCGGTACGGGGAGCCCTGCGGAAGGTTCGGGTGCGCCCGGGTTCCCAGAGAAACCGAAGCCGTCGCCCCCCGCCCTGGGGGCTTGCCGGCCGGGGGCCGATGCGGTGGAGATCCACCTGTCCAGACGGGAAGTTCCGCAGGGCAAAAGCGGGCTCGCGAGGGCTGGCGAGCGGGAGGACGGGTCCTGGCGGGTCCTGGCAGGTGCTACCCCGGCTCGCCGCCTGCCCCGCGGAGAAGCAGGCCTTCCCTCCGCCGGGAAAGCCCGACCCCGCACCTGACGCCCAAGGGGTGAGGCGGCCCCGCCAGGCAGCGCGGAGACGCCAGGGCCGCTTCCGCTCCCGGCCTCTGCAAGCGGGAGACGCCAGGGCCGCTTCCGCTCCCGGCCTCTGCAAGCGGGAAGCCGCCCCGACGGAGCCTGCGCGAGCCCTGCTCAGCAGCCCAGAGCCTCCCACGGGCCGCTTTCTTGTGTCATGACTAGGGGGGGACGGGAGGAGGGTGGCCCTAGGTAGGGGCCCTGGCCGCTGAGGGGTTCAGATGAAGCCGGTCACCGAAGTTCCCAAAGGCCTGGACTATGACACCCACAGAGTCTGACCGGGACAATCTCCCCGCAACGCACACACGCGTGCACGCGCGCGTGCACACACACACTAGGCCAAAGCATAGGACTGGACGGAGCTAGGAGGTGGGCAGGCAGCTCTGGCGGGGGCCCCTACCGCCCCTCTCCCCGTCCCAGGGCAGCGCCAGCCAGCCTGGGGCTCCCTAGTCCCTAGTCGCCCTCCCCCACCCCCCCCACGCACCAGGCCGAGTGTCCAGCGAAGGGCTTCACCCCTCCCTCGTGACCTGGGAGCGGCCAGGCGCCCCATGGACGCCCCGAGACGCGGACCCGGTTTCCTTCCGCCGTTCTCGTTGCTTCCGGCCACGCCGGGCTGCGGGCTTGGCCAAGCCCCGGGTGGGCGGCCGCCCCGTGTCCCGGCTCCTCCCCGCGGGACAGAAGGAACGACCGTAGGGCCACCCCACAAGGCCAGGAATGGGAGCCGCGGGGGCCGAGGGGGGCAAGGACGGGCGGGAGGGGGAGGAGGGGGGAGGGCCTGGCCTGCAGAGAACCGGGCAGGGGTTCTGCCATGATGCCCCTTCCGGTAGCTTCTGTCTCCTGTCCCCCAGCTGAAGAGAGCGCCCCCCACCACAGCTGCCCGAGCCCCAGCCCGGCCTCCCGGGAGGGAGAGGAGGAGGCGGAGCGGGCCCCGCTCCCCGACAGGACGGCGCCAGCGAGGAACGCCAAGGTGAAGGCCGGGGGGTGCGGGCGGGCGCGCCCCAGAGCCGGGAGGCCCACCCACCCGCGTCTCCCCCCCTCTGCCAGCTGCAGGACCCCCCTCCGGCCCCGCGACCCCCCAAGCCGGTGGCCGTCCCCAGGGGCCGGAAGGCCGCCCAGGTGCCCGGGAGCAGGGAGGACGCCCCCGGAGCCAGCCAGCCCCCGCCCGGGACGGGCCCGCAGGACCCCGAGGAGCCCGACGCCGCCGCAGGTCCGCCGGCCCGGCCCGGGAGCCCGGCGCCCGCCCGCACAGCAGCCCGGCCCGCGGGCCCCCCTCATCTGCCAGCTTGGCCGTGGCTGTCATTTCAGGACCCCCCGACCCGGGCCGCCGGACAGCCCCCCTGAAGCCCAAGCGGACGCGCCGGGCACAGTCCTGCGACAAACTGGAGCCCGACAGAAGGCGGCCCCCTGAGCTCGCAGGTGCGGGGGGGGGGGGAGGGAGGGGGGTCCCCTCGCCGGCCCCCTGAGCTCGCAGGTGCGGGGGGGGGGAGGGGAGGGAGGGGGGTCCCCTCGCCGGCCCCCTGAGCTCGCAGGTGCGGGGGGGGGAGGGGAGGGAGGGGGGTCCCCTCGCCGGCCCCCTGAGCTCGCAGGTGCGGGGGGGGAGGGGGGTCCCCTCGCCGGCCCCCTGAGCTCGCAGGTGCGGTGGGGGTCCCCTCGCCGGCCCCCTGAGCTCACAGGTGCGGGGGGGGGAGGGGGGTCCCCTCGCCGGCCCCCTGAGCTCGCAGGTGTGGGGGGGGAGGGAGGGGGGTCCCCTCGCCGGCCCCCTGAGCTCGCAGGTGCGGGGGGGGGAGGGAGGGGGGTCCGCTCGCCCGCTGCGCCCCCCGCCCGCCCGTCGCGGAGCCCCACGCTAGGCGGCCGCTGTCCCTGCCGAGGACACAGGGCTCCCTGGACTTGAACCCACAGGAGCCGGCGAGCCGGGCACCGGCTGACGCCGCGGAGCGCCCTCCCCAGCCTTCAGCGACACGTGCCTCACCGGGACTCGGCCCCCGCGGCCCCTGCTCCCCCGGCCCCCGCCGCCCCTGCTCCCCGGCCCCCGCCCCCCGGGGAGGCGGGGAGTGGCCCGCGGGGAGCCGTGCTCTGCACACAGCCTCGGGGCTGGGGCTCGCCTCCGCCCCACGAGGGGGGTCTCCCCATTTGTATAGAATAAAAACAAACAAAACCACTGTCTGCCTGGGGTCTCTGCTGTCTCCCACAAACACTGCCACCAGCCCCCCAACGCCTGCCCCCATCCCCTGCTCCTAGCGCTGACCACTGGGGGGGGGGGGTACACGAGGCCACACCCCAGGGATAGGAACGGGGCTCCAACAGGGGATGGGGGGACCAGGGACCTGCTGAGGAAGGACACCCGGAGGGCTCTAGCTTGGAAGACCAAGGGTTAAATCAGTCACCCCCCCCCCCCCGTCCCCAGCATCCTCAGCTGAACTGCCCGGGCTCTGAACCCCTGATCAGGAGCACTTCCTTCTGAGGCGCCTTTCCCGACGCCCCCCCCCCCCGTGCCCTGGCGCCCCCACGGTGCCTTACGCAGCCCCGCCATCGTGCGTTTGTCACCCGTAGCTGTCACCGTGTGAGCGTGTGTGGCATGGACACCTGCCTCCCCCAAGGGCAGAGGCTGTGCACGAGTCACCCGGCCAGCCCTTTGGTGCCTGGCGCCCCGGGCATGGCGGAGGAGTCACCGCCACCCTGACGGCGGAGGGACTGTGGCGATGTCCCCGTCGACGTCCCGGGTGCTCATCCTAGGTCACCAGGTGCCCGGATAGCTCCGCGTGTGGCCGGCAGGCGACCGCCCGCTTCCCCCGGCCCCACCGGGAATGACTGACGTCTGCTTCCTTAGCTCCGCGCTGGCTCCGCCCCTCCCACCGGGATGGGACCAGATGGGGTGAGACTGGGGGGGGGCGGCGTTGGGTACACGGTGGCCCCAGGAAGACGCCTTGGCACTTGCCACCCCCCCCCCACCCCACCCCCCCGAGCCTGGACAGCCTTAGCCGTTGTGCGCCCTTCCCGTAGCTCCCTGCAGAGAAGGGGACCAGGGAACCGGACGCCATTCCCAGAGCCAGGCTTTGAGAACGCACAGGAGCATCAACGCGCTGCTGTAGTCGGGGCTGGCGAGAGTGAGTGTGTGTGTGTGTGTGTGTGAGTGTGTGTGAGTGTGTGTGCGTGTGTGTGTGAGTGTGTGTGTGCGTGTGTGAGTGTGTGCGTGTGTGAGTGTGTGTGTGTGTGTGTGAGTGTGTGAGTGTGTGTGTGCGTGTGTGAGTGTGTGCGTGTGTGAGTGTGCGTGTGTGTGTGTGAGTGTGTGAGTGTGTGTGTGCGTGTGTGACAAGCGCGGCCCCACGCCGAGGGGGTGCGGTGCTGGCCGGGGGCGGCACCTGCTGGAGCCCGGGTGTGTCTGCCGCGCGTGGCACGGTCGCCGCCGCGGTGTCACCGAGTTCACGCGCCGGCGCCCGCGTGTGTCGGGCCGCGTGTGAGCCTGTGCGTCGCGGGGCGCGCGTGTGGCCGTCAGCGTGGCTGTGTGCACGCGGCCGCGTGTGCGACTCCGGGCGGTGCTGGCCGCGGGCGTGGCGTGGAGGGGAGAGCTGTGTCGCCGTGCCGGGGGGGGGGGTCTCCCCCCCAGCCCCCCCAGCCCCCCCGCCCGCCCGCCCTCCTCCTCCTCCCACTCTGTGGCTCGCTCTCAGGCGGTGGCCCTGCCCCTCCCGTTCTCCCTCCCAGCCCGTCTGTGCGGGGGGGGGGGGGGAGAAGCTGGTGCTGCAGCCCCCCCCACCCCTCCCCATCCAGGCCCCATAAATAGCAGCAGAGCCGGAGCCGGCGCCGGCGCCAGCGGCTGGAGCGGCAGAGGGCTCGGGGCCAGGGCCGAGCGGGAGGAAGGAAGCCCCCCGACCGAGCTCAGGTGAGGCCCCCGCCGGCGTCCGCCCGGGCCCCCCGGCTCCATCTCCCCTCGCCCCCCAGGAGGGGCTCCAGCCCTGCCCCAGCTCCTCCCCACCTCCGCCCCGCCTGCCTGAGGGGAGCCACCAAAACGGGGAGACCTGTAGCTGCCCGAGGAGACCCCCCACCTATCCAGAAAGGCACCCCCCCCCGGGGAGACCCTCCCTCACCTATCCAGAAAGGCACCCCCCCCCCGGGAGACCCTCCCTCACCTATCCAGAAAGGCACCCCCCCCCAAGCAGGTTAGTCCAGGCGGTCACGCCCTCTCCAGATGCACCCAGGACGAGGGGCAGACAGAGGGCGGGGCGCTCGGACCCCCCCCCCCAGGGCACAGGAGGCAGAGCGGGGGACCCAGGAGCCTCGCCCTGAGATCTGGACAGGCAGAGATGGACGGCGGGCAGCCGGCACTGGGCAGGGCACGGTGGCTGCTCCTGCCCCAGGCGGGGGTACCACGGCTGGGGCGGGGGGGGGGGGGGCGTGCATCCACAGGCAGCGCGGAGGGGGGCCGTGGATCCCCAAACCCTGTCGCTAAGAGACAGTGCCAGTGCTGCGAGGCGCGTGGGAACCGGGGAGGCGGGGACGGGGGCGGCAGCCCCGGCCGAGCCCCCACCTGACGCTCCCGACGCCCACCCTCCCCTTCCCATCGCCAGCCGGAGGGGGGCGGGAGGGGGGCCAGGGCTCCAACCTATCTCTTCCTGCACACTGTCAGCGCCATCCTGCAGCCCCCTTCCCCTGGGGCCTCCGGAGGCCTCCCCTCCCCCCCCCCCGCCCCACCCCGCCCTCGAATCCCTCCTCAATCCCTGGAGCCAACACGGAGCGCAGCGCCAGCTCCCGGGCCAGCCTGGAACTCACACGAGGTGCTGACACGGCAGAAAGCGGGCGGTCGATGGCGGCCCAGGAGCCCAGCCTGCCAGGAACCCCTCAGCCTCCCCCCCCCAACACACACCGGGCTGGCCCAGGAGCCCAGCCTGCCAGGAACCCCCTCAACCTCCACCCCCCACCCCCCCCGCACACCGGGCTGGCCGAGGGGGAGGGGCGGGAGCACAGGGCTCTGCCCTCCGTGCTCAGGGCTCTGGGGGTGCCAGGCCGGAGCCCGGGGTGGGGGGGCAGGGGAGCCGCGCCCTCCTCCTTCCCGGGGGTCCACGTCCTCCGCTCTGTCGCCCCAGGGCCATGTCGGAGGCGGAGCTGGGGTGGGCGCCCGAGCCCCCCGCCATGACCCTGGGGGCCTCGCGGGTGGAGCTCCGCGTGTCCTGCCTAGGCCTCCTGGACCGGGACACGCTCGCCAAGCCGCACCCCTGCGTGCTGCTCAAGCTCCGCACCGATGAGCAGTGGGTGGAGGTGAGGCCGCCGGGAGGGAGCCCCCCAGCCCCCCCAGCCCCCCAAGAGCCTGGCCAGGCGACCGTCACAAACCCCAACCACGTTACAGTGGGGAGCTCCACAGGCCGGGGGCCCGGGGGGCCTCACCACCCGAGCTCAGGGTCGTGGGGGGGCGGGGGGCCCAGGGGGCCTCACCACCCGAGCTCAGGGTTGTGGGGGGGGCGGGGGGGCCTCACCACCCGAGCTCAGGTCGTCGGGGGGGGCGGGGGGCCCGGGGGGGCCTCACCACCTGAGCTCAGGGCCGTGGGGGGGGGCAGGGGCCCGGGGGGGCCTCACCACCTGAGCTCAGGGTCGTGGGGGGGCGGGGGGCCCGGGGGGCCTCACCACCCGAGCTCAGGGCCGTGGGGGGGGGGCAGGGGGCCCGGGGGGCCCTCACCACCTGAGCTCAGGACCGTGGGAGGGGTGGGGGGCCCGGGGGGCCTCACCACCCGAGCTCAGGGTCGTGGGGGGGGCGGGGGCCCGGGGGGGCCTCACCACCCGAGCTCAGGGCCGTGGGGGGGGGGGCAGGGGGCCCGGGGGGCCTCACCACCTGAGCTCAGGACCGTGGGAGGGTGGGGGCCCGGGGGCCTCACCACCTGAGCTCAGGGTCATGGGGGGGCGTGGGGCCCGGGGGGCCTCACCACCGGAGCTCAGGGTCGTGGGGGGGGCCGTGGGGGGCCTCACCACCGAGCTCAGGGCCGTGGGGGGGCGGGGGGCCCGGGGGGGCCTCACCACCCGAGCTCAGGGCCGTGGGGGGGGGGCAGGGGGCCTCACCACCCGAGCTCAGGGTCATGGGGGGGCGGGGGGCCTCACCACCCGAGCTCAGGGCCGTGGGGGGGGGGCAGGGGGGCCTCACCACCCGAGCTCAGGGTCATGGGGGGGGCGGGGGGCCTCACCACCCGAGCTCAGGGCCGTGGGGGGGGGGGGCGAGGGCCCGGGGAGGGGGAGGAACAGGGGCCGCCGAGGGGGCCGGGGCTGGGGGGGCCCAGCACGCATCCTCAAAGCCCCCCCCCCCGCAGGTGGAGCGCACGGAGGTGCTTCGCTCCTGCTCGAACCCCGTCTTCTCCCGGGTACTGGCCCTGGAGTACTTTTTTGAGGAGAAGCAGCCCCTGCAATTCCACGTGTTCGATGCTGAGGACGGGGCCGCGAGCCCCAGCAGCGACGCCTTCTTGGGGCTCCGCAGAGTGCACCCTGGGCCAGGTCTGCCTTCGCCCCCCCCGCCCCGCCCCCCCCATCCGCCCATCCCAGTCCCTTCTGCTTGGTTTCCCCGTCTAAAACACAGCACGGGCAGCGCGCCTGGCTCCCCAAACCACCGCGCGCGGGCACCTCCTGGTCGTCACCTCCTCGCCCCCCCCCGCGCTTCCCCCTCACGGGTAAGCCCGGCCCCGTGGCCCCCGCCCGCAATCCTAGCCACTCTGAAGAGCACAGTTTGAAGCCAGCCTGGGCAGGGAAGCCCGTGGGACTCCCGTCTCCAGGTCACCACCAGAAGACTGGAAGTGGCGTGTGGTTCAAAGGGGGGGGAGAGCGCCAGCCTTTGCGAGAAAAAGCTCAGGGACAGCGCCCAGGCCCTGAGTTCAAGCCCCATGACCAGCTGGGAGGGAGGGAGGGAGGGAGGGAGGGAGGGAGGAAATTGAGTCTAATCCTAGTCTGGGCCAATGCTATGTACACTCGGTATTTATTCTTCTGCTTGAGCGCTGTCCAGGGCCAGGGGGAAGCATGGCGGGCCCGTCTCCCTGTCTCTCTATCCCCAGATCGTGTCACAAACCAAGGTCACCAAGCCACTGCTGCTGAAGAACGGGGAAGACGGCGGGCAAGTCCACCATCACGGTAGGCGTGGTCACCGGCTCACCGGGGCCAGGCGGGCGGAGCCACAGAGGGGACCTCGCTGGGGGAGAGGGGGCAGGGTGGCCCTCGCGGGGGGGGGGGGGGGGGGTGGGAGAGGGAACTGTTACCACGTGCGCCCCTTCGCAGGTCGTCGCGGAGGAGGTGTCTGGCACCAATGACTACGTCCAGCTCACCTTCCGGGCCCACAAGCTGGACAACAAGGTTGGCACCCCTGAGTCCAGGGCCTTCCCCCCGCCCCCCGGTAGACAGCCATGGGCCTCCCGCTGGAGACCTGCTCTCCCTCCGTGCCAGCCCCCCTCCCCAGCCCCCCCCCCCCCAGAGAGACGACCGGAACTCACCCCCCCCCCCCCCCCGCCTCGCCAGGATCTGTTCAGCAAGTCAGATCCCTTCATGGAGATCTACAAGAGCGACGCGGGCCAGAGCGAGCAGCTGGTGTGGAGGACCGAGGTCAGCCCCGGGCGGGGCGGGGGGGGCGGGGGGCCGGGGCCGGGACACGGGGCCCCAAGCTGACCACCGCCCCGGCGCCCCTCCAAGGTCGTGAAAAACAACCTGAACCCCAGCTGGGCGCCGTTCCGCCTGTCCCTGCACTCCCTGTGCAGCTGCGACGTCCACCGGCCCCTCAAGGTACCGGGGTGGGGCTGGCCCGCCCTCCTGCCCAGAGCGAGCGGAGGGTGGGGGGGGCGGCCTCCTCCCTCACCCCGGTAACGAGCACCCCCCACCGTGATAACTAATAGCTCCCCGCGAAGCTCTAGGCTTCCCACACGCGAGACCAACCTCCCCGCCCACGGGGCTCAGCGGGTGGCCTTCCCGGGGCGCATCGAGGACCCCCGTTGGGGCCTAGAAACTTCCAGGCCCATCCCCCGCTCGCACCCCCCCCTCCCCGCCTCCCCCAGTTCCTGGTGTACGACTACGACTCCAGCGGGAAGCACGACTTCATCGGCGAGTTCACCAGCACCTTCCGGGAGATGCAGGACGGGACGGCAGAGCCCGGGCAGGAGGTGCCGCGGAGACCCCCCCCACCCCCGGACCCCCGCCCCCGGAACCCCCACCCCCGGACCCCCGCCCCCGGACCCCCGCCCCCGGGACCCCCACCCCCGGAACCCCACCCCGGACCCCCGCCCCCGGGACCCCCACCCCCGGAACCCCACCCCAGACCCCCGCCCCCGGACCCCCGCCCCCGGACCCCCACCCCGGACCCCCGCCCCCGGACCCCCGGCCCCGGAACCCCACCCCGGACCCCCGCCCCCGGACCCCCACCCCGGAGAGGTCACCCCCTCCCCCCGGGGCGGGGACGTCCAGGCTCAGCCGGAGGACGGGTGGGGTGGGAAGGTGACCTGGGGAGCGGGGTCCCCTGAGCATTCTTGGGGTGGGGGGGTCTAGATGCAGTGGGATTGTATCAACCCCAAGTACCGGGACCGGAAGAAGAACTACAAGAGCTCCGGGACGGTGGTGCTGGCCCAGTGCACGGTGGGCGCGGGTTCCGGTCTCGGCCCCGCCGTGCCCCCCCCCTCCCCCCCCCCCCGCCGTCTCAGATCCCACCCCCCCCCTTGCCGCAGGCTCTGTCCGGGCTCTGCACCGGGAACTGGGCGCTTTTCCTCTCCCCCATCCCAAACTACAACTTCCAGAACCCTGCCCACCCCACCCCACCCCGCCTTCCCAGGAAGTCCTGCCCACCCCCCCCCCACCCCCTCCCGCCTTCCCCAGGAAGTCCTGCCCACCCCCCCACCCCCCCACCCCGACGCGGCCCTCTGCCCCCCTCCGCGCCAGGTGGAGAAAGTGCACACCTTCCTGGACTACATCATGGGAGGCTGCCAGATCAGCTTCACGGTAGGAGGGTGGGGGGGAGGGGAGGGGAGGGGGAGAGGTACCCCGCTGGAGCTCCACGTCCCCCTGCCCCGCCTGGGCCCCCCCGGAGCTGACGCGGCCATGCACCCCTCGCCCCTCGCGACCCTGCCCGTGGCCCCCTCAGACATGGGCGGGCTCTCTGGGGGGGGCACCCCCCCCCGCGGCCCCTCCACTCCTCCCCCACCCCTCCCCCAGGTGGCCATCGATTTCACCGCCTCCAACGGGGACCCCAGGAGCAGCCAGTCCTTGCACTGCCTCAGCCCCCGCCAGCCCAACCACTACCTGCAGGCCCTGCGCGCCGTGGGGGGCATCTGCCAGGACTACGACAGGTGCGGGGGGGGGGCGGGGAGGGGGCGGGAGGGGGGGCCGGGGAGGGGGGGCTGCCCAGCGAGGCCCACAGCCTGTCCTCCCTGCAGTGACAAGCGGTTCCCGGCTTTCGGCTTTGGCGCTCGCATCCCTCCCAACTTCGAGGTAGGCTGGGTGCCAAGGCAGCTGGCGGGGTGGGGAGGCCAGTGGGGGGGGAGGACAGCGGGGGGGAGGACAGCGGGGGGGGGGGAGGACAGCGGGGGGGAGGACAGCAGGGGGGGAGGACAGCAGGGGGGGAGGACAGTGGGGGGGAGGACAGCGGGGGGAGGATAGCGGGGGAAGGACGGCGGGGAGGAAGGGGGGGAGGAGGGTGGGGAGGACAGCGGGGGAGGAGGGTAGGGAGGACAGGGGGAGGACAGCGGGGAGGACGGTGAGGAGGAAGGCTGGGGAGGAAAGGGGGGAGGAAGGCTGGGGAGGAGGGCAGGGAGGATGGCCGTCCGCCCATGGCCTCCGCCTTTGTTCCCCTCCCAGGTGTCCCATGACTTTGCTATCAACTTTGACCCCGAAAATCCTGAGTGCGAGGGTAAGGGGGGAAGGGGCTCGGCCACCCCGCAGCTTGTGCCCCCGCCCGGGGGCCTCCCCGCCCTCCCTCCCTCCCGCCCGCGCCCGCGCCCCGCCCGCGCCCCGTCCCCGTGGACTCGAGGGCTGGCGGGATTCCAGCCTCCCCGGGCTGGGTGGGGGGGGAAGGGGGCGGCCGGAGGGCCCGCGGGGTCTAAGCCCGCCCCCCCAGCCCGGCCCCCTCCGCCCGCCCCTCCCCTCCCCGCAGAGATCGCGGGGGTGATCGCCGCGTACCGCCGCTGCCTGCCGCAGATCCAGCTCTACGGGCCCACCAACGTGGCGCCCATCATCGCCCGCGTGGCCGCGCCGGCGCAGCGCGAGCAGGCCACGGGCCGGGCCACGGTGAGGGGGGGGGGGGGGGGCGCGGGGGCGGGCGGGGGGCGGGGGCGGGGGGACGGGGGCGCGGGGGGCGGGGGGCGCGGGGGTGGCGGGGGGCGGGGGGGGCGGGGACGGGGGGCGCGGGGGCGGGGGGGCGCGGGGGGTGGCGGGGGGCGCGGGGGTGGGGGGGCGGGGACGGGGGGCGCGGGGGCGGGGGCGGGGGGTGCCCCGCGCGTGCCCCGGGGTGCGATCCTCCCCCCACCCCACCCCCCCCCGCAGAAGTACTCGGTGCTGCTGGTGCTCACCGACGGCGTGGTGAGCGACATGGCGGAGACGCGCGCGGCCGTGGTGCAGGCCTCGCGCCTGCCCATGTCCATCATCATCGTGGGCGTGGGCAACGCCGACTTCTCCGACATGCGGCTCCTGGACGGCGACGAGGGGCCCCTGCGCTGCCCCCGCGGCGTGCCCGCCGCCCGCGACATCGTCCAGTTCGTGCCCTTCCGGGACTTCAAGGACGTGAGTGCCGGGTGCCCGCGCCCCACCCCACCCCGGCCGCCCGCGCCCCCGGGGCCGCCACCCGCCGCTCCCCCCCCCCCCCCGCCCTGACCACCGGCCTCCCCTGCCCTGCCCTGCCCGCCCTCCCCAGGCCTCGCCCTCCGCCCTGGCCAAGTGCGTCCTGGCCGAGGTGCCCCGGCAGGTGGTGGAGTACTACGCCAGCCAGGGCATCAGCCCCGGGGCGCCCCGGCCCCCCCACGCCCTCCGCCACCCCCAGCCCCAGCCCCTGACTCCGCCGCGCCACGCCGCCCTCCCGCCGCCTCTCAGTAAGTCGTGGGGTCCCAGAGGGATGGGCACAAAGTGGGGGCCCGTCTGGGGGGAGGCGGGGGAGGGGCGCTCAGCACCCCCCCACCGGCCCCCAGGTGCCCGTCCTGACCCCGGTGACCCGAGTGACCAGTGCCTCTGCCTCCCGGACCAGCCGTGCCCCAGACACGCGTGGGGGGCCCTGCCCCTCGTTCTCTGCGCCCCCTCAGTGACCGTGACTTTCTGGCCGTCAATAAAGGGAACCGACCTCAGCCCCGCCGCCTCTGCCCGTGCCTGCCCGTGCCTCCCGCGCGTGCGTGCCAGCCGGGGGGCTGCTGCCTCGGGGTCTCGCCCCGGCGGGCTGTAGGGCGCCCACCCCGCCCTCACCTCGAAGCACAGGGGGTGGAGACACCGTGGGGGTTGATGGCAGAGGAGACCGGGAGCTAATAAGGGGCTGTCACCAGGGCAGGCCCACACCACCTTCCGGCTGTCTCCAAAGAGGCCCTGCGGAGCCCCCCAGGGGCTGAGCCCCAGCGCCCACACGGCAGGAGGGGGGGCACCGAAAGAGGAAAGCAGGGCTCCCAGTGAGACAAGCATAAACTCGGCATTTGTTTTTCTTTGTACTGCGGGCGCTGGGGCTTGAACCCAGGGCCTAGACTCCGGTAGCTTTTTCTGAAACTCAAAGCCAACGCTCCACCCCTTGAGACAGAGCTCCGCTTCCCGTTCTCTGCCAGCTGATCTGAGCAGAGCCCCGCCGACTTTCCGGCCTAAGCATCCTCAGATCTTAGCCTCCAAGCAGCAGGGTCACGGGTGGGAGCCCAGCATCCAGCCCCAGAGGGGACATTTCAGGTCTGAAAGGCCAGATGTTCCTGATGTTAGGGTACCACACGCCCCTCGTTCTTCATGAGCACGGCTTCGGTGTTTCAGAAAGCCCCGCCAAACGACTCTACTGCCCACCGTGGTTCCTCGGGTGCATACATTACAGTAGTAAAGGGCGGCACCATTCTCCGTCTTCTCACTCACAACTGGCACTTCACCCCTTGAACCACTCCTCCACTTCCATATTTTCATTCTCTCTGACAAAGCTTATAATTAGGGTTGATTTTTTTTTTTTGTTTTTTTTTTGCCAGTCCTGGGCCTTGGACTCAGGGCCTGAGCACTGTCCCTGGCTTCTTCCCGCTCAAGGCTAGCACTCTGCCACTTGAGCCACAGCGCCGCTTCTGGCCGTTTTCTATATATGTGGTGCTGGGGAATCGAACCCAGGGCCTCATGTATATGAGGCAAGCTCTCTTGCCACTAGGCCATATCCCCAGCCCCATAAGGGTTGATTTGTAACTCACCTGTAGTGAACAAAGAACCAGTGGAACTGGAAGATGAACTCAAGCCCAAAGACCGTGGCTGAAGAGCGAGCTCACATTCTTGGCCACTCCAGTGGGCAACTTTTTTGATGGCAAGCTGTGATACCCCTCGGGTGTCGTCCTGAGCCTCGAGCCTCGAGGTATCACCGTGTCCACAGGCACAGGTGAATTGGGGCCCCTGCCCTTCACGCCCACTCACGCATGGAAGAAATGTGAGTCGGAACGCTGACTGACAGGCTCTCAGCAAGAACGCCTGGAAGGCAAGCAGGAGGCCCAAGCTCAAACCTACCTACCGCTCCTGCCCCGTCCCCAAAGGAAAGAACATGTTAAAAAAAAAAAAAAAAAGTGTAAGAGAAGTGACAAATCTAGATTGCAGATCCACAGAGCGAGTGAGGACACAGGTGAAACTCTGCGTAAGGGGAGTTTATGGGGTACACGCCGGTGGTCCTAGCACTTAGAATGGGAGGCAGGAAGATCTTGAGTTCGCGGGCAGCCTGGGCCACAGAGCAAGGCCTCAATAAATAAAATAAAAGAACCCCCTGAGTAAGGAGGGATGGGCTGGGTTCTGGGAGCTGGCCTCCCTCTCCAGTCTCGCCGCTCCCAATCCTACCCCTCGGGAGGCTGAGACCCGAGCATGCTGGGCAGGAGCCAACCGGACAGAAAAGCCCGCGAGACCCTCGTTTCCAGTTCACCAGAAAAAAAAGCCAGAAGTGGAGCTGTGACTCAATTAGTAGAGTACCCGGCTTGAATGAAGAAGTAAACCAAGAGCACAAGGCCCTGGCATGCGCACATGCATGTGCACGCGCGCGCACACACACACACACACACACGAGTCCTCATAGAGGGCGATCTAGAACCAGCACGCAGGTGGGAAATGAAACGATGAGAGACAGTCTGGGGGGAGGACGGTGAGTGGAGGAAGGACAGAGCCGCTGAGCTGGGAAAGGGAACGCAGGGAACAACCATTGCGATGGGAAGAGAAGAGGCAGCTGGAGGGGGGGGGGGGCGGGGGGGATAGAGGGCAGGACGGAAGAGAGACACATGGTGCCCTTCCCCCGCACGGGCTGCTCCCCCGTTTCTTCTGTCCCTTAGAGGACGGCCCCGGGGGCTGGAGAGGGTCCCTCCCAGCTCACCACCTCCACTCCACCCAGAGGCCCCATCCGCCCGCCCTTCCCATAGGCTGCTGAACTGGAAGACCGAGTTGCCATAGCAACAGGGAGACCTGGAGAGCCAAGACAGGCCTAGTCAGGCCCTGCTGTTACTGGGCTTCTGTGGTGGTGGGAGGAGGAGGAGGAGGAGAGAGACTCCATCTGGACCAATCCCACCTCCATCCCATTCTTATTGGTTCTCCAGAAACGCTCAGCCCCACATAGGGAGGGACACACACACACTCACACGCACACACGCACAGTAGCCCTGCTAGAGGATGAGTACTTCTTAAATTGCAAGAACACTTAGCCAAGAGCATCAGAGTTCTGTCTGGACTTGACGTTTAATTCACAAAAGCTCCACTGGCTCAGCTCCTGGGCTGGAGAAGTCCAGCGTGTGCCCGAGGTCGCCGGAGCCCCCTCTGCAGATGGGGGGGGGGGGCTAGGCAGCCTGGAAGGGGCCGTGGAGGACGAGCTTGGACGAGAGGTTCCCGAGAAAGCCTGCCTCCCCAGCAGGGCGGCTCCTCCCCGGCCTGGACCCCAGCCAGGAGGCCGGAGGACAGGACGTCCCCGCAGTGAGGTCACCCGGGGTCTTCTTGGGGACCCTTGGGACTTGCTCACGGAGGGGGGGGGGTGCCAGAACCGAAAAGGTGTCAGAAGTCATCCAATCCGAATGGGGATCCGATCGAGTACCCGAGGCCCAGGGGAGCCATTGATTTGCTCAAGGTGACAGAGCGGTCCTGTGACCGAGTTGGGACTCGTGCCCAGGGCTCTCTCCCAGCCGACACCGACTGCCCCTGGGGCGCGCGCCTGCTCCTCGGCCCTGAGCTGGGCTGCCTTGGGCTCTGAAGGCCCCGGGGTTTAACAGAGGAAAACATCTTAGGCAGAGTTCCTAGTCTCACTGGTGTTTAGTTTTGTTTTGTTTTTCTTTTTTGGCCAGTCCTGGGCCTTGGACTCAGGGCCTGAGCACTGTCCCTGGCTTCCTTTTGCTCAAGGCTAGCACTCTGCCACTTGAGCCACAGCGCCCCTTCTGGCCGCTTTCTGTGTAAGCGGTGCTCGGGAATCGAACCCAGGGCTTCATGTATACCAGGCAAGCGCTCTACCACTAGGCCATATCCCCAGCCCCCCTCGTCTCATTGTTGTTGGAAATTGAAATCTGGAAAATGCAGTCATGTTAAAATGGGAAAGTTCTAGGACTGTCAGTGAACAGGCAGCCTCGTTACAGCCTCCGTGCGCTGCGGGTTGAAGCCCCTGGATCGAGGCCCGCCACCCCGGCTACCCAGGCGGCGAGGCCTGGGACCGCTGCTGGGAGCCAGCGGGCAGGACGGGAGGAACGGCTGCGAGTCCCTCTTCTCCAGTTAATCAAAGACCGCGCCCGCCCGACGTGGCGCGTGGCTCCCGGGGTAGAGCGCGAGCCTAGGGCCAACGGGAGCTCTGGGCCGGCTCCCAGGCCCGGAGATAATAATAATGGTGATGCTGATGGTGATGGTGATGGTGATGCTGATGCTGATGATGGTGATGATGATGGTGATGCTGATGATGATGCTGATGATGGTGATGATGATGGTGATGATGAAGGTGATGACGCCCCCGCAGCGGGGGAGGGGCGTGCCTCCGCTCAGGGCGCCGCCGCCCAGGCCTCTTTGGAGCCTGGTGTGCCGGTCACCAGCCGCAAGAAGGGAGGGGGCTCAGCTCCCAGGAGCGCGCCCGGCAACTGACCCGGGCCCTCGTCGTACGGGGAAGGGGACCTACGGGTTCCCGGGGATGCCGCCCCCTCCCAGCCCCGCCCCCGGGGCCTCAGAGCCGGAGGTGGGCGGGGTCCCCGGAGGCACCGCCCCTGCCCGGGCCCCTCAGAGCCACAGATGGGCGTGGCCTCCAGCGGCACCGCCCAGCCCCGCCCCTCAGAGCCGGAGGTGGGCGTGGTCCCCGGCGGCGGCGCCCCCGCCCCGCCCCTCAGAGCCGGAGGTGGGCGTGGTCCCCGGCGGCGTCGCCCCGCCCCGCCCCTCACAGCAGGAGGTGGGCGTGGTCCCCGGCGGCACCGCCCCCGCCCCGCCCCTCACAGCAGGAGGTGGGCGTGGTCCCCGGCGGCGGCCAGCCGCTCGCAGCGCGCCTTGTAGAGGTCGCGCTCGCGGGCCAGGCGGGCCAGGTCGGCGCGCAGCGCGTCCAGCTGCGCGGCCAGGCGCGCGCGCTCCGCCTCCAGCCCGCGCCGCTGCTGCAGCCGCTTGGAGCGGCAGGCCTGCGCGTAGCCGCGGTTCTTGAGCGTGCGGCGCCTCTGCTTCAGCCGCAGCGCCTCGTCGCGCCCGCAGCCCCGCAGCTGCCGGTTCAGCTCGCGCACCGACATGGAGACCAGCGCCGCGTCCGAAAACCGCTCGGCCAGCTGCGGACCAACGGCGGGGCGGGGGCTGAGCGGGCGCGGGCCGGGACCCCGCCGGGCCGGCCCCCATCCACGCGCCCCCAAACCCGCGCGCCCCGGCAGGCCCCGCCTCCCCCCCCGCCCCCCCCCCGGCCACGACCCCGTGACCCGCGGAGGCTTGGGATTATGCCCTCCGGCCGCCCTCCGCGCCCCGGCCGGCGTCCGCAGTTAATAGGATGAGCCCCAATCCTTCCCGCGAAGGCGGGGCCGGGTCGCTCACCTGCGGGCGCGGCGCCGCCGCGGGCTCCGGGCTCCCCGCGTAGAAGCCGGGGGCCGCCTCCCCGGCGCCCGGGCCCGGGCCCTGCAGCAGCTCGGCGGCCTCGTCGGGGCTCAGCCCCAGCCCCTCGCCGGCGCCCAGCTGCTGCTGCAGGGCGGCCAGCCAGTACAGCTCCTCCAGGCCGGGCCGCGCGCCCTCCGCGGCGCCCACCGCGCCCGGCTCGCTGAACGAGGGCGACGGCGGCTCCGAGCTGCACGGCGTGGAGCCCAGGGAGGCGGTGGGGAGCCCGGGCCGCCCTTCCGAGGGCTCCCGCTTCACCTCGAACTTCATCAGGTCGAAGTCGTTGACGTACTCCATGGCCAGGGCGCTGGGGGGCAGCGCCATCGCGGGGCGCCGGAGCCTGGGAGGAAGACGGAAGGCCCGGAGCCGGCAGCCGCTGCCCGCCGTCCACCCCTCCCGCCACACCCCGGGTTCCGGGGAGCCCTGCGGGGGGCGCCCCCTCCACCCGCCACCACCGGGCCGGGGGCCATCGCTCCTCCGATCGCTCGGGGCCTGCAGGAGGGAGACGCAGCGCAGCCCCTCACTCCGCTGGCAGCACCCCGGAACCACCGCGTCCCAGTCCCCGCGACCCTCGGGCGTGCTGAGAGCCCGTCATCTCCAGAGGCACCGCTGCACGCACAGCCATTGAGAGGGAGTGCTTAATTAACCGCAACGAGGTGTGTGCGTGCGCGTGCGAGTGTGCACCGCGCACGGTGTTTTAAGACGTGTGCAGTGAGTTGCAAGGCAGAAGGATGCTGAGCGACTACAACTCTATCTCTCAAAGCCCTCGGGACGTCTTCCTACACAGACAGACTTCAGTGCCCATTTGCCCCATGGATTAATCCATCAACGAATTTCTTTTATAGGAGCTTGAGATTTTCTAAGGAAAAAAGAAAGGTCCCAGAACCAACTCCGAAAAGGGTCAGGATAGAATGACCACTAGGTCTCCACAGGACCCCCTTGACTCAGAACACAGAGCAGATCCAGGTCCCCTTCTGAAACAGGGCCCTGATACTTGGTGAGGACCAGAGTTCTCCAGAACGCTCATCATGAGCCGTACCCGAGCCAAGGTGCTCAGAGCATTTCGGGCAAGGCTTCCTCCTAGCCCGCCCCGGGCAGATCTGCAGAGCACAGGGACACACCTGAGAAGCCATCCGGCACAGTCACCAGTCATCGCTCCCTTCGTGTCACCCACCCCACGCCCCGCCTCCGTTAGCCACGATGGATGGAGTGTGTGTTCACCTGAGTAACCTCTAGCTAGACAGCGTGCCCAGCTCTCAGTCACCACAACCCGTCCCTCATCCCCAAAAGGGGCAGGGCCGAGAGTGCTCCTCCTCAAGGCTAGACCCCGGCTCCCTCTCGACGCCCCAAGTCTAGGCCTCTTTTCCTGTCCCAGGGAAGGGCTGCTGCTTTCTCTGCGGAGCTCCGTGCCCAGGAGGACGGCGAGGGTGAGGAGCAGACACCATGGAAGGAGCTGGTCTTAGCAGCAGGAGCAAGCGAGGAGACACGGACAGGCTGGGCGGAAGGAAGGACCTGGGCACACGGAGGTGAAATGGTAGGGAAGGTTGCTGCCCTTTCTGATAGGATTGTAGCCAGGGTGTGAGTGAGGTGTGAAGCTTCTAGAATGCAAGCCACAGAGAGCACCCAGCAGGTATGGGGAGGGGGCAGCCAGCAGTCAGGCGGGCTCCGGACATACTCACTGGAAAGAAGGAGCGAGGACAGGTCAGTGACGGAGCGAGACAAGCACGGCCTCCTCCAGGCCCGGGGAAGCCATGGGCAGCGCGCGGGCCCTCTGCTTGCAACTGGGGGGCTGGGGGCCCAGAGCCCCAAGGGCCCTCTTAAAGGGCCAGCTCCTGGAGATCATCCGCCCTGCTCAGGCCGCAGCCAATGGGGTAAAGGGGTCATTTGCATAGCTTATTAACCGGGAGGGGGGGCAGGGAGGGAGAGGGGTGGGCAAGTCTGGCTGTTTTCAGGAAGGGAGGGGGGTATCTTTCCAAGTACATTTACCAGTGGGCTGACTCCCATGTGCTTAGTTTTCTAACGCAGAGAGCCGCGTTGACCCCAACCACTGCCCCTCCAGGTGAACACCACCTCAATCCACGACCACCCAAAGCTAGGGGCTGGGGCTAGACGAGCCGCCAGCACCCCGCCTTCCACCCCTCCTTCCTGTCCTGCTGGCTCTGTTTCTTCTTTTCAGGTAGCCTTATACTCCTGCTCCTTTCCAGCCTCCACCTTGGCCGTCTCCCCTCCACCCCTCCCCCCCCACCAGCTGTGTTATCATAAAGATGGGAAACTTCCCAGTCTTAATAAGCCAGCCCCAAATAGAAGAAGGGCTAGGAGAAGAGAGACTGGGGATTCTGCTCTTCCTTCCGAGCCACCAAGAGATACTGCAGTCTACACACCATGCTGTGATAGCTCACTTTCACAGCTGCCCTCGAAACACCTGCTTCCCTCACCTCCCCCTCCCCCCTCCGTCTCCTCTCCCCCCTCATTCATTGTGGTTCCCAGATGGCTGGGGGGAGGGGAGGAGAGTGACCTACATTTTCAGCCTAATCGCCTAACACCTCTTAGAGCTATCACCCCCCAGTAGCAGTGCGAACCGAGATAGGAGGAATTAGCTAAGGAGATATTTAAACCTGTCTGAAGCCGTTTAGGGTTTGTACAAGAATAGAACTCAGAAGTTAAAGGCTGTTCCCTACCGTCTGAGGACACCCGGGAGCTCCCACTGAGTTAATAGGTCTTCTTTCCCAACTCAGAGAGAGGCTAGGATTTCTGTCGGCTCTGAGGGGCCTCAGTGACAAAAATTAACTTGATCCCAGACTTGGGCATTGAGGAAGAGCTGGTAGATACAAATCATTTAAGGCAATAGTTCTCAAAGTATGGTCCCCAGATCAGTAACTGCAACATTGCCCAGAAAGACATAAAAGACAGACCTTCCCCGGCCTGTAGGAATAGGACCTCAGAGAGGACTGGGATGGAGCTCAATGGCAAAGCACCTGTCTAGCAAGCGCAACGTCCTGGGTTCAATCCCCAGTACCAAAAAAGAAAAGAAAAAACAATCAAGGACCTCATGGAAGGGTTATTCTGACACAGTTTGAGAGACACTTGTCAAGCGGTGACTACATTCAAGCCAGCTACATGAACGTGTACGTAGACACATGCATGTGGTTAGTCAGCTTTTTTTTTTCTTTTGTCAGTTGTGGGCTTGAACTCAGGGCCTGGCACTGAACTTTTGTGCTCAAGACTAACATTCTGCCACTTTGAGCCACAACTCCACTTACAGTTTTCTGGTGGTTAATTGGAGAGAAGAGTCTCAAGGACTTCCCTGCCCAGGCTGACTTTGAACTGTTGTTGATCCTCAGATCTCCACCTCTTGAGTAGCTAGGATGACAGGCGTGAGCTATGGGTGGCTGGCATTGTTAGTCAGCCTTTCGTGGTGACGATGATGATGGTGGTGATATGGGGTATATCTCAAAGGCTTATCTGTTGAAGGCTTGGTCCCCAGCGGGTAGCACAATTGAGAGGTGACTGGATTGTGACAGTGCCAACCTCACCAGTAGGTGAGTCTGTGGCTGTCTTCACACCGAGTGGGGGTGGGAGGGAGGACGACGAGGAGGTAGGACCTCATAGTGGAAATAAGTTACTCAAGTATACTTTGGGAGGACAAATCTTGCCCCTACCCCTTGCTTTTTTTCTCTGCTTTCCAGCCACCAGGAAGGTGAACAGCTTTTGCTCAACCATTTCCTCTGTCCTGATATTTGGCCGTGTCTCTTGGCCAAGGTCTAGAACCACTGAAAGTGTGAGGAAAAAAATCTGTTCTCTTTGGCTGATACTGAGAAAAGTTAATACTCCTCCCCAGTATTTTGTCACAATGATGAAGACTAACACAGTTACTGTAACAAATATCTTACCAGGTACTGGGGGCTCATACCTGTTATCTTACTCAGGAAACTGAGGTCTGAGGACCAGTTTGAAGCCAGTCCAGGTAGAACAGTCGATGAAGTCCTTATCTCCAAGTAAGCAGCAAAACGCCAAAGGTAGAGCTATGGCTTAAGTGACAGAGTGCCATCCTTAAGTGAAAAGACCAAGTGGGAATGCAAAGCCCTGAGTTCCAGCCTCAGCACAAAGAGAGAGGGAGGGAGGGAGAGAGAGAGAGAGAGAGAGAGAGAGAGAAAAGAGAAAGAGAGACTTATAAAGAGTTTATTTTGGGGGCTGGGGATATGGCCTAGTGGCAAGAGTGATTGCCTCGTATACATGAAGCCCTGGGTTCGATTTCCCAGCACCACATATATAGAAAATGGCCAGACGTGGTGCTGTGGCTCAAGTGGCAGAGTGCTAGCCTTGAGCAAAAGGAAGCCAGGGACAGTGCTCAGGCCCTGAGTTCAAGCCCCAGGACTGGCAAAAAAATAAAGAGTTTATTTTGACTTGCCAAATAGTCTCCTATCCGTGATGGTTTGGCCCCATACCTTTTGGGTTTATGGTGGAGCAGCAGATCCTGGCAGGAAGCAGGGATAGATAGAGCCACTCACTCCTTGGTGGACGATGGCAGGAGAGAAAGAGGAAGGGCTTGGGCCTCCTCACCTCCCTCCCGAGCTCCCCCCAATGACCTGAACACCTCTCACTAGGCTCCGCCTCTTAAAAGTTCCCACTGCCTCTCAAGAGTGTCAAGCTGAGGGCTAAGCCTTTACCCATAGGCATCCGGGGGACATTGAACACCCCAGAAGATCTGGATCGGATGACATCCCTTTCTTCCCATGCCTGGGGCTCCATTTTGTGAACCAGAGTCCTTCGTCATCCTTTAAATAGAAAGGTTTCTCGTAAGCCAGGCCCAGTGGCTCATGCCTGTAATTCCAGATAGTCAGAAGGCAGAGGAACGAGAATCACAAGTTGGAGGTTAGCCAGGGCAAAGTTACTGAGCTGCTACTTCAAAAAAATTGTGTGTGTGTGTGTGTGTGTGTGTGTGTATACACATACCAAAAGGGTGGGAAGTGTGATAGAGAGATTGCCTAGCATTGTTGTGAGACCAGGGGTTCAATCTCTAGCACTTCAAAAAGAAGGAAAAGTAGAGGGAAGAGTAGGGGAAAGAGGAGGGAGGGAGGGAGGGGGGAGGAAAAAGATGGGAAGAAGAAAGGGAGGAGAGGAGGGGGAGGAATGGAAGAGAAGGGGAAGAGGAATTAAGAAAAGGAGGAGGAAGAGGGGAGGAGGGGGAGGGAAGGAGGGGAGGAGGGCGAAGGGGGGAGGGGTAGGAGAAGAGGGCCGGTGGGAAAGAGGGTGAAGAAAGGATTTGTTTCACCTGGAATCGGTGCTGTTTTCTCAGAAGCAGCATAGAGCCCAAGGCCTGGAAAGCTGCCACCAGATGGGAATTTGGATCCCGGGGACTGCACCCCACACCTACAAACACGCGAGACCGCTCAGAAATGGACACCCACACTGCTAGAGTTTCCGTGGACACGGTTGGGGGCATCCCCTTTTCGCGCCATAGCCTGGCCGCCCTGCCCGATCCCCTCGTTTCCAGAGGCTCAAGGCCAGGCGGGAGGACTAAGCCGTTAAGAGACTAAGAGAGTCAGACTAAACAAGCTCAGGCCAATTGAGCCTGCCACTGGAAGGAGTCAGGGCGGAGAGGGTGGGGGCTGTGAGCAGGCGGGCGGATCTGAGAGGCGGAGCTCGTGCCAGCGGGAGGCGGGAGAGACCAGACACGCAGGGAGACAGGGACGTCGAGATGCGAAGACGAAGCCAAGGTCAAGTCCAAGCAGGGAGGCTTTAAAAGAAGAAGCCCGACAAGGAGACTAGCTAGGGAAGCCCTGGCTGTTACCCCAGTACAAAAGCCAGAACGCATCAGGTACGCCATGGGGTGCAGGCTAAAGGGGACAGAAAGATGTCACAGAAACCATGAGCCAAGGGCCTTGGGGAACTAAGAAGAGCATGAAAAAGAACTAGAGAGGTAGATAAGAGCAAGATGTTAGAACAGAAGAGGCCAGACACCGTGGCTCTCACCGTAATCCTAGCTTCTCAAGAGACTGAGATCTGAGGATCAACAGTTCAAAGCCAGCCTGGGCAGGAAAGTCCTTGAGACTCTTATCTCCAATTAACCATCAAAGAAAGAAAATAAAGCCAGAAGTGGAACTGTGGCTCCAGTATAGAGCAAAAAGCTAAGGGGCAGCACTCAAGTTCAGAGTTCAAGCCCCAGGAACTCTCTCTCTCTCTCTCTCTCGCTCTCTCTCTCTCTCTCTCACACACACACACACACACACACACGCAGTGGTAGGAGAAAGTGAGCAGTGAAGGGCATGGTAGTATATACCTGTAACCCCAGCACTTAGGGGGCACAGGGAAAGGATCAAGCGTTGGGAGCCCACCTGGCTACCTAGTGAATTCCAGGCCGGCCCGGGCCACACAGTGAGACCTTGTCTGGAAAAACTGCGGGGAAGGAAGGCAGGAGGGGAAGGGGAGAGGGGAAGAGCCAGGGAGAGAAAGGGCTGGGCTGGGCCTGTAATTCTAGCTCCTTAGGGGGCTGCGGTCTGAGGGTGGAGGCTTGAAGCCAGCCTGAGAAGGAAAGTCCACGAAGCGCTGAGCTCCAGCTAATCACCCAATAGCCAGAAGTGGCAAGGCTCACCCTGGAGTGCTTGAGTAACAGCACCCAGGCCCCGAGTTCAAACCCCAATAGCAGCACAGAAATGAGAAGGAAAAGGAGGAGGAAGCAGAAGAGGAAGGAGGAAGGGAAGGGGAACAGAAAGATCATCCAGCTACAAGAAAAGAGCCCTGCCTTCTCAGAACCATATTCCAGACACCTAGGAATTTCCTACTCGAGCAGCCCCGCGCATACTCCAGAGCGTGGACAGCTTTCCTGATTGTTCTTTGCGGCAGGGCCTCGGCACCAAGCCCAACTCCACGGTTCACAGGGCGGGCAGGAGGCCAGTGCTTGCGGCAGGTTGCTGGGATGGGCAGATGAGCAGGGCTCCTGTGTGCACACAGAGCTCCCTCACACTCGGGGGGGGGGGGGCGGGGGGTCCAGCTAAGGGCCGGCAGCGGAAAGCTCCCTGGCCTCACCCCCACCGCATTCTGCGCAGACTCCTGAGGACTCCAAGTCAAGTCAGAGTCACCTTCCAGACCCATATGATGAATAGGATTTGTCAAGGGAAAAAAATACAAGAGACATATTTTACGGAAGTTGATTATCTTGAGCTACACATTCAAATCTTTTATTTTATTTTGCCAATACTGGGGCTTGAGCTCAGGGCCTTGGACTCTCACTTGGCTTCTTGACATAAAGCTGGTACTCTACCACTTGAGCCACGCCTCCACTTGGAGCTCTCTGCTGAAGAGAAGAGTCTCGTGGACTTTTCTTCCTGGTCTGGTGTTGACCTGGGTTCCTCAGACCTCAGGTTCCTGAGTAGCTAAGATTAGGTGTGACCTCCTAGTGCCCAGCAATCTTGCACACAAGTTTTGTGGGTCTCTATTTGTATTCTTGCGCTGGGCTTTCCCTATGTGTGTTAGAGATGCGCTCACATTGAAATAACTCCCATATACCACCTGCAGTCCCTTCTCTACACAGGCCAGCCTCAAACTCCTGTGCTCAAGTGATCTTCCTGCCTCATCTTCCTATGGAACCGGGACTAGACGCATGTAGAGGGCAGGGTGCTATGAGCTTTGACTTCAAAGAAGATGTGGTCTTCATGGAGTCGGGGGAGGAGCAAAGGTGGCATCACAGGGACCAGTTGCCTAAGGAAGTCACACTGTCCTGAGACGAGTCCAGTGAATAAGAAGTGACCGTCCTTGCTGGGTGGGGGTTCCTGGCTGCTGGAATGGCACAGGCAAAACTGAGACAGGAAAGAGATGAACAGCGTGGTCAGAGCGCAGAAAGCGAAGAGCCGAGGAAGGATGGCGATAGGTGAGATTGGAGCAATCAGGAGGGCTTCGTGCTAAGTGCGGTGAGAAGCTACTACAGGGTTGTCAGTGGAGATAGACTATGATAGGGTCTGTGTGTAAAAAGACTGTTTTACAGCTGGGCACTGGGGGCTCCCACCTGCAATCTTAGCTGCTCAGGAGGCTGAGATCTGAGGATCATGGTTGGAAGCCAGTCCAGGCAGGAAAACCCGCGAGACTCTTAGCTCCGATTAGGCACCAGAAAGCCAGACGTGGGGCTATGGCTCAAAGCGATAGAGCACTAGCCTTAAGCGCAAGAGCTCAGAGATAGTTCCCAAGCCCAGAGTTCAAGCCCCATGATCAACAAGAGGAAAAGACCATTTCAGGACTTTGTGGAGAACAAAAAAGTTATATTGGACATATAAGACAAAGATAAGCAAACTCTATTGTTGACATTATATTTAAAGTCCTAGGTGAATTTCCTTTGGCATAGGCCACGTGGCTACTGTCTATGTTCTTGGTACACTGGGTATTGTACATATGTCTACCTGACCTAGGGAAGGGAAAGAAAAACAGGGAGTAAGATATCACAAGAAATGTACTCACTGCCCTATTATGTAACTGTACCCCTTTTGCACAACACGTTGTCAAAAAATTTAATTAATAAATAAAATTATAAAATAAAAAGTTAGATTGGAAACTGCTGTAGTTTCCACGTCGAGCGTGAGGATACATCAAATTGGTCATTGCGCCGGAATGCGGTGGTGAAGCAGCTTCTGGCCACTGTTCATCGACGAAGACGATTTCCCTCCCCCTCTCCGACGCACCTTGGGCTGAGAGCCTCTGCCAGCCAGCACGTGACTCCCACCTACTCACCCCACGGATGTTCCAGTAGCTGGCTGGGAGAACTTTCCTTCTTCCTCTCTTCCTTCCATCTTGTCTTCCTTTCTTTATCTTGCTTGCTTTTTTGCCAGTCCTGGGACTTGAACTCAGAGCCTTAGCTTTTCCGCTCAAGGCTGTCTCTCTACCGCTTGAGCCACAGCTCCACTCCCAGCATTTCAGTGACTCATTGCAGATACGATTCTCATGGACTTTTCTACCTAGGCTGTCCTTAACCCACGATCCTCTAACTTCAGCATCCTGAGTGGCGTGAGCCATTGGCACTTTCGAGTGCGATTGAGGAGAGGGAGAAGTAGGATTGGAGAGCAGGACGATGAATCGCAGTGGCTCAGAGCTCATGCCAGAGCTGCGGTGCTGGGCTGAGTCTTCAGAGCCATCCCGTAGTGAAATAAGAGGATGGGCTCCGCACCTGTGCCGCAACCAGTTCTAGACAGACACTGCGCCTGAGCGCACACTGCTGCGAAGGACAGCCTCCCGCAGCCGCAGACAATGCCTAAGCACAGCAGGTCCCTTTTAGCAGTGGCTGCTGGTCAACCACAGCCCCAAGGTATTAAATGATAAATGCCAAAGCTGCGCACCTGTAACCTCGTTGCTCGGGAGGCTGAGATCTGAGGACTGAGGTTTGAAGCCAGGCTGGCAGGAAAGTCCATGAGATTCTCATCTCCAATTAACCCCCCAAAAGCCTGAAGTGGAGCTGTGGCTCAAGTGGTAGAGCACCAGTCTTGAGCTAAAAGCCTAAGGGGCAAGTACCAGGCCTGAGTTCAAACCGTAGTAATCACACACACACACACACACACACACACACACACACACACACACACACACACAGAGTAAATTCCATCCAGGATATGGAAACAAGAGGTTTTGTTTTTGTTTCAGTTTCTTTTCTCTTGTCTTCTTTGCTCATTTGCCTGTCTTTTGGAAGGTAAAAGGGGCACAGAAATGGAAAAAGGGTAAACAGATGCAAAAAACTGGAAGAAAGCCAGGTAAGGAGTGACATTGTCAAAAAAAAGAAGTCTACTCATTACTTGACTTCTGTAACTGTAACCCCTCTGTACGTTACCTTTGTAATGATGATAAGAAAAAGAAAAAAGCTGGGAACAGGGCCTAGTGGTAGAGTGTTTGCCTTGTATACATGAAGCCCTGGGTTCGATTCCCCAGCACCACATATACAGAAAACGGCCAGAAGTGGCGCTGTGGCTCAAGTGGCAGAGTGCTAGCCTTGAGCAAAGAGAAGCCAGGGACAGTGCTCAGGCCCGGAGTTCAAGCCCCGGGACTGGCAAAAAAAAAAAAAAAAGAAGAAGCTCAGTGGGAGCCTAGTACTCCACCGGAATCCTCTCACTTTCCCATCTTTCCCATCATCACAAGAAGGAAAAGGACAAGCAATGAGATAGTCTGAGAGAGATGATACTTATGTAACTTTCATTACAAAACTTTGTTACAGTTACTTTATTATTGTTGCTATTGTTATTCATCGCTTACTGTGCCTAATTTCTAAATTAAACTTTATCTTAGACATGTATATATAGGAGAAAGTTGGTTTCTGTATGGCTTGGTACGAATCCCCAGTTTCCAGGATGCGGTGGGAGTCCTGGGGTGTAGCCCCTCAGTTAAGTGGGGACTGGGCTCCTGTGCTCCTGTCAGTTGCTGAGACAATGAAACAACACAGTCCTGGGGCAGGTGGGGGGGTGGGGGGGCAGGCACCTCCCACGGGGCCCATTGCTGGGCATGAATACACCCAAAAGATCCCTGGGAAAGGCAAGCTGCGGGGCAGGGCCGGGCCTGCCACGCCCCCTGGTGGTCCCCCTGGACATCGGGCTCCCTGGCAGGCCCGGCTGGGTGTGGGGAAGGACCAAGCATGGGGTCAACACGGCAGTACCAGCAATGCAAATCCAGTCAGGATCCTCTGGTTCCATTGGCCTAACGCTGAGAGGAAGTGAATGGTTGGGAGATACTGAGGAACGTGAGACTCATTCATTCTTCAACTCAACCTCCATTTATCAAGCGCCTACCCTGGGCCAGATATGGCTAGGTGAGGCCATATTCCCAGCCCGAAACTATCTTTTTTGTTTGTTTGTTTGTTTGTTTGCCAGTCCTGGGGCTTGGACTCAGGGCCTGAGCACTGTCCCTGGCTTCTTTTTGCTCAAGGCTAGCACTCTGCCACTTGAGCCACAGCGCCACTTCCAGCTTTTTCTATACATGTGGTGCTGAGGAATCGAGCCCAGGGCTTCATGTACACGAGGCGAGCGCTCCACCACTAGGCCATTAAAAATGTATCATTTTGGGGTTGGGGATATGGCCTAGTGGCAAGAGTGCCTGCCTCATATACATGAGGCCCTGGGTTTGATTCCCCAGTACCACATATACAGAAAACGGCCAGAAGTGGCACTGTGGCTCAAGTGGCAGAGTGCTAGCCTTGAGCAAAAAGAAGCCAGGGACAGTGCTCAGGCCCTGAGTCCAAGCCCCAGGACTGGCCAAAAAAAAAAAAAAATGTATCATTTTTAGATGGTAAATCAAGAGAACAAAATTGCAGTGGGTGGGATGGGGGACTGGGAAAGAGAATCAGAAAGACTCCAATTCCGTTTCTCCTGCTGACCCGATGTGTCCGGAACAAATGATGTGACCTCTCTAAGCCCGGGTGGGCCCACGTCTGCAAAATAGAGCTGTTGTGAAACTGAATGAGATGGTGCTTGCAGAGCGATTGGCACGAGGCCCGGTTCCTCCTGGCCACGCCCTGGGGTATTCTTCTCTCCTAGCTCTCCAAGGTGAGCAAATATGCACAGCAGGTGGAGAATGGCCTGGTCCCGGGAGAGGAGGGGTGGGTGAGACACAGGAGGACAAGACGTGCTCAGGAAGCCGGAAGCCAGGGGAGAGCCTCAGATCAAGGCCTGGGGACAGAGTGACTTGAGAGCGGAGAAGATAGTCACAGGTCCTGATAGCTCATTGGCTATGGAGGATAAGAAAAGAACAGTCTAGACGGATGAAGGTTGTCTTGGAGTAGCAGGCTACATGGTGGCAGCAGCTGCTGAGACACTGAACCATGAATGTACTGTGCGCCGGTGGCTCACGCCTGTCATTCTAGCTATTCAGGAGGCCGAGATCGGAGGATGGCAGCTCAGAGCTAGCCCGGGCAGAAAGGTTTGTGAGACTCCTATCTCCACTTAACCAGAAAAAAAGGCCAGGAGTGGAGGTGTGTGGGTTAAGTGGTAGACTATCAGCCTTGGGTGGGAAAACAAATCCAAGTGAGAGCCCCAGGCCCTAAGTTCAAGCCTCAGTAAGCACCAAAAGCAAGAACATGCTGGGAGCAGGTGCAGAATTACAGACAAGATAGTGACCGTCAGAAGGCCAACCACGTGCCGGTACACACATGCCTTTAGAGAGTAACCAAGAGGCAACTGTTAGCCCTAACACCAATACGGAGAGAGGTTGGATGTGCGGCCCAGCTGGGAGAGGTCCGAATACATAGAGGCCCTGAGGGAAGGCCGAGGCCTAGACGGAAAGAGCTGAGACCCACTTCATGCCCACTCCACTGTGTCACAGCACAGAACTCTGGAGGGAGGAGCAGAATGATTTCTATTTCAGCACAATGGAACCTGTTGAAACTGTTCTAAGAAGGGGGCAGGAAGGAAGGGAGAGAGGGGACCGAGTTTGCTCAGGATGCATCCTATGCGTGGATGAAAATGTCACCGCGACCCCTTTGTACAATTAATGTATGCTGATAAAATTTTTTTAAAAAACTTTAAAAGAATGGGGAAAAAAGAGCATTTTTATTGTAAGCGGCAGAAGCCCCCTTGAAATTGGCTTGAGGAAGAGAATGAACTCACCAAGCCCTATGACTTAGTTCCGGAAGCTTCTGCTCTGCCTGGGTGAGCTTGACACCCAGCAGCTGCAGGTTCACAGCCCAGCAGAGAAGAGCTCGTTCTAGAGATGCCAGGGGGGAAGAAAGCACGGGGTCCCGCTGAAAGCTCGGCCGCCCAGCCCCGAGCATCCTTCCCTGCTGTGGCCCGCGTGGGGGGAAGGCCGGAGCCACGGGGCCTCACAGGCTCGGGTGGGGCTTTCCCAAAGGAAAACCAGGGTGCTGTTCCCCGAGAGCGGCGAGGGCGGAGCGGACGCCCACCGGATCGCCGGATCGCCGGATCGCCGGATCGCCGGATCGCCGGATCACCGGATCGCCGGATCGCCGGATCACCGGATCACCGGATCGCCGGATCACCGGATCGCCGGATCACCACCGGATCAGCAGCTCGGGCTGCCTGTCGTCGGGGGGGCGGGAGCTTCGTGTCCATGCCTGGGTGATGAGGGGTGGCGGGGATGGAGGAGGCCTGCGGGTGGAGCGGGGGAGGGAGGGGGGGAGCAAGGTGTGCGTGAGCGGGAGGTGAGGGGGGCTTCACCCCGGGGGCGCGGGGACACAGGAGGGTCTGGAGAGGGAGCCCCCTTCTCCCCCTTCTGGATGTCTAGGCCCCCAGCTCCGCCCGGCCTCGCCCCTCCTTGCGAGCTGCTGGCCCCGCGCCATCGGTCTCCCGGGAGCAATTGCTCGCAAAGTTACGTCAGGAGCCGCGCGGCGTGGCGGGCGGGGCGGGGCCTCGCGGGGGCGGGGCCTCGGTGGGGACGTGTCCGCGGGACAGGTGTGCGGGCGTGTCCGGGGCGGGGCCTCGGGACGGGGGCGTGTCTGTGGGCGGAGCCTCGGTGAGGACGTGTCCGCGGGCCCGTGTATGGGCGTGTCCGTGGGCGGGGCTTCGGTGAGGACGTGTCCGCGGGCCAGGCGTATGGGCGTGTCCGTGGGCGGGGCTTTGGCGAGGACGTGTCCGCGGCCCCCACGTGTGGGCGTGTCCGTGGGCGGGGCTTCGGTGAGGACGTGTCCGCGGGCCCGGCATGTAGGCGTGTCCGTGGGCGGGGCCTCTCCGGGAGCGTGTCCTGGGCGGGGCTTCGGTGAGGACGTGTCCGCGGGCCCGTGTATGGGCGTGTCTGTGGGCGGGGCTTCGGTGAGGACGTGTCCGCGGATCCGTCTGTAGGCGTGCTCGTGGGCGGGGCCTCACCAGGGGGCGTGTCCATGGGCGGGGCCTGGCGGACCCAGGCCTCCAATGGGAGAGCTGGGCTGTGCGGTTCCCGGGCAGGAGCCCGAGCCTGGGGTCGGGGAGCCCGCCCGCGGGGCGGGGAGAAGCGGAGCCCGAGCCCGGGGGCCGGATCGCGGAGCCCGCCCGCGGGGCGGGGAGAAGCGGAGCCCGAGCCCGGGGGCCGGATCGCGGAGCCCGCCCGCGGGGCGGGGAGAAGCGGAGCCCGAGCCCGGGGGCCGGATCGCGGAGCCCGCCCGCGGGGCGGGGAGAAGCGGAGCCCGAGCCCGGGGGCCGGATCGCGGAGCCCGCCCGCGGGGCGGGGAGAAGCGGCTGGGTCCCGCCCCGCGCCGGGCCGCCTGCGCTTTCCGCGCCGCCCGCCCGGCCTCCGCGCGCTCGCTCGCCCGGCCGCGCTCCCGTCCTCCCCGACGCCGCTGGGCTCCCCGGGCCCCCTCGCAGCCCCAGCCCGGTGCCATGGCTGCTGTGTACCGCCCCGGCCTGCGGTGAGTGACCCCCGGCCCGGGGCTGCCTCCTCCCGGCCTCCGGCCCCGGGGAGGGGAGGGAGGGGGGGTGGCCGAGGCCGGGCCCTGGCCTCGGGGTGTTGCGTGCCTCCTGGGGCCGCCGCCCTCAGCTCCCCCCCGCCCCGGGGCTCCCTGCCCTTCCTGCGCGCTCCTACTCCGAGGTCACCCCGGGGCCCCGTGCGCGCTCCCCGGGCCAGCGCGGAACTGCGGAAGGTAAACACCCCCCCCCCCACGCCTCCCCCGCTGGAGGCTGGCGGGGAGCCCGGCGCAGCCCGGGGGACCGGCCCGGGGCGGGAGCCAGGCCCGCGGGGACCCGGGTGGCTCCCCCCCACCGCAGGCTGCTTCCTGGCTAGGCCCCAGCTCGGCTCCGCCCTGCCGTCCCTCCCTCCACCCCCCCCCCCCGCCCTCCTCCCGCGGCCCCTTCGCCCCGGAGTCGGATCCGACAGCCCAGGCGAGAGGGTCTTCGAAGGACCGAGGAGGACGCGGGGTTCACCAGGGACCGCACAGCCAGCCAAAGTTAATGCACCGAGGAAACTCCCCCCGGCCCTCCCTCTCCGCCGCTGGGGCTGGAGGGGCATCTGCCCCGCCCCGATGGCTGGAAGCCACCCCGGTGCCCACCCGTCAGCCCACCTGCCCACCTCCGGGGCCCGCACTCCCCCCTCTCCTCCCCTGACCTGAGCTTCCCGCGGTCTGGTGGAGCATCCTCCCTCCAGCCCGCTCCCTACACCACCGGCTGCGGGGCGGGAGAGAGGCCCGGGCCGCCCCAGCCTGAAGAGGCGGGCTTGCCTTAGCCTTTGCCCCCTGGGTCACAGGCGTAGCAGACCTTGCATCTCTCTTCTAGAATGGCGATAAAACAATACGGGGACCTGACCTCCTGGGAAACCATCAACCCCAACCAGTGAAGCTCATTTCCAAACGAAGGGTTCCTACCCTGGGGAAACATTCCCCATAGTCGTTGACCCAGGTAGAAGGCAACAGGTCTGGTACCCCAATATCCAGCCACCTGTCTCTGTATGAGAGCCGGGTATCAAAACCTGGAAGAGGATTGTACCACCTCACAGGCTAGATTCTTTGCTTGAGGCTCTCAGAGCGTTCACACCGGGAAAGGAAAATGAAAACAGCTGTTACAAAACTGCACGCCTGCATGGGAAACGTGGACAACGCTTTCAGCACCGCCACACACACACACACGCACCTCTCACTTACACACAGTTTCTTGGCACTTGGGCCAGAGGTCACCTGATCATTTCTTTTCCTCTTTCCTTTTTTGTTTTTAAGCTAAAATATAAGACATATAAGAAATGAGGCCAGGTACTGATGGCTCACACTTGTAAGAGGGTGAGGTCTGAGCACTGTGGATCAAGCCACCCTGGATAGGAAAATCTATAGACCTGTATCTCCCATTAACTACTACAAAGCCAAAAGTGGAGCTGTGGCTCAAGTGGTACAGTGCTAGCCTTGAAGGGAGAAAAGGCTCAGGGACAGTGCCCAGGAGAAGCATGAAAATAAACAAGTGTTAAAATTAAAAATGCTCATGTGGAATGCCATAGTGAGACCTCCTGCTACAATAAAAGACCCTAAGGAATGACAGGAGAGCAAAAGAGGCTTTGGGGGGGAGGGGCGAGGGGTGCCAGTGGGAGAGGGGAGAGAGAATATAGAGGGCGAATGATGGCATGAAGGACGTGCATGTACTTTACATGTACATGTGAAAGTTGAACGATGCAACTTGTATTTTAAGGAGGAGGTGGAGGGATAGTGTATATCTGTGGAAATGTCACACGATGAGATGCCCTGTAGAACTAATTTATGCTCATACGCAACTGATAAACCACAATAAGACTGATTAAACATAAATGTATCCCATCAATCTCATCCACTGTAAACACGTGTAAACAGGCGTAGTGAAACCTGGGCACAGGCCACACGCAACGATATCATCACGCCGGCCTATGCATTTCTACAGCGGGGGCCGGGGGGGGGGGTTGCCTTCATGCTCACCGCCCGTGCCGGTCCCTCGCTGGCCAGGAAATGGTCACATTACGCCTTAAAGAGGCCACAGACTGGATGCACTCTGAACCCATCCCACACCCCCACTCCAGTCTGCCCTTCCTGGTGCCTGCCTGCGCCAGAGGCGCACACTCTGTGTTCCCCTGCCTGCCCTCACAGCCTTCGGTGCCGGCTGGCTGGCTCACGCCTCCCTCTGTCTTCTGCAGCGGGCTTGGCTGGCAGCGGCTGAGCCCCTGGTGCCGGGCGCCATGCCGCCCCCTCCAGAGCCTGCGGGTGCTTCACGGAGACCTGGGCCAGCTCCCCGCCGGAGTCCGGGACTTCGTGGAGCGCAGTGCCCGTCTCTGCCGGCCTGAGGGCATCCACATCTGCGATGGGAGCGAGGCCGAGAACACGGCCATCCTGGCCTTGCTGGAACGCCAGGGCCTCATCCGAAAGCTCCCCAAGTATGAGAACTGGTAAGCCTGGGCCCCCATGGCTCCGCGGGGGGCCGCTGCCCAGCCTGAGGTCAGCGGGTGCTTCAAGACAAAAGCACACGTAAGGGCCGGGAGTGTGGCCTAGTGGTAGAGGACTCGCCTCCTATACAGGAAGCCCTGGGTTCGATTCCCCAGCACTACATATACAGAAAATGGCTAGAAATGGTGCAGTGGCTCAAGTGGCAGAGTGCTAGCCTTGAGCAAAAAGAAGCCAGGGGGGCTGGGGATATAGCCTAGTGGCAAGAGTGCCTGCCTCGGATACACGAGGCCCTAGGTTCGATTCCCCAGCACCACATATACAGAAAAAACGGCCAGAAGCGGCGCTGTGGCTCACGTGGCAGAGTGCTAGCCTTGAGCAAAAAGAAGCCAGGGTCAGTGCTCAGGCCCTGAGTCCAAGGCCCAGGACTGGCCAAAAAAAAAAAAGAAGCCAGGGACAGTGCTCAGGCCCTGAGTGCAAGCTCCAGGAATGGCAAAAAATAATAATAATAATAATCACACGTAATTAACCATCCCAACGCGCTGAACAAAAAAGAAAACGCAGGGGCAAAGGGCTGAGGAACTGGGATGAGCTGCTGTTCCCCGCAGGGTGAAGGTGCAGGGCAGATAAGAGCCCTTGCTCCTCTTCTCCTTTCCTTTCTCTCCCCTTAGCCATGAGGGGGTCTTTGCGAAGGCCGCCCTGGGGCATCACCTCTTAGATGGGGCAGAGCCTGGGGGAAGGGTGGAAATGTGATTGGCTAGGAGAAAGTAAAGCCAGCAGGAGACGTGATGTCTCGGTGGGCCTTGGAAAGTGAGTCTGAGGGTGAGGGAGACTGCGGGGCACCCTCTTTCTGACGCCCCCCTCCCCCGCAGCTGGCTGGCCCGCACAGACCCAAGGACGTGGCGCGAGTGGAAAGCAAGACTGTGATTGTGACTCCCTCTCAGCGGGACGCCGTGCCCCTCCCGGCCGCGGGCGCCCGTGGGCAGCTGGGCAACTGGATGTCCCCCGGCGAGTTCCAGCGAGCCGTGGACCAGAGGTTTCCAGGCTGCATGCAGGGTAACCAGGGTGGGGGCGCAGAGGCCGGGCGCTGGAGGCGGGGCTGCGCCGGGACTCCATCCGGGTGACTCTGCCCTTCAGGCCGCACCATGTACGTGCTTCCGTTCAGCATGGGTCCCGTGGGCTCCCCCCTGTCCCGCATCGGGGTGCAGCTGACAGACTCGGCCTACGTGGTGGCCAGCATGCGTATCATGACGCGCTTGGGGCTCCCCGTGCTTCAGACGCTGGGAGGCGGTGACTTCATCCGATGTCTGCACTCCGTGGGCCAGCCCCTGACTGGTCCGGGTGAGTCGCTTCCCTTCCGTGCGGAGAGAACCCCACGATTGCAGGCCCCGAGAGCCCGTCCCTGTGACGTCCTTCAAGACCCACGGGAAAGTTCTGGGTGTTGAGTGAGACTGTGCTTGAAGAGCTGTTTGCACAGATTTTAAAAACAACCCAAAAGCCGGCGCTGTGGCCCATCCCCCCGTCTCCCCCACCCGTCCTTGACCCTTCCAGCCCCCCCCCCCCCCCGCAGCCCCGCTTCCTGGCGCCCCTGCCAGCCGCTCTATGGCCCCCTCCTCTCCAGGGGATCCGGGGAGCCCCTGGCCGTGCAACCCGGAGCAAACCTTGATCGGCCACGTGCCGGACCGGCGCGAGATCGTGTCCTTCGGCAGCGGCTACGGCGGCAACTCCTTGCTGGGCAAGAAGTGCTTCGCGCTGCGCATCGCATCCCGCCTGGCCAGGGAGGAGGGCTGGCTGGCGGAGCACATGCTGGTGAGGCCCGGGAGGGGGAGGGGCAGGGCTCGGCCAGGCGCCCCCACCCCTTGCCTCCTCCGTGGGGTGGGGGGCAGGAACCCCGCTTGAACGCCAGCAGCTTCGGCCCCAGACGAAGGAACACTGCGCCCTGGGGCCTGAGGTGCCGGATCCGTAACCCGCCCTCGTCCCTCGAGCGGTCGCGGTCCTCCCTGACCTCTCCCCGTCCCCCCCCCCGCCCCCTCTCCCGCACAGATCCTGGGCATCACGAGCCCCGCAGGGAAGAAGCGTTACATGGCGGCCGCCTTCCCCAGCGCCTGCGGCAAGACGAATCTGGCCATGATGCGGCCCACGCTGCCGGGCTGGAAGGTGGAGTGCGTGGGGGACGACATCGCGTGGATGAGGTTCGACGGGGAAGGTGAGGCCCTGCGGCACAGGCTCGAACCCGGCTCCCGCCTTCCGGGATGAGGTTCGACGGGGAAGGTGAGGCCCTGCGGCACAGGCTCGAACCCGGCTCCCGCCTTCCGGGTCCGGGAGCGCCGTCGGGGAGGACCGGCCCCGTCCTGGAGTCGCCTGGCCGGCCCAGGGACCGAGACCCTTTCCCGCCGCGCCGCGGGCTCCACGGAGGGGTCCCACCCCGCCACGCGCGCACCGCACGCACACACGCACGCGCGTCAGCTCCCCCCGCCGGCCCTTCCCTGCCAGGTCGGCTGCGGGCCATCAACCCGGAGAATGGCTTCTTTGGAGTGGCCCCCGGCACCTCGGCGGCCACCAACCCCAACGCCATGGCCACCATCCGGAGCAATACCCTCTTCACCAACGTGGCCGAGACCAGCGACGGCGGCGTGTACTGGGAGGGCATTGACCAGCCTCTCCCGCCCGGCGTCACCGTGACCTCGTGGCTGGGCAAACCCTGGAAACCTGGTAGGTAGGCTGAGGGGTTGGTGACACCCCTCTTCCCCCCACCCCTCGCCCGTCTCTGGGCCTTCGGGAGGCACGCGGTCCGCCCGTCGTGGCCTGACGCGTTTCCTAATGACTCAACCCTCCGCTTCCCCTCGGCTGACGGGGGATGATCGATACAGCACTCTTCTCAAAGATCACTGGAGCATTAAAGTAAATATGCATCAAGCTGTGGAACAGCTAGCAGATGCGTAACAGCAACTAAGTTGCATGTAGACACGAAGGAAGAGGAAAGGCCATTCATTGTGAGACGTGTTACTCTCCTCAGAATCCAGTGCAGCCAGCGCTGGTGGCTCACACCTGGAATTCTAGCTGTTCAGGGGGCAGATATCCGGGGACTGTGGTTCAAAGCCAGCTGGGGCAGAAAAGAGACTTATCTCCAGTTAACCGGCAAAAAGCCATACGTGCAGGTGTGGCTCAAGTAGTAGAGTGCCATCCTCGAGTGAAAGCAGCAGGCCCTGCACGCACGCGCGCACGCACACACACACACACACCCAGTTGGACACACTAGGAAAGGAGGAGCCTGCCCCGTGCTCTGGCCAGGCCTGCGGCTGCGCCGTCTCCGTATCCATTGCGGCCGCTGCGGAGGGCCAGGGCGCCGGCCCTCCGCCGGTCCCCGTGCCTCCATTCTTCTTCACACTGCGTCAGGCTCCTGTCTCTCTTACTCTTTCTCAGAAGCCAGTTCTCAACCCTGTCATTCCTGAGGTGCCTTGGGGCCCCACCCTCCCTCTGTACCCCAAAACACCCGGCAGCCGAGAGGCGGGCGCAGAGAAGGCGTGGCGCGGGGGAGCGCGGCCCGCGGCCCTCGGACCCCGGCTTCTAGGGAGCCAGGCCGGCCCAGCTGTCACCGCTCCATCGGATAACCTTCCGTTTTCCCCCTCACGTCATCATTAAGCTCCTACGGCCTTCCTACCCCACTGAGAAATCGCGGGGACTCTAATCATCCGCACAGGCTGGCTCCCCAACCCTTCCAACGTCTCAGAGGGCAAAGGCATAGCGGGGGCCTCCGGGCCCAGAGTCAGTTCCCAGAGCAGGAACTCGGTGCTGAGCGCCCGTGCGGAGCCAGTGGAGGGGGCTCTGGCCGGAAGCCGGAAGGCAGGCGTGGAGTGAGGGTCGGGGCGCTACCTCCGCCCTCCCCTCCGCCTCGCGCTCCGACCAGCAGCCCCCGTGAGCACACGCAGGGCCCTCGTGGTGACCGCTTTACACAGGTGCCGCTCACTTGGCCCCCGCTCCTCTCCCGGGCGCGTGGAGGCACCGGAAGTTGTGGGCACCTGAGGTTATACCCTGTGGGACAGCCTCAAGCCCTAGCGACTGTTCCACCAGGTCCAGGGAAATCACTGGACTCTTATTTTCTTTTTGGTCAGTCCTGGGGCTTGAACTCTGGGCCTGGGTGCCGTCCCGGAGCTCTTCAGCTCAAGGCTGGCGCTCTACCACCTGAGCCACAGCGCCCCCTCTGGTTTTCTGGTGATCAACTGGAGATAAAGAGTCTCACAGAGTTTCCTGCCCGGGCTGGCTTTGAACTGCGATCCTCAGATCTCAGCCTCCTGAGTAGCTAGGATGACAGGTGTGAGCCACCAGTGTCGGGCCGGAAACATTATTTTCTTTAAAAAACCCATTCCTGCTGGTCACTGGTGGTATGCCCGCGATTGTAGCTACTCAGGAGGCTGAGATCTGAGGAGCCCAACTTGAAGCCAGCCTGGGCAGGAAAGTCTATAGACTTTTATCTGCAGTCCATCTCCAGACATTGTGGCTCCAGTGGTAGAGTGCCAGCCTGGGGTGAAAAAGCCATGGAACAGGCCCAGGCCCTGAACTGAAGCCCCAGCCCGGCACAAAAAGAGAGACAAATACTAACTTCCTGCTGGCATTTGCCGGCAGGAACTAGCTCAACTTGCTGATGGGAAACTGCTCCCTGGAAGTACTGGCCTGACACTCTTGAGTTGCTGCTTTAGGTTTGAGAAATCATTCTGTAAGTACAGTTTCTCAGGAACTGTTACAACCTTGGGCCATTACCGTTCTCCATTTCCCATGACTCAATACCCAGTGCCCGTAGCTTGACATGCACGTCAATATCCTGCCAAACCCAACTTCTTCCCCGCGCTTTTGTCTTCTGGTAGCACTGTCGTGCATGGGAGGCCCGGTGGTCCCTGCCCCTTACGACGTGAGCTTGTAGGTGCCGGGGGGGGGGGGGGGGGGGGCAATGTGAGCGCGTCCCCACGCGTGGCGAGGGCGGCCATGACTCGGAAGTGATGGCGTCTGCTTCCCCGGCCAGGTGACGAGGAGCCCTGTGCACATCCCAACTCCCGCTTCTGTGCCCCCGCTCGTCAGTGCCCCATCATGGACCCCGGCCTGGGAGGCCCCGGAGGGGGTCCCCATTGATGCCATCATCTTTGGAGGCCGGAGACCCAAAGGTAAAACGCCACCTGGGTTCCGCCTCCTTGGAGGGAGGCCCTGCTGGGGGGGGCATCGCTGTCCCGCAGAGAGCCCCGGAGCCCCCGCCTCCGGCTCCAGCTCCTCCCCGCGAGCGCGAGGGCGGTCCAGGACACGCCGGTGAGGGGAATCGGGACAGCTGAGGTCCTCGAGGGACGGGGGGGGCCAGACGCTCCGCAGGGAAGGACAGGGCCGCGAGTGACCCGCTCGCTGGTGTTCTAGGGGTGCCTCTGGTCTACGAGGCCTTCAGCTGGCGCCACGGGGTGTTCGTGGGCAGCGCCATGCGCTCGGAGGCCACGGCAGCCGCGGAACACAGAGGTGAGCGCACACCGCCGCCGGCTTTCTCCCTTTCCCTGTCCTCCTCCCCCTCCCCCTCCCCCTCCTCCTCCTCCCCCCTCCCCCTCCTCCCCCTCCCCCTCCTCCTCTCCACCTCCTCCCCCTCCCCCTCCTCCTCTCCACCTCCTCCTCTCCTCCTCCTCCTCCTCCTCCTCCTCCCCCCCTCCCCCCTCCCCCCTCCCCCCTCCCCCTCCCCCTCCCCCCCCTCCCCCTCTCCCCCTCCCCCTCCTCCCCCTCCTCCTCCTCCTCCCCCTCCCCCTCCCCCTCCTCCCCCTCCTCCTCCCCCTCCTCCTCCCCCTCCCCCTCCCCTCCTCCCCTCCCCCTCCTCCTCCCCCTCCTCCCCCTCCCCCCTCCCCCTCCTCCCCCTCCCCCCTCCCCCTCCTCCCCTTCTCCTCCCCCTCCTCCTCCCCCTCCCCCTCCTCCTCCTCCCCCTCCTCCCCCTCCCCCTCCCCCTCCCCCTCCTCCTCCTCCTCCTTTGTTTTGTCTGTCATGAGGCTTGAACTCAGGGCCGGCAGCTGCCCCTGAGCTTTTCCGCTCAAGGCTAGCGTGTTACCACTTTGAGCCCCAGCTCCACTTCTGATTTTCTGGTGGTTCATCAGGGTAAGAGACGCGTGCACCTTCCCACCCAGGCTGGGTCTCAGCCTCCTGAGTAGCCAGGGTGCCAGGCAGGACCAGGGCCGCCCCGCCCCTTCCCTTCTCCTCACGCTCCCTAAGGGTCTTCCAGAGCTCGATTGTTCATGACTTCCTCCCCCTGGACTCAGGGTACCCCCCACCCCTAGAGGGGAGGAAGAGTCTTTACGCCTCCCCGCCCAGGGAAGGTCACCATGCACGACCCCTCCTCCCCCCCCCCAAGGTCACCATGCACGACCCCTCCTCCCCCTCCCCCCCAGGGGAAGGTCACCATGCACGACCCCTCCCAGGGAAGGTCACCATGCACGACCCCTCCTCCCCCCCCAGGAAGGTCACCATGCACGACCCCTCCTCCCCCCCCCAGGAAGGTCACCATGCACGACCCCCTCCTCCCCCCCCCAGGGAAGGTCATCATGCACGACCCCTCCCCCCCCCAGGAAGGTCACCATGCACAACCCCTCCCCCCCCAGGAAGGTCACCATGCACGACCCCCTCCTCCCCCCCCCCAGGTCACCATGCACGACCCCTCATGCATGACCCCCCTCTCCCTCCTCCCCCCCCCCCCCCCAGGGAAGGTCATCATGCACGACCCCTTCGCCATGCGGCCCCTTTTTTCGGCTACAATTTTGGGCGCTACCTGGAGCACTGGCTGAGCATGGAGGGGCCGCCGGGGGGCGCGGCTGCCCCGCGTCTTCCACGTGAACTGGTTCCGGCGGGGACGAGGCGGGCGGCTTCCTGTGGCCGGGCTTCGGGGAGAACGTGCGCGTGCTGGACTGGATCTGCCGGCGGCTGGACGGGGAGGATGGCGCCCGGGAGACGCCCGTCGGGCTGGTGCCCCGGGAAGGGGCCCTGGACCTGAGCGGGCCTGGCGGCCGTGGACACCGCGCGGCTCCTCTCGGTCCCCAAGGACTTCTGGGAGCAGGAGGTGCGGGACGTGCGCGGCTACCTGAGCGAGCAGGTGGGCCAGGACCTGCCGGCGGAGGTGCTGGCCGAGCTGGACGCCCCTGGAGGGCCGCGTGGCCAGGATGTGAGCCCCGGCGCCTCCCTCGGGGACCCTCGACGGCCCCCGAGGCGCGGGGAGACGCGGGCAACGCGGCGACGCGGGGCCGGGCCACGCGCTGCCCAATAATGAGAGCTCACCACTCATTTTATACATCACTGGTCCTGTTTTCCTTTCCCTCCATCTTCACGGCCTTTCCCGGCGTCTCACCAGAGGTTTCCAAAGGTGAGGGCTCCCGCAGACGAGTCCGTGCAGGGCTGAAACGCGCGTGTCTGTGTCTTTGTGTCCGTGTCTGTGTGTCTGTCTGCCTGTGCACCTGGATGCCTGTACCGGGCTTGGGACTCAGGGCCTGGGCACTGTCCTTGAGCTTCTTTTTGCTCAAGGCTGGCACTCTGCCACTTGAGCCACAGCGCCACTTCCAGCTTTTCCTGTGTATGTGGTGCTGAGGAATCGAACCCCAGGGCTTCAAGTGTGCTAGGCAAGCACTCCACCACTAAGCCACGCTCCCAGCCCCTCCATGAGACTCTTATCTCCAATGAACCACCATAAAGCCAGAAGTTGACCTGTGGCTCAAGTGGCAGAGTGCTAGCCTTGAGCCATAGCAGCACAGGGACAGTCAGTGCTCAGGCCCTGAGGTCAAGCCCTAGAACTGGAGTGTGTGTGTGTGTGTGTATAGATGGCTTTTTTTTTTTTTTTTTTGGCCAGTCCTGGGGCTTGACCTCAGGGCCTGAGCACTGTCCCTGGCTTCTTTATGCTCAAGGCTAGCACTCTGCCACTTGAGCCACAGCACCACTTCTGGCCGTTTTCTGTATATGTGGTGCGGGGGAACTGAACCCAGGGCCTCATGTATACGAGGCAAGCGCTCTTGCCACTAGGCCATATCCCCAGCCCCATATAGATGGCTTCTAAGATCCTAGGCACCCCCAGGCTTACGGGAAACACAACAACTTGTTGTGAACTCCTATCTTGGTGCCCGTGAGACCAGGCCATGCCCTATCCCACACACTGGGAATAATGGGAGATAATCACTTGTTTTTGTGTGTGTCCTTTTTAGTTTCCTACTCTCCAAAACAGGTAAACAACTAGTTACCCCACCTGCACGTGCGTGTCCACTATTACGAACTACTGAATTTAAACATTTAGTGTGTATTGAGTTATCTTCATTAATGTTCAAACTGCTCCAAGCCTTGGCCACGGGAAACCGGCTCTTAAATCCTTTTGACACAACCCTGACATTTCCTGCGTGCTGCTCTGATAGAGAGAATGACAAATGGCTTCACATTCGTCTTCTATATCTTCTGTTCCAGACATGGAATCAAGTATTTCTCCAAGATGTGGAATGGGAAGTGGTATTGTGTGACTACAGTCTGAGCTGGGCGCCGGTGGCGCGTGCCTGTAGCCCTAGTTTCTCTGAAGGGTAAGATCTGAGTGCACAGGTTCCGAGCCAGTCAGAAACGACAAGTTCTTGAGAATCTTCTCACCAGTTAACCAGCAAAAAGCTGGAACGGAGGCATGGCCCAAGTGAGAGAGCACCAACCTCAAACAAGCCACGAGAGAGCATGAGGCCAGGAGTTCCCGCCCCAGGATGCACACACGTGTACGTGCACACCGCGTGCACACGCACACACACACAGAGACTACTGCCCAGAAGGCATGGTGGCACGCTCCTGTAATGCCACCTACCTAGGACGCTGAGGCAGGTGGGTGCCCAGTGAGAAAGGAAGAAAGAAAGGCAGGAGCTGGTGGCTAAAATTTGAGGATCACAGCACGAAGCCTTCTATGGCAGAAAAACTCATTGACTCCCATCTAACTGATCAGCAAAAAGCCACACGCAGAGGTGTGGCTCAAGTGGTAGAGCGCCAGCCTTGAGCAGGGACAGCGCTCAGGCCCTGAGTTCAAGCAGCAGCCCTCCCCTCCCCTCCCCCGCCCCCAAAAAAAGTTAAATCCCTGGGAGAGTCACCACACTTCTCCTCTTTGCATAACACAAATGATGCTGCGAGGAGACAACATGTGAACACTTGTACGATGTAATTTACTCCAAGGGACTGGACGTCCTCCTCGAGGTGCTCAGCGATGGGCAAGTGCTGCAGGAAGCTCCTGCAGGCGGAGTTTGGAGAGGGTTAGGCCAGGTGGGCCACCCTTCCCCACCCCCCACCCCCGTCCTTGGCAGCCCCTCTGCCGCCCTCTAGTGGAGACGCCCAAGCACTGGGAAACAGGCCCTGCCGGGGAAACCTGACATCACCGGCTGACACTCGCTCACCAAGGGCCAGAAATGGTTCTAAAATAGGTGCCAAATGTAGAAAATCTCCTGTGGTTAGAAGCGGTAGAGCCCCTGGTCAGCAAGCTCCAGGTCCTGACTGCAGACACCAATTCCTAAAACAGTTTTACCTATAAAAGACTCACTAGGGGCTGGGATGTGGCCTGGTGGTGAAGTGCTTGCCTCGGAGTTTGATTCCCCAGCACCATGTATACAGAAAAAGCCGGAAGTGGCGCTGTGGCTCAGGTGGCAGAGTGCTAGCCTTGAGCAAAAGAAGCCAGGGACAGTGCTCAGGCCCTGAGTCCAAGGCCCAGGACTGGCAAAAAAAACCAATAGGCTGAGGGTACAGTTTAGTGTTAGAACACTGGCTTAGCACTGGGGACACCCTAGATTTGATTCCCAGCACGGAAAAATAATTGAACTCAGGACACTAATAATTGAACTCAGGACATTCTCAGCAACTACATCATTTCAGTGGGTACCGAGTATATCCATGTCTGTAGCACATGGGTCACACACACACACACACAATCTGAGTCCTTTGACCTCAGCTATTCCTCCTGAAGGTCATTTGCAACCACCTTGGACTCCAGCAAAGACCAGATTCACCAATAAACATCTTGTGACAAAAGGCAACTTTTCTCTTCTCCTTGTCCTCCAGAGTCAAAGACTGAGCTATATATTAGTCAACCAGGCCATACCTGTGACTTGGAACTGTCAGAGCTACTCACACCTTTCTCAGCCCTTGCCCCCAATTCTCCTCGTTTAACCTGTACCCCTAAAGACAGCTGAAGATGTACTGAAGTCCTGTCCTCTCATGGCTGCGTGTAATAATCTCCTTTCTCTTATCTCTTTATTTGGCATATGAAAATGAGTGGCTAGACCTAACACGGGACTCCAGGCTGTTGAGCCTGGGATCTAAACCCCGGTTTCAGGCAGGCCATGAATCTTCTTTCCGCTCAAGGCTAGGACTCTACTGGCCTGAGCCAAGCTCCATTTCTGGCTTTTTGTTGGTTAATTAATGATAAAAGTCTCATGGCCTTTCCTGCCGAGGCTGCTTTGAACATTGATCCTCAGATCTCAGCCTTCTGAGTAGCTAGGATTACAGGCGTGTGCGACCTGCCCCAGCTCATTTACATTGGCTGAACTCACTGTGTTCTCTGTGTGTGTGTGTGTCTGTCTGTCTGTCTCTGTCTCTCTGGGTTTGTCTCTCTGTGTCGGTCTGTCTCTCTCTCTCTCTCTTCCTGGCCAACTAGCACCTTTCCACATAGGCTATGTTTCCAGTTTGGCATTGGCTGGTTAATTGCATAGTCTCACAGACGTCTCTACCCGGGCTAGCTTTGAACCTCAATTCTCCTCAGCCTCCTCCTAAACATGTCTAGGATTGCAGGTGTAAGACACCACAGGCCCGATAGAAAATGTGTTTTGCTTTTTTTTTTTTTTTTTTTGGCAGTACTGGGGGTTCGAGGCTACCACTTGCGCCACACGGTTGGCTCCCAGGATATAAGACTGGAAGTGGCACCATGGGGTCAAAGTGCAAGACTGCAGGCAAGGGAATGGGTGGGAACAAAGCTCCCTTCAGCTAAGGAATTCTGAGCAGGTGTAAGGGTGGAAACGGCAAGGTATTGATTGGCAGAAATACAAAACACTGGATTAAAGAAAAGAAAAGCATATCAGAAAAAAAATCAAGGGGGAGGGTGTGCATGGAGCTGGGCCCGCGGGCGGGGGGTGGGGGGGCCCCAGGAGCTCGGGGAATGCAGTGCCGCCCTGAGGAGAGCGGAGGGGCGCGTGGGGACTCGGCCGGGCTGCGGTGCCTTCTCGGGAAGTCAGCGGGGATCCGGGGCGCCGGGGGCCGGGCGTCAAACCCGTCCCGGGGCGGAGCGCGGAGCCCCGCTGGAGGACGCGGGCCCCGAGCAGGCCCGCGCCCAGGCCGGCCGCACCCCGTCCTCCCGGGGGAGCCCGCGGGAACCTCGGGGCCCCCCACCTGCACCTGCAGCCAGGGGAGGAGCCCCGGGCGCGGCCCGCCCCGTCCTTGGACCAGGCGCCGAGGGCGGGGCCGGGGGCGGAGCGCGGGGCCGGGGGAGGAGCTCGGGGCCCGGGGGCGGAGCGCGGGGCCCGGGGGCGGAGCGCGGGGGCGGGGCTCTGGGCCGGGGGCGGAGCGCGGGGCCGGGGAGGAGCTCGGGGCTCGGGCGCGGAACGCGGGGCCGAAGGCGGAGCGCGGGGCCGAAGGCGGAGCGCGGGGCCGGGGGCGGAGCGCGGGGCGCGGGGCCGAGGGAGGAGCGCGGGGCCCGGGGGCGGAGCGCGGGGGCGGGGCTCGGGCCCGGAACGCGGGCCCGGAACGCGGGGCCGGGGGCGGGGCCCGGGAGCGGAGCGCACGGCCGGGGTGGAGCGCAGGCCTAGGGAGCGTCGGCCGGTCCCGGAGCGCCCAGGGGCGTCCACAGGAAGTGGTGCCGCCCCGAGGGCAGTGGGGGCCTGGCGAGAGCCTGAGGGACCGGGTGCCCAGGCCGCCGTGGGGAGCCAGGCAGCGTCTGAGAAAGGACGGCGCGCGTAAGGGGTGGTGTGCAAAGGGCCGTCCCGCCGCGAGAGAAAGGCTTCCAGGGGCTAGGGAGACCTGGTCTCGGTCCGCGACGCAGAGGCGCCAGCCCTCGGGGCCGGGGCCGCAGAGTGAGGCCAGGGCCAAACAGTGTGAAGGGATCCAAGGCAAACGGTCGGCTCTGGCTAAACTACTTCCTCGCCGCCCGCCCGCCCGCCCGCCCGCCCGCTGCGGGTCCGGGAAGCCGACAGCTCCCCACGCCCGCCAGCTCCGAGCGCCGCACGCCCCTCCCGCGCTGCCTCCCGCCCCCCTGTCAATCACCGGGCTCAGCTCTCCAATCCGCGGGCCCAGGGGGCGGGACCAGCAGCGGCGTCGCGCAACGTCGTCCGCTCGCAGGCCCGGAAGCCGGGAGGGGTGTGACGTCGGAGGCTCGGGACGGAGGCGGGCTGTGGTTGGCCGCCGCCGAAGCGGCAGTCGGGGTAAACAAGGCCCGGCGCCCTGACGCGTCCCGAAACCGCTCTTGGCCGGTGGGTAACGGCCGGGGAGGGGCTCACCCGCTTCCTCCTTCCTGGTGGTGCGCACACGCCCCCGGCACACCACGTGGGCGTCCGGCCAAGAGTGGGTGTTAGGCCGAGTGCGAGCGTCATTGGCTGCCGCCGCGGCCGGCACCCGCGAGGGAGCGCTCTGATTGGCTGGGAGGGGGGGCGTCGGGGGTCTATTGAGCCCCAAGGCTTCTGATTGGCTCGGTGGGAGTAGCTACGCGACGCTTTCTTCCTGCAGAGGTTTTGATTGGTGGGCCGGAGAGGTTACCTGGGAATCCACCCCCTCGGGGGACTTTGATAGGTGAGTCTCAGGTGGGAAACGGAGAGGTTCCCTACCGCAGGATTCCTATGGGGAAACGGGGGCTGCGCTTGCCTGCTGCTTGCTTGCCTGCCGCGGGACTGAGGAAGGTGTGTGTTCCTGGAGGCTTGGGAGTTTCCCCGGGGATCCCAGTCCCTAGGATGGGCCGCCCCTCACCCCCACGATCACCACCACCCCCGTTTCAGGAGACCCCGTATTTCTAGAGCAGGCTTTGCTTTCACCAAGCCCAAGGAGGTGACAGGAAAAGCCCTTGCGCAGGACTTAAGCATGCTGTGACCAGAAGATGGGATCCCGTAACAGCAGCAGCGCAGGATCCGGGTCCGGAGACCCCTCCGAGGGCTTGTCCCGCAGAGGGGCTGGCCTGCGTCGGAGTGAGGAAGAGGAGGAGGAGGATGAAGATGTGGATCTGGCCCAGGTACTGGCCTATCTCCTCCGCAGGTAACTTACCCTCTGGAGTGCCCCCCTCCCCCCGGGTGCCACCACAGTCCCTTGACCTCAGCTCCAAGCAGGAAAATTACAGAGGAGAGGAAACGTAATTCCAGCTTGTAAGCCCTAGGATTATTGTGTTTACAGAATGCCTTTCCCTGCACTCACTCATACCGAGAGTGGTTCTTATCTAGGGGAGGCCATCAGCAGAGCCCCCTCTTGTGCTTAGAAGCTGCTGGGGGAGCCGCTCTGGCTATAACTACACAAATGTAACCTGTTTTCCAAGTAAGTAAAAGAAGAGGAAAAAGAGGGCTGTAGTAGGAGAAACGGGATGTGAGAGGTAAAGACAAAAGTTGGGGAAGGGGTGTTAAAGCACACGCTATGTGATAGGAGGCTATGTGGATTTACTTGAAAAACAAGTTGAAATATCCTACCCATAACCTTGTTCTTGAGAAAAGAATGCCCTGGAGGAAGTGACCACCAAAGGGTACAGCTAGCTTTGTTCCTTCCATTATGGCTCCTTGGAAAGATGATGAGCCTTAGGAGCCCTTCAGAGTATTGTGTTCAATGTTGTTTTCCTCCAGCAGAGTTTCAGATATAAGTACTCGCAGAATGTTTCGCCCTTTGCCTTAGTGGTAGAGAGTGCTGGCTAGAATGCACAAAGTCCTGAGTTCAATCTCAGCGCTAACAAGGGCAGGCGGGGGGTGGGTAGCTCTGTTGGAACTCAGTGGGTTAATCTCAGCAGCAGGTTGGAGTGCTGTGCCTTTTTTCTGAGAGTACAGGTCAGATTCCCACCGCGTCTTACAGAGGATTGAAAATAGCACCAAGTGTGTTCAGCAGTGAATAGCCGTTGACTCCAGATTGAGTTGGCTTGGGGAAGGGGTCCCCTCCTTTATAATGGGGATCTCTCCACAGAGGACAAGTGAGATTGGTGCAGGGAGGAGGTGCAGCAAACTTACAACTCATTCAGGCCCTCTCGGACTCGGAGGAAGAGCACGACAGTGCCTGGGATGGCCGTCTCGGGGATCGGTACAACCCACCGGGTAAGAGGACCAGGGCCCTAACAGGGAGGAGGTGCCCACTAGAAACCCCAAACCCACCGGGTAAGAGGACCAGGGCCCTGACAGGGAGGAGGTGCCCACTGGAAACCCCCAAACCCACCGGGTAAGAGGACCAGGGCCCTAACAGGGAGGAGGTGCCCACTGGAAACCCCCAAACCCACCGGGTAAGAGGACCAGGGCCCTAACAGGGAGGAGGTGCCCACTGGAAACCCCCAAACCCACCGGGTAAGAGGACCAGGGCCCTAACAGGGAGGAGGTGCCCACTAGAAACCCCAAACCCACCGGGTAAGAGGACCAGGGCCCTAACAGGGAGGAGGTGCCCACTAGAAATCCCCCAATTGAAGAAGATAACATCATGTGGCGTGTGAGAGACTCTTTAGCCTCTGCAGTCAACTTTATTGACTGGGCTTGGGCACAGTTTTGCCAGCTGTCTTGTGCGCATGGAAGACCTTCTTTTTGGTACTCAGGGTGGATGAAACATTTTTTTTCCCTACTCGCAGTGGATGCAGCCCCTGACACCCGGGAGCTGGAATGCAATGAGATCAAGACACAGGTGGAGTTGGCCACAGGGCGGCTGGGACTTAGGCAGGCAGCCCAGGAGCGCAGCTTTCCTCGCATGTTATACCAGGTAGGCCTCTCCTCCCTCAGCCAGCCTGCCGCAGGCCTGCCGAGGCAGTCTGACGTCCTGCCGGTCCCCGAGATAAAGGAAGGAAACTTCCCAGGGAAGCCTCGGGGGCGAGAGAGGTAGCTAGCCGGCTTCGGAGCGTGCTGGGGGCTCTGCTTGTGAGCGAGAGCAGTACCCTTGGAGGAGGGGGTCCGACCTAAGGAGCCCCCTCTGCTAGCAATATCTCCAATCCCTTCCATTTAGAGAGAACGGGGCCTCTGCCATCAGGGAAGCTTCTCCCTGGGAGAACAGTCTCAGATGATGTCTCAGTGAGTATGGGGTTTGCTTGAGAGACTCTAAGGGCCGGATAGGTCTAACCTCTTCAGCGTTAAAGGGGGGTAGAGGTGAAAGAATCCTCAGCGGTCCTAAGGTTAAGTTAAATGGGGGTTGAAGTTTTGAGAATGAACAAGTAGAAAAGCAGTCATTTTTGAGGATGATGGAATGGATGAAAGACAATTATACACAAAACCAAAAAGGAATGTACTGATCCTCCATTCTGCTCATTGGGATTCTTCTCATCCTGAGCTCCCCTCCCCTTCCCTTCCCTCTGTTTCCCCAGCTTCTTGCCCAATGAGCTGGGCTTCATCGATACCTACTCTCAGAAGGCTTTCTGTGGCATCTACAGCAAAGACGGTCAGATCTTCATGTCTGCTTGCCAAGGTGCCAGACCCTGGTCCTCTGTTAACTGCCTTTTTGTCACACAAGGAACATTCCCCTTGATGTAGTCTAGAACGCCCCAGACCCGGGGAGCTCGGAACTTGGCTCAGGGATGCTTAGCGTATGTTTCCCAGGGGTGAGGGGGTGCTCAGCAGACCCGCGGAAAACCAGAGGTCTCGGAAGCCTCCTTCCCAGCCCTGCCTGACCCCTGTGCACACAGACCAGACAATCCGACTGTACGACTGCCAGCGTGGCCGCTTCCAGAAGTTCAAGAGCATCAAGGCCCGGGATGTGGGCTGGAGTGTTCTGGATGTGGCCTTCACCCCTGATGGGAACCATTTCCTCTACTCTAGCTGGTCTGACTACAGTGAGTACGCAGCTCCAGCCTGGGGCTGAGTCAAGCCTTCTTGTCTGAGATGGGGGACGCGCGCACGCATGTGTGTGTGTGTGTGTGTGTGTGTGTGTGTATGTGCACGCGCGCGCACATGTGCATACACACCTGAGGGAAATGTCAGAGGGAAAAGGTCCTTTTTCAAAAGGACTTTATGCTATTTAGCCCATTCTGGTCTCAAAATCACAATCCTGTTTCCACGCCCCGAGGGCTGGGTTTACGGGCATGTGCTACCTGACGCGGCCTGTGCGCTCCTGGTCCCCCACCCATGGAAGGTTTCTGTTTCTCTTCTCGTAGTTCACATCTGCAGCATCCACGGGGAGGGAGACACACACACCGCCCTGGACCTAAGGTATCGGCTTCCTTTCCTCGTCGCGGTTACGGGGACTTTGAAAGCGAGGCTCTCCAGGAGCAGACGTCTTGAAGTGGAACAGTAGACTGGCTGCACGTTTCTGTGTGAACCCTGGGAATTCCTACCCGCTCTGTCAGCCAGGGGGCCAGGATGAACGATGGTTTCACGGTGGTTTCCGGGTTCTTTCTCGCCGAGGGGACTCACATTACAGCGCGTGCCAGCAGGCCGTGCTCATTCTCTGCTTTCTAATCCGCATCAGCTTCTCTGTAAGTTAACGAAAGCTCGAGAGGGACATCACTTGACACAGCTCCCTCGCTCTCTGCTCCCCTCAGGCCGGATGAGCGTCGCTTTGCTGTCTTCTCCATTGCTGTCTCCTCGGATGGACGAGAAGTACTAGGAGGGTGAGTGTGGAGAATGTCTCCCTCCATTAACGAGGCAGGACTTCTGCTAGAGATCGGCTCTGTTACTCACTGGCAGCTATGGGGAACAACTAGACTTCTTCTGCTTTATCTGCTGCTTGCCATTGCCCCAGTGTGAGGTAACAAGTCTCGAGCCTTCTTTAAGGAAAACAGCTAACTCCTTCCCGCTTCCTGTGCAAGAACAGACGGGGGTGGCCGGGTGCTGACGGCCCGGGACTGGAGTTGTAGCCCCTCGGGAGTCTGGGATTGGAGGATCACAGCTTGGAGCTGGCCTGGTCAGGCCAACCTGAGAGGCTCTTAGCTCCACTTAGCCAGAGCAAAGACGGAAATGGAGATGTGGCTCAAGAGCACTCGCAGCAGCTAGGAACAAAGCTAAGCAAAAGCACAAGGCCCTGACTTGTTGCACACGCGCGTACGCACCACACACAGCACACAGAGGCCCCCGCACCAGGGCCTCTGAGCAGGACTCTCCAGAGCCCATGGCACGCGTCCCCTCCACCCTCCTTACCTCTGCCTTACAGGGCCAATGACGGCTGCCTCTATGTCTTTGATCGTGAACAAAATCGGCGTACGCTTCAGGTATTCCTTCCGAGACGTGGGACCTGTGCCTCGTGTGCCTTGGCCTGTTTTAAGACTAGACAGCAACCCTGAGTATGCGGGCTCCCTCCTCCCCCAGATTGAGTCTCACGAGGACGACGTGAACGCGGTGGCCTTTGCGGATATCAGCTCCCAGATCCTGTTCTCCGGAGGGGACGACGCCATCTGCAAGGTGTGGGACCGGCGCACGCTGCGTGAGGACGACCCCAAGCCGGTGGGCGCGCTGGCGGGACACCAGGACGGCATCACCTTCATCGACAGCAAGGTGCGGGGGCCGGGCTGCGCCGCCGGAGCCCCAGGCGGGCCCCAGGGCCTCGCACGCGCCTCCTCAGGCCAGGGCGGGCTAGGCTTAAGCCGGGAAACACGCGCCGCCTGTGCCCACCGGCGTGTAAGGAACAAGGCCCGGCTTTCTTTACAGGAACAGTAGAAGAATAACCTCCTGACCCAGGATGCAGTCAGGGCCCCCCACCCACCGGCGCCCTCGGTGGAGTGGTGGGATCTGAAACCACACGTGGGTGTGGAGTTCACGGGGGATCAAGGAGGAAACGAGCCGAGCTAGCTACTCAGGGGCTGAGATCTGAGAATGGCGGTTTGAGGCCGGCCCGGGCAGGAAAAGTCCTTGAGAGGCCTATCTCCAGGGAAGCACAAAAAGCCAGACTGGAGTGGTAGAGCGCTAGCCCTGAGCGGGAGAGCTCAGAGACAGCGCCTGCTCCGGAGTTGAAGCCCCAGTACTGGCACGGGCGGGGGGGGGGGCCGGGTGCCAAGTCAGAGGACTGGAGTGAGGTCTTACCCCAGAGCGAGGGAGTGGACTGATGGGCACCGACACCGGCAAGCTCCGACGCTCCCGTCCGTTTCTGGACTCAGGGCGATGCTCGGTATCTCATCTCCAACTCCAAAGACCAGACCATCAAGCTCTGGGACATCCGGCGCTTCTCCAGCCGCGAGGGCATGGAGGCCTCACGCCAGGCTGCCACGCAGCAGAACTGGGACTACCGCTGGCAGCAGGTCCCCAAAAAAGGTGAGAGCAGAAGCAGAAGGGAGACGGGTGGAGCGCCGCCAGCTCTGATGCGGGAGGAGTTCACACGCTTCCCCTCTGCAAGGCCTGGCTCGGACACACAGATCTATCTACTTTCGGGGGGTCCCGGTACCGTGGGCGTCTTCTCTAGGCATTAACTTACCGTTGACCCCAGGGGGCCCCGGGCGGGCGCCGGGGTCGGAGGTCAGCCACCGAAGCCCGCCTGGGCGCTCAGTGAAGCCGGGCGGCCTAAGGCCACCGGACGCAGCGCCCCTCCCCTCATGCTCCCTCGTTCCCGCCCCCAGCCTGGCGGAAGCTGAAGCTCCCCGGGGACAGCTCCCTGATGACGTACCGGGGCCACGGGGTGCTGCACACGCTCATCCGCTGCCGCTTCTCCCCGACGCACAGCACGGGCCAGCAGTTCATCTACAGCGGCTGCTCCACGGGCAAAGTGGTCGGTAAGCCGGGCGCGCCGGGCGGGGGGGGGGGGGCAGGGACGGTCCCCGCGACCCCACGCGAGACCCAGCCGAGCTCCGCGCGGCCACGGCGCAGAGACAAAGAGAAGAGGTCCTATCCGTGCGCATCTTAAACTAGGCAAGGGAGCCTGGAATTGCAGTGAGTGAAGATCACCAGAAATGCAGGTGGTTTTGCTTTCTAGCCAAAGAAAGGGACTGCGGAGGAAAGGTGGGAGGGAACAGAGGGAACAGAGGCCGAAAGAGTCGCAGGGAAAGGCAGCATCTAACAGTGAAGGGCCCGCGACCGTGGGCACCGAGGGGTGCACAGAAAGAAATGCGACAGAGCGACAGGGAGGAGGCGCGGGCAGCTTGTGCCTGGCTGTGCTGAGGTAGAGACCCTTGCAGAGAGAGATACACCCGCCCACACAGGAACAACGGGCACACACCTGTAGACAGCTTGGAGTTCGTTTTTAGTGTGTTCCGTATTTTTGCTGAAGGCTTTAGAGCCATTGTAGTTTCTTAACTGTAGGTCTCTGGGTTTTGGCTAAGAGCTAGGGACACTCACATTCTAGTTGGTACCCCCAACCCAAGGCCGGACGGGAACAGGGGAAAGAAAGAAATCACACTGTGTAGCCAGGCACCGGCGGCTCACGCCTGTAATCCCGGCTGCTCAGGAGGCTGAGCTCTGAGGATCACAGTTTGAAGCCAGGCTGGCCAGGAAAGTCTGTGAGACTCTTAGCTCCAGTAAACTACTCAGGAAAAAGAAAAACAGAGCTCTAAGTGGCGCTGTGGCTCAAGTGGCAGAGTGCTCACCTTGAGCAAAAAGAAACCCAGGGACAGTGCCGGGCCCAGAGGTCAAGGCCCAGGTCCGGCCAGAAATAGAAAAGAAAGGGCCCTGTGTTTGGGTGTAGGCTCTGCCGCCCTGGGGAAGCAGGAAGTGGCGAGCGGGGCGGAGGGGCAGCCGGGGGGGGGGGGGGGGTGCTGAAGGTCCCGTGGCGGCCCCGTCTCCACGGGCCTGTCCCGCAGTGTATGACCTCCTCCGCGGGCACATCGTGAAGAAGCTGAGCAGCCACAAGGCGTGCGTGCGGGACGTCAGCTGGCACCCCTTCGAGGAGAAGATCGTCAGCAGTTCGGTGAGGTTGCGGGGAGCCGGGGAGCCGCCTGACCTAGGTCGGGACCGGGGCTTGGGAGGGAGCCGCGTCCTGACTCCCGGCACCTGCTGCCTTGCAGTGGGACGGAAACCTGCGTCTGTGGCAGTACCGCCAGGCTGAGTACTTCCAGGATGACCTGCCCGAGCCGGAGGAGGGCGCCCGCGGCCCCGCGCCCCCTCCCGCCGCCGCACTGTCCTCCCCCCAGTAGATCCGACCCGCAGCCCCGCACAGGGCGGGCCTCTCCGCGGGTTCTCTGCCCTCCTCTTCCCTTTTCTCTTCTGGGAAAGACGCGGAGGAATCATTGTCAATAGATGGCAAGAAACAGAAGCCAGGCCCTGGGCCCAGCCACGCCCTGAAGAGCCTCCCACGGGGCCCGGGGCCTCGGCGTGGGCACCCTGGGGTCTCAGGACCTGGCTGGAGTCCCGACAGTGACTTTTGTCGCCGAGAGGACGGGCCTGCCCGTGCTGAATCGTGTGTGGATGTGAGGTGCGCGTGGACTGCCAGCCAGGCCCATCGCGCCTCTCGGCACATCAAGGGCCGCGGTGGCCAGTGGCGCTGGGTACCCCGGCCTTTCCTCCCGAGGTGGGGGGAGGGGCACAGAGTGGATAGAGGGGTTTCCTAAGCACCCTCCCGGGATGGGGACTTTGTCTCCTCTCACGTTTGGGCCTTTGGGGTTGCGCAGGTTGTGGTAGGAGAGGTAGAAGTCTCCAGAACTTTGTGTGGCCTGCCACGGGGCCAGCCCTCCCTTCCCAGAAGGCCCCGATCATTATGCTGAACGCCAGCAGCTTCCAGGAAGGGTATTGAGATGGGACTCTGTCCTCGCACTGGCTTCGGCTCCCTCAATAAACTGTGGGGCCCCGGCTCAGTGTCTGTGCCCCTCTTTCCTGCCGGAGGTCTTTGTTACCTCACCTCAAGAGGAAGCTTGAGCGGAGCTTCCAGACACACTGCTAAGCAGAAAAACACATCCCTTCCATGCCCCTCGGTGAAAGGAAGTACGAAAGCCATTCCGTTAGCAAGCCCTTTGCCTGGCCTCTCCGCAACCTCATGACGTAGCAGAGAGTAAACACAGTTCTGATCCTCTGGACCTCTTCCAGTTTCCAGAAGAGGCAACCGACGAGTGCAGCGCCGAGATAACCCGCTAGGACACCGATAGCTCCCACACAGAACCGAGGCCCCAGGGCGTACCAAAGGTCAGGGACAGGCGGTGCTGCACCCAGCCAGGACTGCACTGTCCCTGTGACCAGGGTGTGCGCTTCCAGCAGCGTCCAGACTCACAGCAAAGGTGCCTATTCCACACCCAGACGGGACTTTGGTACTTTTTACTTTTGTTTCGAGCAGCGTCTTGCTGCCTTGTGTTCTGAGATGAGTGAGCTAGGCTGGAGCAGCCGCGGCCTGGCTCCTCACAGGGTGTGAGCCATTCACCACGCGGCCTCACACCGGCAATTTTAACACGATTTCATTATTATTATTAAGGTGTTATACGGAGGGGTTACCATTTCACAATTCAGGTAATGTATACGTTTCTCTTTTGGACAAGGCCACCCCTTTTTGTCTTTCTCCCAGTGGGTAATTAAAGCCCACAGACCATTCTCCCAGGAAAAGACGTTTCCAGTGCAGTCACATTTATCAGATGTGCAAGCTAGCAAGGCCCTGGTCCTACTTACTTTGGAGGCTGGGATCTGAATATCACGGTTTATGGGGCTTGAACTCTGGGCCTGGGCGCTGTCCCTGAGCTCCTCAGCTCAAGGCTGGCGCTCTACCACTTGAGCCACAGCGCCACCTGTGGTTTCCTGGTGGTTCATTGGAGAGAAGAGTCTCATGGACTTTCCTGCCCGGGCTGGCTTTCAACTGCAATCCTCAGATCCTCAGCCTCCCGAGTAGCTAGGATGACAGGCGTGAGCCACCGGTGCCAGCTCCATGAGATTCTTAAAGTATACGTTAGATGAGTGAAACAATAAAGCAATATATATGTATACACACACACACACAATGGGTTTTTATAAGGCCACTAGACTGAAGGCCACACAGACTGAAGGAGTGTATAGGTCCTTAGAGTGTGTAACTGCTCTGAACATTAAAATACTATTTATTGAAAGGAATTTCAGGAGATGGATACATGGCGGGGGGGGGGGGTGTGGTAGTGCTTGTACTTATTTTTTGCTGGGGTGGCTAAGGTGGGTGCAGAAAGGAAGAGAGGCTGGGTGAACAAACACAATTGCGCTATCCAGTACACACGATGTGGAAAATGAACTGTGTAAGTGATGGGGAAACTGGGGGGAAGTGAGAGAAGAGGGGACATTTTCCCAAAAAGAAAGGCACTCATTACCTGACATGTGAAATGGTAAGCCCTCTGTACAACTCTTTCATAATAACAGTTAAATATAGATATATATATATTTAAATCAGTTGTGGGGCTTGCACTCAGGTCATTGTGGCTGAGCTTCTTTTGCTCAAGTCTAGCACTCTACCACTGTGAGCCACAGCTCCGCTTCCAGTTTTCTGGTGGTTCATTGGAGATGAGTGTCCCACAGATGTTCCTGCCCAGGCTGGCTTCTAACCAGAGTCCTCAGATCTCAGCCTCTGAATAGCTGGCATTACAGGCGGGAGCCACCTGCTCCCAGCTTGGTAAAATTTTAATATTTAAATTATATATGCACATATTTACAAACAAGCGTGATAAATGATCAAAATAGTTTCAAGTAAAAGCATAAGAAGGCCAGGCACTGGTAACTCAGGCCTATAATCCCACCTGGAGATCACAGTTTGAAGCCACTCAGAGTAAAGTCCACGAAACTCTTATCTCCAATTAACCACCCCCAAAAAAGCTGGAAGCAGAGTTGTGGCTCAAGTCGTAGAGCACTAGCCTTGAGCAGGACAGCTCAGGGACAGCGCCCAGGCCCTGAGTTCAAGCGCCAGGACCAGCACACACACACACACACGCACACACACGTTATGCATGTGTGACAGAGTGGGTACAGGAGGAGGGAATGACCAGTAGAGAGAATGGATGAGAGTGAATATGGTGGGACTTGTTGAAATTATTTTAAGAAGCAGGTGTGGAGCCAGGCACCGGGGCTCACTCCTATAATCCTACTACCAGAACAAAAAAGCTCATGATACTTTTGGTGGTGGTGGTGGTGGTGGTGGTTGGGGGGCTTGAACTCAGGACCTGGGCGCTGTCCCTGAGCCTCATTGTGCTCAAGGCTAGCGCTCTATCACATGAACCACAGTGCCACTTGTGGCTTCTTTTTGAGTGGTTCGTTGGAGATGAGGGTCTCACAGGGACTTTTCTGCCCCGGCTGGCTTCTAACTGCGATCCTCAGATCTCAGCCTCCTGAGCAGCTGGGATGGCAGGCGCGAGCCACCAACACCTGGCTCAGGAGACTCTTATCGACAGTTAATCACCAGAAAGCCTGAATTGGAGCTGTGGCTCGAGTGGTCGAGCACCAAACCTGAGTGGAAAAAGCCAAGTGTGAATGAGAAGCTCTGAGTCCACGCCCCAGCACTGGTACACGCATACACACACACACACACAAAAAAAAAAAAAAACCTTTAAAAAACAAGAAAATCTTCTATAGGATCGATAAGCAAGGAAACTGGAAGGCCACTTTGCCCAAGTGTAGGCTTTAGGATTTGAAATGACCTGATTATGTAATACCTGGATCCGTGTGTAGATGAGGACAGTAAAGATAAAGGAGAGCTAGCCAAAGTCAGCCGAGACCACAACCTGAGTGGGTTTTGGTTGCCACTTCTGGCTACTTGGTGGTTAAATTAAAGATAAGAGTTGCGTGGACTTTCCTGCTGAGACTGGCTGCAAACTGGCATCCCCAGATCTCACCTTCCCCGGGAGCTAGGGTTCCTGGTGCGCCTCCAGTGCCCGTTCCTAGCCCTATCTTTGTGGGCTTCCATTGGGCTACCGTTTCGAGGAAGGACGATGACAACTGATCTTCCCCTACCCGGTGACAGACGCTTCTCGAGTGAGTTGTGCTCCATTTGTCGGCTTGGACACTGGGGTTGTGTGTGGGTCCCTGGAGCCTGGTTAGGACAGACATCAGGTGTGGATGGACACCACACTGGGGCTGTTTTTCCGAGGGTTTCTTCCTCTCCATAGCTGGAGGCAAGTCTCACCTGGAGGGCGCTGAGAGTTCCACGCGGACCGCCGTCCTCTCACACGGGATGTCCTTCTTGGGGCACTTGAACGTCACGGGTTGATCAAACACAAATCGGAGCCATTGTACAATGGCCACTTTATACAGCCGTCCTGTCCAAGCTAGCCCTGGGACGCCCTCATCCCGACCGGAGCCAGCGCTCGGCTGCCAGGCTTACAGTCCCCCCCCCCCCCCCGCCCGGAGTGGACAGTACTGTGTGTGCCCCCCCACCCCCCCCACCCCCCCCCCCGCTGCTCAGAACCCCGAGAGATAAAACAAGACACAGATTCGCTTTAACAACTTCCCCGAGGTTGGCTCCGCTTTCTCCTCACGCCCTGTGCCTCCTCCGTGGAGCGGAGACGCGGCGGGAAGGACACGCGTGGCGTGGCGTGGCGTGGCGTGGCGACCGGCGGGCGAGGACGCGGGGGCAGCCGAGGGCACGGGGCTGGCAGCAAGGGGCGCACGCCGTCGCGGGCACCCGAGGTCCAGGCCCCGGCCCCCCGCTGCCCCCCGCCCCTCCCCCGCCCGCCAGCTGCTGTCGGCTCTGCCCTGTGTCTGCCACACCTGTCACTGCCTGTCCTTGTCTGAGTGGGGGGGGGGGCAGGAGCAGCCCCTCCTCCGCGGCCCAGCAGAGCAGACAGCGAGTGGGGAGGGGAGGGAGCATGGAGCGGGGGCCGCCGGCGGGGGCCCGCGTGCGGGCGGCGCTGGGCTGCGTGGTCAGGGCGCTGCTCTGGGCGGCCTGCGCCCTGCTGCACTGGGGGAGCGAGCAGGCCGCCCGCCTCCTGGGCAGCCCCTGCCTGCGGCGCCTCTACCACGCCTGGCTGGCCGCCGTGGTCATCTTCGGGCCCCTGCTGCAGTTCCACGTCAACTCCCGCACCGTCTTCGCCAGCCACGGCAACTTCTTCAACATGTGAGTGGACGCGAGGCCCGGGAGCCCGCTCCCGCACTCGGGGGGCCCCCCCCCCGCTCCCCGCGAACGCCCGATGGCCTCAGTCTGCACGCTAAAGACAGGCCAGGAGGTGGACAGGAGAGGGGAGGGGGAGGGGGCCGTGCGCGGGCCGGCCGCAAGAGCGAGTGTGGGCCCGAGCGTGGGCAGTGGCCCCCTAAAGAGCCTCCAGTGGCCTGGGGCGGGGGTGTCGGGAGGAGGGGGCCACCGGGCACCCACAGCCCTGCGCTCAGCAGAACACAGTGCGTGACCCCGCTGCTGCGTGGTTGGTTGTGATTGTATCCTAACTTGATAAGAGCGATCGATCCACGAGCCAGGCCCATCACAGGCGGGAGCCCGCCTCACATACATGGATGGTAGGCAGACAGACAGGAAGACAGACAGACAGACAGACAGGTAGATACATTATAGAAAGCTAGCTAGATGGATGATAGATCGATGGGGGAAATGACAGATGACAGACACATAGGCACGTACGGATAAATGGGCAGCAATAGAGACGCACAGTGGTTATATTTAAAAAGAAGGGGAAGAGGGCGGGCAGGCGGGGGGAGGTGGAAGGCGGGATCTCAGCCGCCTCCCCTGTGTCCCTCCCCCTCCCCCCCCACAGAAAGTTCGTGAACTCGGCGTGGGGCTGGACCTGCACCTTCCTGGGGGGCTTCGTGCTGCTGGTGGTGTTCCTGGCCACCCGGCGGGTGGCGGTCACCGCCAGGCACCTCAGCCGCCTGGTGGTGGGGGCGGCGGTGTGGCGGGGGGCCGGCCGGGCCTTCCTGCTCATCGAGGACCTGACGGGCTCCTGCTTCGAGCCTCTGCCCCAGGGCCTCCTGCTCCACGAGCTGCCCGACCGGCGGAGCTGCCTGGCGGCCGGGCACCAGTGGCGGGGCTACACGGTCTCCTCCCACACCTTCCTGCTCACCTTCTGCTGCCTGCTCATGGCCGAGGAGGCCGCCGTGTTCGCCAAGTACCTGGCCCACGGGCTGCCCGCGGGCGCGCCCCTGCGCCTGGTCTTCCTGCTCAACGTGCTGCTGCTGGGCCTCTGGAACTTCCTCCTGCTCTGCACCGTCGTCTACTTCCACCAGTACACGCACAAGGTGGTGGGCGCCGCCGTGGGCACCTTCGCCTGGTACCTCACCTACGGCAGCTGGTACCACCAGCCCTGGTCGCCCGGGAGCCCGGGCCACGGGCTCTTCCCGCGCCCCCGCCCGGGCCGCAAGCACAACTGACACAAATAAAGGCTCCGAAGGCCTGGCCCTGCCTCTGGCTCCTGGCATCATTTATTTGGGGCCCGAAAAGGGCAGGAAGGGTAAGAAAAGGCTCTGGTAGTCACTGAACTGGGAATCTCTCCCTCTCCCTCTCTCTCTCTCTCTCTCTCTCTCTCTCTCTCTCTCTCTCTCTCTCTCTCTCTCTCTCTCTCTCTCTCTCTCTCTCTCTCTCTTCTCTGTACCAGTGTGAGGGCCTGGACTCTCCTTGGCTTTTCCGCTCCCGGCTGGCACTGTACCGTTTGAGCTATACTTCTACTTCCAGGCTTGTTTTGCTGGTTAATTGGAGATAGGAGTCTGTTGGATTTATTTGCACAAACTGCCTTCGAACTTTGATCCTCAGATCTCAGCCTCCTGAATAGCTAGCTAGCTTTTCTTATTTTTCTGTTTCTCTTATTTTCATCTCTATTTGTTATCAGCATTCATCAGCTGCACAAGGGGGGGGGGAACCATCATTTTAACATGTTTGTAGATGCACGCACACCTCTCCATCACCCTCTCCCCCAAATCTTTTGTTCTCTAACAGGATGTCCTTCCTTTCAGTCTTCTAGCTATGTGGGACTGTGGAACCAAGAAATGGTGCTAGTGACTCAAAATCACAGTGCTCTAGCCACACACCGGTGGCCCATATCTGTAATCCTGGCTACTCAGGAGACTGAGATCTGAGGGTCACCGTTCAAAGCCAGGCCAAGCAAAAAGTCCCTGAGTCTCGTATCTCCAATTACATACTCAAAAAGCCAGAAGTGGAGCTGTGGCTTAAGTGGTAGAATGCTAGACTTGAGTGCATAAAACTCAGGGAAAGCACCCAGGCCCTGAGTTCAAGCCCCCAGGTTCCTGACGTGTGTGTGTGTGTGTGTGTGTGTGTGTGTGTGTGTGCTATTCTCTTTCCTCTTGTACTAGGGAATAAACCCAGGCGTGCCTTGCCACAGAGCTACTCAGAGTCTTGCCACAAAGATCTATGAAGGCCTTGAACTTCCAGGGTTTATTTTTTGGTAGTTTTTGGTGGTCATGAATTTTGTAATTTTTAGTGTGTGTGTGCTGGTCCTGGGTTTTGAGCACTGCTCCTGAGCTTCATTTGCCCAAAGTTAACATTCTACCACTAGAGCCACAGCTCCACTTAGGGCCTTTTGGTAATTTATTGGAGATAAGAGTCTCACAGAAGGGGCTGGGAATGTGCTTAGGGGTAGAGTACTTGCCTAGCACGCATGAAGCCCTGGGTTCAATTCCTCAGCACCACACACACAGACAAAGCCAGAAGCGGCGCTGTGGCTCAAGTGGCAGAGTGCTAGCCTTGAGCAAAAAGAAGCCAGGGACAGTGCTCAGGCCCTGAGTTCAAGGCCCAGAACTGGCAAGAAAGAAAAAAAAAGGAGCGACAGGTACCTTTGGCAAAAGCCCACTGCCCAGGACACCCGGCGTGAAATGAGGGGAAACCATGGCTCCCGGAGGGGCTGGCAGACACTAACAGTGCCAGCACAGGAAGGCCTGCGTGGAAGGCTGGCGCGATGAGACTCGCGTGAGCACGGGCAGAGGGAGGGAGGAGCCGGGGCACGCGAGGAGCCACGGAGCCGGCCAGATGCCGCGTGGCTGGACGTGTGGGCTGGGGAGGGGGTCTCGGAGGCAGCGTCTGGGGACTGGGGGCCCGGCCGTCACGAGACCGCCGCGGTGTCCGTGGCTGGGGCCGGCGAGGCCCGTGGCGGTGCAGAGAGCGAGCCCAAGAGCACTGACAGCGAGCGCGCCTGGGGTCAGCCCCGCGGGACGCGGGGGCCCGGCCGCCATGGCGCCCACTCCAACCCGAGCAAACCAAGGGGCCCGGCTGATGCCTCGACCACCGATCCCCAGGGAAGCACAGAGACATACGGAGAGGAGGTTTTTCACTTATGGGGCTACCATGTACAGTTGCAAAGGTTTTTTGCTTGTTTTTCCAGTCCTGGGCCTTGAACTCAGAGCCCTGAGCACTGTCCCTGGCTTCTTTTGCTCAAGGCTAGCACTCTGCCACTTGAGCCACAGCGCCACTTCTGGCCGTTTTCTGTCTATGTGGTGCTGGGGAATCGAACCCAGGGCTTCGTGCATGCTAGTCAAGCGCTCCACCACTAAGCCACATTCCCAGCCCTACAGTTGCAAGAGTGAATGTCACAGGTTAAAGTCACTTGTTCACACTAGCAAATAGAGGAGCCAGAATTATAAATCAGGCAGTATGGGTACATTGCCTGTGTTCTAAACAGAAAAAAAAAAAAAAAACAATAAGAGATTAGCAACTACGGCCCTCCTGTGGCCAGTTTCTGTGTGGCCTGCAAGCGAACAATCTTTACATTTTCATATGTTAATAAAAATCGAAGATGAGTTTTTGCTGACACTTTGACATTATATGAAATTCAAATTCTGGTGTCCATAAATTAAGGTTTTCTGGAACCCAGCCACACTGGTTCAATTGCACAGCCTGCTTTCTTGTTACAGTGGTAGAACCAAGTAGACACTACAGACTGCAAGGCCTACAAAGCCTCTATCATCGAACCCCTTAGGAAAGTTTGCTCAGACGTGGCTTCAACCCCTACGTTTCCTCTACCAATGCCATTAAATTGTCTAGTGTCAGAGAGAAAGGTGTCAGTCCTCCCGTGGATCGCCACAGGGAAGGGGTAGGTACTCTAGGAAGGAGGCAGGAGAAAGCTCTCTGAGGCGCTGACATCTGAGCTGAGAACGGAATGTCCGCGCCGGGGAGGGAGAGGGAGCTTCAGGCCAAGGACGGGTTCTCAAGGGCAGATTCCCAGGGGCAGGGACGAGCAACTGTTTGAGGCGCACACAGAAAGACTTTGCAAGTGGGGTGCCCGAGAGGAAGCCATAGAGGCCCGGGTGGCCCCTTCCTGTAATCCTCCTAGTCAGGAGGCTGAGATCTGAGGCTCTGGGTTCAAAGCCGGCCAGGGTGGGAAACTCTGTGCCACTTTCCACTAAATCATTAGGGGGGGGGGGAAGACAAAAGTGGAGCTTTGGCCCACGTGGGAGAGCGCTAGTTTAAGCAAAAGAGGCTCAGGAACAACCCTCAGGCCCTGAGTTCAAGGCCCAGTGCCAGCACACACACACACACAGGCCCTGAGTTCAAGGCCCAGTGCCTGTGCACACCCCCCCCCCCGCGCGCACGCACACACACACACACAGGAACAACCCTCGGGCCCTGAGTTCAAGGCCCAGTGCCAGCACACACACACACACACACACACACACTCAGGAACAACCCTCGGGCCCTGAGTTCAAGGCCCAGTGCCTGTGCAGACACCCCCCCCCCCCCGCGCGCACGCACACACACACTCAGGAACAACCCTCGGGCCCTGAGTTCAAGGCCCAGTGCCAGCACACACACACACACACACTCAGGAACAACCCTCGGGACCTGAGTTCAAGGCCCAGTGCCAGCACACACACGCACTGATGAGTGGAGGGCACGCAAGGAGGCGTGGGTCCGCGGTGGGAGGTGGGCTGCGGGAGCTGTGTGTGGTCTTGCGGGCCCGAGGGCGCCCGGGGCGCGCGGCGTGGGGTGGGGTGGGGTGGGGTGGGGTGGGGGGCGCCGGCCGGGCCGGCAGGCGGGCGGCGGGGCGAGGGGGCGGGCGAGGGGCCCAGGCGGCCCGCCCCGCCCTTTCTTCCCCTCGGCGGAGGCCGGGGGCGGGGCCTGGCCGGGGGGCGGGGCGGGGCCTGTCAGGGGGCGGGGCCTGTCCGGGGCGGGGGCGGGGCCTGTCCGGGGGCGGGGCCTGTCCGGGGGCCGCGCGGGCGGGGAGGCGGCGCCGGGCTGGGGGGCGGGGGGCGGAGGGGCCCCGCCCCCGGCAGCGCCCGCTTCCCGGGCCCGAGGGCGGCGGCGGCGGCGGCGCGCGCGGGGCCCGCCCGGCTTTCACTTTCCCTTCCCCTTCCCCTCCCCGCGCGCCCGGCCGGCCGGCTCGGGTCTCCGCCGTCCCCGCCCCGGCCATGGCCACGCTCCGGGTCCAGCCCGAGGCCCAAGCCAAGGTGAGCGCGCGGGGCCCGGGGAGGGCGCGGCCGGGGGGCCGGGGGGCCGGGGGGCCGGGGGGGCCGCGCCCCGATCCGAGCCCCCGAGCCGCCCGGGCGCTGGGAGGCCGCGTGCGTCCGCGGGGCGGGGGGCGGGGGGGGGAGGAAGCCCGCCGGGCCCGCTCCCCGCGCGGGGCGGCCCCCCCCATTCCGCCCGCGCCCCGGCCCGCCCCCCACCCCCCTCGGGGACCGGCCCGGCCCCTGACGACCGGGTCGCCCGTGCTCCACAGGTGGATGTGTTCCGGGAAGACCTGTGTGCCAAGGTAGGGCCCGCCCTCCTCGCCCCCCCGCCCCCCCCCCGCCCCCCCAGGCCGGAGCCCCGGCTCACCCCCCCTCCTCCACCCCCCCACCGCCCCCCCAGACCGAGAACCTGCTCGGGACCCATTTCCCCAAGAAGATTGCTGAGTTGGATGCGTTTTTAAAGGTAATGGGGGGGCGGCAGGCGGCGGGGGGGGGGAAGGGGGGACCATGAGTGCGCGGTGAGCGGAACCCCCGGCCCCCCGCCCTCCTCCCGCCCTCCCAGGAGCCGGCCCTCAACGAGGCCAACCTGAGCGATCTGAAGGCCCCGCTGGACATCCCAGTGCCGGATCCGGCGAAGGAGAAGGAGAAGGAAGAGCGGAGGAAACAACAGGAGGCAAGCCGAGGGACCCATGGGGAGGGGGGGCCCATGGGGAGGAGGGCCCCCGGCGGGGAGGGCAACCCCGACTCCCGCCTCCCGCCTCCCATGCGCCCCGCTCTCCTGGCAGAAGGAAGACAAGGATGAGAAGAAGAAAGGGGACGATGACGACAAAGGTGCTTAAGGCTTGCGTGCTAGGAAGAGACTGGGCGCCAGCCGGCACACAGATCAAGCCTAAGCATGGCTCCCTCCGGCCCCATCCCCCTCACTCTCCAGGTCCTCCCTGTGGCCCGGTGAGCTGCAACGAAAAGATCGTGGCCCTCCTGCACCGCCTCAAGCCCGAGATCAAGGATGTCACTGAGCAGCTCAACCTGGTGAGCCTCCCCCTCCCATCCCCCCCGGCCTTCCCGGCCCGGCAGTTAGAGTAGGGCACTTGCTAGATCTTGGGAGAAAGCCCAGCAATCCAGACCCTAGGGCTCCGAGGGTTGGCACCCCTCTATCTGTGTGGGCAGTGAAGAAAGGCGAGACAGGAGCCTCGCAGCTGGGTGAAAGTTGCTGCGGCTCCTCCCCCTTCTCCCCAACCAGGTCACCACCTGGCTGCAGCTACAGATTCCCAAGATTGAGGACGGGAATAACTTCGGAGTGGCTGTCCAGGTAAGAACACCGTCCCCTTCTCCTGACTCTGCGGCAGCTCATGCTTCCTTTCCGACATCTCCGGCCACTGTTTGCTTTCTCAGGAGAAGGTGTTTGAGCTGATGACCAGCCTTCACACGAAACTGGAAGGTTTCCACACTCAAATCTCTAAGTGAGCAGCCGGCCAACCGAACCCACAGCGGATTACCTTCCTCTGGGGACAGAGGACACCTCCACCCCCTGCACACTCCGCCTGACCTCCCTCCGACTTCCCGCAGGTATTTCTCCGAGCGCGGCGATGCAGTCAGCAAGGCGGCCAAGCAGCCCCATGTGGTACGTGAGGCCCAGGCGGGGGGTCCCCCCGGGAGGGGGGGGACGCGTGTCCCCTCAGGCCTGACCCTGAGTTTCTGCAGGGTGATTACCGCCAGCTGGTGCATGAGCTGGACGAGGCAGAGTACCAGGAAATCCGGCTGATGGTCATGGAGATCCGAAACGCCTACGTGAGGAGGGGGGGAGGGGGAACGGGGGTGGGCACCTGCATCGTTCTCATGCCGCCCACTTTCTGACCCCTCGGGCTGGGGGTGGGAGGATGGCAAAGCTCAGCCTCTCCACAAGACAGGAAACCACCCGTGCCTGACCCCTCCCCCCTCCCCTGCCCTCACAGGCCGTGTTGTACGACATCATCCTGAAGAACTTCGAGAAGCTCAAGAAGCCCCGGGGAGAGAGCAAGGGCATGATCTACTGAGAGCCTCTCCTCTCGCCTGGGGACGGCCCGGGGACTCCAGGCCTTTCCCCCGTCTCCCTCGGGTTGTCTCCCAGACACAATAAATACAGTCGTGGTCGCCCACCAGCCCCTCTCTCTTTATTGGACTCAGCCTTCCCAGCCCTGCCTCAGGCATCTCCGGGGGTGGGGCCCCCCCACTGGGTGATCTGGGCGTTGAGTTTCTGGTTCGTCCAATCCTGCCGGATGTCATCAAGGTGGCAGTCAAAGTCCACAAGGTGCTGGTGTGCCCGGCGCTCCAGCAGCGCTCCCACCATCCGCCGGGACTCTTCCCAGTCCCTCCACATTACTCTGAAAGAGAACGGGCCACGGAGGGAGGTCAAACAGAGACTCAAGAGGCGTTGGGTCTGCAGGGGGAACCTTGGGTGGTGACCAGAGGAAGCCCAGAGCCATGGCTTCGAAGCGGCGGAGGAAGAACACTCACAAGTTCTTGTCCTTGGGGACCCAGTGGAGACCTTGGCTCTCCAGGACAATGACTGGAGGCACGCGAGGCTGAGGCACCATCTTCTTATTATCCAACTGGGTAGACAAAAGGCAATCGAGAGTTTCGAGGAGCCCCTCCTCCCTCCTTCTGTCCACCCCCCCACCCCCAAACTTAAGACTCACCATAATAAGTACTGCATCAGGGAAGAATTCTGCAATTCGCCCAGCGATTTTCAAGGCCAGAGACCCAGGGCTGTGTAGAGGGAAGATCAGAGGAATGAGGAGCCGAGTGTGGGCAGACCCTGTCCCTCTGAGGTGGGCCTCCCAGGTCTTGGGGCTGTGGGTGCGGTTGTAGCCTTTCCCTGCAGCCTTTCCCTGCAGCTGGCCTGAGCCGGCTGGGCCGGCTTGGTGCTTGCTGAACCACTGCTCCATGCTCCAGTGCTGGGGGAAGCAGGTGCTCAGACACTGCTGGCGAGAGGGGAAATCAAGGAGTTCTTTTGGAGGTTAATTTGGCACTCAGGTTGAAACTAAATACTACAGAGCTAAGGGTATGGCTTACATGATAGAGCTCTTTCTTAGCGAGTGCAAGATCCTAGGTTCCATCCCCACTGACACAAAAACATGATTTAGAGGCTGGGAATATGGCCTACTGGTAGAGCGCTCGCCTCGTATAAATGAAGCCCTGGGTTCGATTCCTCAGCACCACAAATATAGAAAAAGCCAGAAGTGGCGCTGTGGCTCAAGCGGTAGAATACTAGCCTTGAGCAAAAAGAAGCCAAGGACAAACAGTGCTCAGGCCCTGAGTTCAAGCCCCAGGACTGGCAAAAAAAAAAAAAAAGCAAATGATTTATAACTTTAAAAAATGGAAATACCTTTTTTTTTTTTTTTTTTTTTGCTGGGGCTTTTTTTTAGTGGAAGATTGGAAATAAGATTCCCATGGACTTTCCTTCCCAGGCTGGCTTTGAACCACACACCATCCTCAGATCTCAGCCTCTGGAATAACGAGGATTACTGGCATGAGCAATCATAGCCTACCCTCGGAAGTGCCCTCAATGTTTGTTGTGAAGCACTCAATAAAATAGAGCGTAGTTACCTGCATACTATATAACCATTTGGGTAAGGTGGATCTAGCTGCAGAGATGGAAAGACGTAAAAAAATCAAAGTGAAGGAAGAAAGCAAATTACAAAACAGTATTTCTAACTTGGCTATGTTAGAAATACATTTAAAATTTTTTTAATTCCTTTTTTAAGGTGCTGGGTTTGGCTTTCTCTAATTTCTTTCTTTCTTTCTCTCTTTCTCTCTTTCTTTCTGTCTGTCTGTCTTTCTGCACTTCACTTAGAGGAGCACTCAGCTAAAGCAAGGTATCTCGGCCTGGGCTAGTTGAGAGACGTGTCCTTCGCACTCCCCAGGGCAGGACTCTGTCCTGGGCAACTGCTTTCCGCAGTACGCAGGGGCGCGAGCCCGCGGCCCCTGAGCATTTGAAGAGCAGGTGGACGGAAGGATCCCGGTTGACCTGCCCTCCATCCACACCCACCTCTACCTTCCGGCTGGCGCCTCGGGCTGCCCCACTCACCTCCGGTCACCCAGGGCTGCATTGGCGTGATAGTACCCCGCCACCACCAGGCCGGCCTGCGCGCCCCACACATCCACCTGTCGTGGAGAGGGGGCCCGTCAGTACCCAGGCCTGGCCCTGCGCGTGGGCCCCGCGGTCGGGGGCTGGGCTGGGGCCGGGTCCCGGGGTCCCGGGGCTGGCGAGGGGGGACCGTGCGCCCGGCGGCAGCACCTGGTGGAGGGCGACCTCCAGCATGACGGACAAGGCCAGCTGGCCGTGGAAGAGGGGCACGCAGTCGGTGAGGCACAGGCACTCCCGGGCCCGCGGCGCCGGCGCCAGCAGCAGCCCGTTGACCGCGGCGTGCGGGTAGCGGGCGGCGTGCAGGCTCATCTTCGCGTAGGCCCGGGCCGAGATCTCCACCTCGCCCATGGCGCGCGGGCCCGCGGGGGCCGAGAGGCCGGCCCGGCTGGAAGGCGGGCCTCGGGCTGCCGGCGACCCCGGTCCGGAGGCCGGCGCCCCGTCCCAGCGTTCCCCCCCGCCGCGAGGGCCCGAACGAGGGCCTGGGCCGCCGGCGACGCGGGGCGCCCCACGGGCTCCGGGGTCCCGCCCCCAGGGCTCCTCCCACCCAATCGGCGGAGCCCCGGCTTGGGTCTGTGTCCCCGTCCAGCCAATCAGCGAGACGCCCGGGACTTGGATTTCCCCCGCCCAGCCAATCAGCGGGGCGCCCAGGGCTTGGATTTCCCCCGCCCAGCCAATCAGCGGGGCGCCCGGGCTCGGCCCCGCCCTTGTCTCCAGCGAACCGGAAAGGACGCGAGGTATAAGGAAAATTAAGTCGCCGGAATGCTTGCAGGCCAGGCTGCCTGACTTCTGCCGTGGACTGGAAGCTGTCCTCGCTTTACCAGGGTTCCTCCTTCCCTCCCCTCCCGCCCCCGCGAGCTCCAGGCAGATCAGCTCAAGGGAATGCACGTCCCCGGTCCGGTCCCCAGCAGTGGACCTTTGAACTCAGAACAAAGCAAGATGGCTTTGCTGATTACTGGTCCTATTTTGAAATGAGTGACCAGGTCTGTCACAATGATCCATGTTTCTCAGCTACAGGTTATCATCGGGCCCTTGGTTTATTTAATGTAGTGTAATAGCCTAATGTAACATAAAGGCCTATGATCTGTGTGTGTGCCGGTGTTGGGGCTTGAACTCGGGCCTGAGCGCTGTCCCTAAACTTTTATGCTCAAGACTAGGGATAGACCTTTTGCCCCACAGTGACATTTCCAGGGTATCTGGCAGTTAACTGAGCCAAAGTCTCATGGACCTTACTGCCCAGACTGGCTTTCAACTGCAGTGGCCACATTTCGGCCTCCTGTGTAGCTAGGATGACAGGCATGAGCCACAGGTGCCCCATGATCTTTGAATGAGTAACACACAACAGAAACAATCCACACAAAGTATGTCATTTATTTTTCTTCTTGTCTTGAACTCAGTACATAGATGGCTTTTCTTCACCCTTTGGGTTGACAATTTTCTCCAGGTTGCTACTGATTATATGATAAAGCTCGGCCTAGAAGAACAACAGTTAGTAGGTTATTGGCTTTTTGGTCCTCCATCCACCTCCCTTATAGGCCTCCTCCATCCACACTCACATAGAAGGCCCTCATGTTCAGCACAATGTTCCTGAGCTCCCTGTAGGCTGCTTCATCCCGTTCATGCACCAAAGCCCGGTAATCCATCTGGGATATAGGATGCAAAGCCCAGTCAGCCCCACAGGAGGTTGGAACAGTAACTGTTTTCCACATACACAAAATGGTAATTTGAGCTGGGCACCGGTGGCTCACAATTGTAATCCTACTCAGGAGGCTGAGATCTGAGGATTGTGGTTCAAAGCTAGCCCAGACAGGAAAGTCTGTAAGACTCTTATCTTCAATTAATCACCAAAAAGTCAGAAATGGAGCTGTGGTTCAAGTGGTAGAGCAGCAGTTTCGAGCAAAGAAGTTCAGGGAAAATGCCTGACCCCTAAGTTCAAGCCCAGGACCATCTTCCCCCTCCCCCCCCCCCAAAAAAAGTTGAAGATAGACCCATCTCACCACCAACAAATGGGATCACACAGAATAGAATCAAGAGCAGAGAAAAGGGTCAAGATTGTTGAAGCCCCCAAATCAAGCATTTTATGTTGTGCCAGTATGGAACTGAACTGTGCCTGCCCTTGAACTTTTTTACTTAAGCCTGGCACTCTACCACAGCTCCGGCTACCTGGTGGTTAATTGGAGAGCAGTGTCTTCCAGAATGTCTTTGAACACTGATCCTCAGATTTTAGCCACCTAAGTAGCTAGGATTGGTGCCTGGCTTCCAAGTCAGTTTTTCTAAGCAAAGTTTCTGGCTTTAATATTGTCCATGTTGGGGAAGTAATGAATAAGACAAAGAAGATGACTTCCCCTCCGCTCAATACATCCCCAGCCAGCGTCTGGTGGACCGTGCACTTACTACATGGGTCTCCTTAGAGGCCTTAGCAACAGCATCTCCGCGTTCTGAGAAGTATCTGTCAAAGCAAGGGTAACAGCACAGCAATGTGTTTTGAAGGGCTTGTATTCCCACACACCTTTCCCCAAGTCCCCCATCATCCCGATGGGACTGCACAGCTTTGGGGGTCCCCGCAGCCCCCAGGCAGGGCTTCCTGCGCTCTCACTTGGAAATGGTTGTCTGAAAGGCTTCCACTTTGGTCTTGACAGCATTCACTCTTTCCAGTACTTTCTCCTAAGGTGACGTGGGGGGAAAAAAACCATCTGATCTCCCTTCTTCACTAGGTATTTCACTTTTCCTCCTAGATCATGCTCAGCTCTGACTCTTACTCCCAAGTCTCTCCATATTCAGTAACCTTAGTTCCTTACCTGTATCGCCACCCCAAAATCATTTCCATCCTCAATCTTTGGGATCAGATGTTGGATCCATGTGATCACCTACATAGGTTAAGAGGGGAAAACCACTCAACAAACTCACTGGTTTCTTCCTATTAAGCCATTTCCTAATAATGCTACATTTAACTAATTCTTATGTGCCACATGCTAGGATGAACTATTTTATCTCATTTGTCATAGCAACCTTCCAAAGTATTTCTTCTTACTCTGCTCATTTAACAGATTCAACAACTGAGTCACAGACGGTCTAAGAGACTTACTTAAGGCTGAAACTAAGTAATAGGGATGTGAATTCTGTTTCCTTCTTGGGTCCAATCTTTTCAACCAATTCACTATCACTCCACTGGGCACTTAGTATATCAGTAGATTCTGAGGTTATACAAGCAATACAGGTGGATATTTCCGATTTCAGGGGTCCCACTGTGATACCAGAAATCTAGCAGACTTGGAGGACAGTAAGTATCCAAACCCAGGCCCAGAAACAAGTTTCCTTACACAGGATTAGGTCTCTGCATGAAAGACCTGCATCTCTAAAGCAGACCACTGCCTGGCTTTGCTGGTCTTCTCTTCCCACTTCCCCTAGCTGCCAGGCTCACCAGAATGCACTTTTCCTTGAGAGTCCACACTTCTGGCTTCACCACAGCAAGCAGGGCCAAGACCTTCTCATTCCCAGGGAGAAAGCCACACTTAGGGACTGTGTGTGTGAGAGGGACAGAGAGAGAGGACTTCAGGCCCTTCCTCATCCAGTAGTCAATGTGTCATTTCTCCTACCCTAATCACACGCTCTCCCATTACCTTCTCTCTTCTCCTGCTTATCTGTTTCCATCTAAAGCCAAAAGAAGAAAATTGCTTTAGAAACACCATGGAAGTTGAAAGGGTAACTCCTCCGACTGAGTTCATAGCCCAAGTTCTACGCCCTGTGTGCCTCACCTCGTCCTCTTTCGGTGGAGGGTCTGGGATAGGGATGTCCAGCGAGGCTCGGAGGGAGGTGAGGTCGGCCACATTGAGAGAGTCCTCCTGCACAGAGGTCACTGTCAGGGACTACCTGCCCTCCTCCCCTCCCCCACATCCCACCTGCTCTGTCCCCCACCCAGGCTCAGGCTTCGCAGGATCCCAACATCCCCAGCCTGTTATTCACAGCTGGTTTCTGCATGCTGTGCCCAGTCTTCCTCTGAAAGGGTAGGTGGAAGCCAGCCACGAATGGCTCACTCTTGTAATCTTAGCTACTCAGGAGGCTGAGATCTGAGGATCACGGTTCAAAGCTATCTGGGCAGGAAAATTCTTGAGACTCTTATCTCCAATTAATTACAAAAAAGCCAGATGTGGAGCTGTGGCTCAAGTGTTAGAGTACTAGCCTTGAGCTTTTTAAAAAACCTCAGGGACAGGCCCCAGGCCCCGAGTTCAAGCCCCAGGACTAGCAAACACACAGACACACACACACACACACACACACACACACACACACACACGTAGGTGGAGGGTAGAGGGACCAAAGCACCTGCATTACTCACTTGCAAGAGCTGATTCAGGTAAATGATTTTCTGTGGCAAGAATCTGTGGAGGAATTCTTCAGCCTGTAGGTTACATTGCAAGAACAGTCACAGAAGACACCCAGTGAGGGACTGGGAATGTGGCTTAGTGGTAGAGTGCTTGCCTAGCATGGATGAAGCCCTGGGCTCGATTCCTCAGGACCACATAAACAGCAAAAGCTGGAAGCGGTGCTGTGGCTCAAGTGGTAGAGAGCTAGACTTGAGCAAAAGAAGCTAAGGGACAGTGCCCAGGTCCTGAGTTCAAGCTGGAAATTTAAAAAAAAAAAAAAAAGACACCCACTAAGGTGTAAGAAATGCCCCAGGATAGGCCCTTGTTAATTACTGAGTCCAAGGCTAAAGTGAGGAAATTGAAACCCTGGAAATGAAGGGACTTGCCCAAGCTAGTGAGCAGTAGAACCAAAGGTTAAGATCTTGGTATTCGTGATCTGGGGTGCATGCCTGCCCCTTGCCATCAAAGGAAGGTACAGAAACGGAGGAAGGAGTCGTTTAACCCCTATGAGGGGCTAAATTGAAGGCAGAAATCAGAAGTCAGGAGCTCACCTTGGGTGAAGGCTTGGTAAAGGAAGCAAGGAGCAAGTATGGGGGGGGGGGAGGGGGCGTTCTCTGACAGCTTGTGATCCTCAAAGTATTGCACTAGGATTCTGTGTCAAATTGAATTCAGAGGGACTTACCTCCTGGAAAAGATTGTGTCTGAAGATATCCACCTGCACGGAATACCCGGATGCTGGTCAGGGTGCCGGTTGTAAATAGTAAGATCCAATCCCCAACCCCAAGAGGGTGCCCAGCTGGGGCTCCGGCCTTCCCCACAAGCCAGCTTTACCCGGGAGCCCTGGCTCCAGAGCAGACGGGCGGGGGGGGGGGGTGGTGGTGGTGGCGGGAATGTGGGGACCCGGGGCTCGAAGGGGCTTGGGGGCATTCTCGGACACCCCCTCGGTCCCCTCCAGCACCCCGCTGGGCTTCCGTGTGGAGGGTCCCTCGGCCCCGTCCGGCCCTCCGGCTCCGCGGTACCTGCTGACGGGCTTCCCCGCTCACGCGGACCCCACACGGCTTAGCCATGCCGCTCCCGGCGCCGATCGCTGGTCTCCCCGCCCGCGGGCGGCTTTCGCTTTCTCTCCCGGGCGCGGGCGCGGGCCCGCCCCCTGCCTCGTCCCGCCTCCCCGCTCTCCCGTCCCGCGGTCCTCCGGTCACGCCCCACGCGTGGTGTCCGGGGGAGGCCCGGGGCGGGAGGGCTGGATCCGAGGTGCTCCCTCGCAGGGAGGCGGCCGTGGGGTGATGAGGCCGTCCGGGGCGAGCCCGGGGTGGGGCGGGCGACCGCGGGTCTCGCGGCCAGTGGGCGGTCCGCGAAGGGTCGGGGCGGGCCGAGGGGCTAGCGAGGGGTAGGCCCGGGGCGGGCACGGCCAGCCGAAGGCGGGAGCCGCGGGCAGCGTCCCCCCGGCCGGGGTACCGAGCAGGAGAGCGGGCGGGCCTCGCTCGAACTGGGCCCCCGGGGGCGCGAGTCGAAGGCCGGGTGCGGGGCCGCAGCGGGGCCTCGGGGGTGCGAGCGGAGCCGAGGGCGGCGCTCCCGCGGAGGAGGCGGGCCCGGAAGGAGCCGAGCGGGCCGGGCGGGCGCGGAGGAGCGCTCCGAGGGGAGGGAAACGGCCGGGCCGGGCCGGGGGCGGAGCCAGCGGCGGCTCGCCTCCGCATTGGCGGGGACGCAGGCCCGGCCCGGCCGGCCCCGCCCCCTCGCGGGCAGGCCCCGCCCCCTTCACTTTAACTCCCGCCCCTTCCTCTGAAACTTGGTGCGGCCCCGCCCTCCCGCCCGGCGCTTCCTGTTCCCGGCTCACCCGGGTGGGCGCCGGGCCGGGCCGTCTGTCAGTCGGCTGGGCGAGCCGCGCGGCCGCGGCGGGGCCGCCCGGGCGGCGTGTCGCGTCGGGATGCCGGGGGAGGAGGAGCGCGCCTTCCTGGCGGCCCGCGAGGAGCTGGCGAGCGCCCTGCGGAGGGACTCGGCGCAGTCGTTCTCCCCGGAGCAGCTCCGGCCGCTCCTGGCCGCCCCCCTGCCGCCGGCCGCCCGCTACCTGCAGCTGGACGCCGCGCGGCTGGTGCGCGGCAACGCGCGCGGGGAGGTGAGGCCCGGGCGGCCCGGGGAGCGGGGCGCGGAGCCTCCCCGGGCGCGGGCCGGGCTCACCGGCCTGCCTCCTCCCGCCCTCCAGCCCCGAAGCTACCTCGGCACCCTGTCCACGGCCCTGAACATCCTGGAGAAGTACGGCCGCAACCTGCTCAGCCCCCAGCGGCCCCGCTACTGGCGCGGGGTCAAGTTCAACAACCCGGTCTTCCGCACCACGGTGGATGCCGTGCAGGTGAAGCCCCCGGCTCCCACGCCGGGCCGGAGGGGGGAGGGCCCGGCCTCGCCGCCCCGGGAGCCCGCCCGGGGAGGGGGCGGTGACCGGTGGTGGATGTGCGGCAGGGCGGCCGGGACGTGCTGCGGTTGTACGGCTACACGGAGGAGAGGCCGGATGGCTTGAGCTTTCCTGAAGGGCAGGAGGAGCCGGATGAGCACCAGGTTGCCACGGTCACGTTGGAAGTGCTGCTGCTTCGGACCGAGCTCAGCTTACTGCTGGAGGTGGGAGAGATGCCCCTCTGGTCCCTTGAGGTCCTTAGGCACCCCGGCTGGAGAGCCCGGGCTCACCCAAGCTTTGGGGGACCCCCATGCTGCTCAGTGGTCTGGGAGCCCCTGATACGGTTCTGCTCCCTGTTAGGGAGGGCAGGGCTTAGAGAGGGACCCTTGCCCTCCGTGAGAGTTCTTACCATCTTATTTGCAGAATACTCATCCAAGACAGAACGCACTGGAACAGCTGCTAAATGACAAAGCTGGAGATGAGGTAAGGAGAGCTGCTGCTAATCGAAGGGGTCAGGACTCGGGGTCCGGGGTCTGCCCCCCCTTGCCCATTGTCTGCTCCTTCTTCCTAGTTGCTGCAGCTTTCAGAATTGGACCCCCTCCTGAGAGAGCTTGCTCCCGGCCCCCTCACCACCCCCTCTGTCACAGGTATCACCCGCCCTTTATGGAAGAGAGCAGTAGACTATGACTGGTGGATATTTGGGACTTTGAGGTTCTCACATTTCTTTTCTTTCTTTTCAGTACTGAATTTGAACTTAGGGTCTTGTGTGCATGAGTCACAGCCCCAGCCTGGCTTTGTAATTGGCGGGGTGGTTGTTGGATTTTGCTTTCTTTTTTTTTGCCACACCAGGATTTGGACTCAAGACTTCATGTTTTTGCTCAGCTTGCTTGTCTACTGCCTCACACTCCACCCACTTAGAATTTCAGCTTTGCTTTTTGCTGGTTATTTTGGAGATGGAGTCTTATGGACTTTTCTGCCTGGGGTGGCTTCAAATTTCAGTTGTCTGGAATTTAGCCTCCTGAGTATCTAGGATTGTAGGTATAAGTCACTGGTGCCTGGCTTTTTGCCTTTTTTTTTTTTTTCCTTTTCTTTTTGGGTGTCAGTCCTGGGGCTTTAACTCAGGGCCTGGGTGCTATCCCTGAACTTTTTTTTTTTTTTGCATTTCTGAGTTTTTGGCAGTTAATTGGAGATAAGAGTCACAGTTTCCTGCCACAAAAAAGCTGGAAGTGAAACTGTGGCTCAAATGGTACGTGCTAATCTGGAGCATAAAAGCTTAGGAACAATATCCAGGCCTTGAGTTCAAGCCCCAGGACCTGTGTGCACGCGCGCACATGCACACACAGAGTAAAAATATGTGATACTTACCTGTTTCTTACTTGTGCTTTGTATAATACAGTGTCCTCCACTTCCATTCATTTCTCTTAAGTGATAGGATTTTCATTTTTGTAAATGAATAATACTCTGTTGTGTGTACCATGTGTGTATAAATATATATCCATGTTTATGTTTCTATATATGGCAGTAGAATATTATATAACCTACTCATCTGTTGACAGATACCTAAGGTAATTACATGTGTTGGGTATTGTGTATAGTGCCACCGTAAACATGAGTATTCGGGTTAAAATTTACAACTTCTTTTTTGCTCCTGTTCTCCAGGCTCTAGTCCTGGTCCTTGCTTTCTCTGTGGCTCAGCGCCAGCCACTCTGCACTGCCCAGCCTGTAAGCAGGCCTCATGCCCGGCTTGTGACCTCCTGTTCCATGGCCATCCATCCCGCGCTCATCACCTTCGACAGACCCTGCCTGGAGCCCTCCGGGCCACCCACCTGAGCCCCAGGTAAGATGCTTTCTCGGTTGGAACAAAGCTAAGAGGCTCACATAGATATTATTTACCAGGGTGTGTGTTAAAGACTAGTACAAGACAAGCAACCAGTCACAGCCATGAGAAATTATAGACAAACACCCTAGGCATCAATCCAATAAGACTGGTTATAATGGTACCTGGGCTGGTGGCTCATGCTTATAATCCTAGCTACTGAGATCCGAGGGTTGAGGTTAAAGCCAGCCTGAATGGTGAATCACACCTGTAATCCTAGTTGCTCAGGAGGTTGAGATCTGAGGATCGTGGTTCAAAGCCATCTGGGGCAGGAAAATCCACAAGACTCTTATTTCCAATTAACCACCAGGAAACCAGAAGCGGTGCTGTGGCTCAAAATGGTAGCGTGCTAGCCTTGAGCAAAAAAAGCTCAGGGTCAGCTCCCAGGCTGCAAGTTCAAGCTTCATAACCCACAAAAAACAAAAAACAAACCAAAAAAACCCCAGCCCTGATCATACTCATTTCTAATTAACAAGTAAAATACTAACTTGAAGTGTGGCTCAAGTGGTAGAGTGCTAACCTTGAGCATAAAAGCTGAGCAGAAGTTCAAAGCCCTACGCTATTGTGTGCGTGTGTGCGTGTGTGCGCGCGCACACACACAGACACACACACACACAGAGACTGGTTATATTATGCCCTTATAAAGGAATGCAGGTAGGTAATATGTAGATATAATCACGTCTCAAGGATAAGCTCCTCTAACAGTATTTTAAACACAAAGCACAATGAAGGCCTTATTGACGATGCCTATCTAGAAGTAAGCTGTAAACTATCATGTACATGTTGAGCAGACAGTGGGTACAGGAGTATTCCAGATAGAGAGAACGAGGTGCACAAAGGCCAGAGCCACATGTCGTTACCTAGGGAACAGGGCCTGGCTGGGGTGAGGGACTCGGGCATCACCGACCACCTCAGCAGGCCGTGTCTGCGTTTCTGTTACAGTTTACCTGCTTCGTCCCCCCTGCTGGCTACAGGAGGCGGCTCTCTTTCCCCCCCTGATCCTGGAAGCGCCCATCTGCTCTGGCTCTGTGCTGCCTGTGCCATGCTGAACGAGCCCTGGGCCGTCCTCTGTGTGGCCTGTAAGAGGCCCAGAGGCTGTAAGACACTGGGGATCAGGGCCGAAGGGCTCCAGGGAAGTGGGGACCAGGACCCTGAGCTGGCCCGGGGCCAGTGGGCGTGTCAGAGCTGCACCTTTGAGAACGAGGCAGCAGCGGTGCTGTGTGCTATGTGTGAGAGGCCGCGGCTTGCCCAGCCCCCCAGCTTGGTGGTGGATTCCCACGAGGCTGGCGTGTATCCGCAGCCCCCTGAGGTAACCTAGTCCTAGCCCTCTCAGCAATGTAGTTACCTTTAACCTCCTGCCATTCTCTACTTCCCTGTTCCCTTTTTTGCCTTCGGTTTTCCCCCTCAGTTCTCTGTATTTCCATTTTGAGCCTCAGCTACCCAGTCAATGGGATAATTCTCTCTACCTTCCCAGCAGGGGGATACTTTGCTCTCTTCTGCCCAGACCCAAGTCTGGTACTGTAGTCACTGTACCTTCTGCAACTCGGGCCCTGGCTGGGTGTGTGCTGTGTGTAACCGGACCAGCAGCCCTACCCCAGTACAGCATGCTCCCGTGCCCTATGCTAGCTCTTTGGAAAAGGGACTTCCAAAGCCTGGGCCCCCACCTCGACTCGGCGCCTCCCCAACCAGTTCCTGTGGAGATGCTGAGAAGCAGCGCCAAGACAGGATGCAAGAGGAAGGTCTCCAGCTAGTGATCAGGATCCGGGTGAGGATCTGTCCTGCACTGAGGGGGCACTGAGCTGGGGAAAGAAAGGCGCCATGGCTTGCTAACAGGAGTTCTTAGAGGAAACCTGTCATCGGGTACTGAATACTTGGGGAAGGGCACTGGTCACGCGGCCGGTGTGTCTGTGGCAGCCCCTGCTGAGGTATTGGATTGGGCTGAGGGTTTGGTGTGGGGCGGTGCTCTTCCAATGGGCCCTCTGCGTGTCTGATCCTCAGGAAGGAGAAACTGCCGGTGCCTGTCCAGAGGAGATCTTCTCAGCCTTGCAGTACTCAGGCACTGAGGTGCCCCTGCAGTGGCTGCGCTCGGAGCTGCCGTACGTGCTGGAGATGGTGGCCGAGCTAGCGGGACAGCAGGACCCGGGCCTGGGGGCCTTTTCCTGTCAGGAAGCCCGGGAAGCCTGGCTGGATCGTCATGGCAACCTTGATGAAGCGGTGGAGGAGTGTGTGAGGGCCAGGAGGAGGAAGGTGCCTGTCCCGCTGGAGGGGGGATGGAGTTGAGGTCCCGGAGTCCTTCATCCTCTCTCTTGCTCATTCCTACCTCCTCTCCCTCCCACTCTCGGCTCCCACGTGCAGGTGCAGGAGCTCCAGTCCCTGGGCTTCGGGCCTGGAGAAGGCTCTCTTCAAGCTCTGTTCCAGCATGGGGGTGATGTGGCACGGGCCCTGACTGAGCTGCAGCGCCAGCGGCTAGAGTCCTTTCACCAGCGCCTCTGGGACACTGGCCCTGGGCCCGCCCCTTCCTGGGATGGGCCAGACAAGCAGGTAGGAGCGCAGGCAGCACGGTCCCAAGCTAGCAAGACCCATGGGGAGGCAGTCGCCGGGGTCTGACACTTATTTCTCTCTGCACCTGAATGAAATTGCAGAGCCTGGTCAGACGGCTTTTGGCGGTTCATGCGCTTCCCAGCTGGGGCCGGGCGGAGCTGGCCCTGTCGCTGCTGCAGGAGACCCCCAGGAACTATGAGCTGCCGGATGTGGTGGAGGCCGTGAGGCAGAGCCAGGACCGGGCCTTCCTCCGTCGCTTGCTGGCCCAGGAGTGCGCAGTGTGCGGCTGGGCCCTGCCCAGAAACAGAGTACGCCCCCCCACCCCCCCATACGTGCCATACATGGCCATCAGCCCACAGCCTTCCCCCTGGCCAATCCCGCCCTCTGCTCTGCGGTCGCTCATGTTCCCCCGATGGTTTCTGAGCAGGGGAGAGCAGGAACTTACTATTGCCCTAACTATGGAAAACTGAAAACAACCATGCTCGTCAGCTTTCTGTTACTACAGTAAACACCTGAAGCAGTCAACGTACGTATGAAGAGAAAGGTTTACTTTGGCTCACGGTTTCAGACATTTCAGCCTATGGTTTTTTGGCTCAGTTTCTCTTTTTCATACTGGGACTATCCCTTCGCTTTTTCACTCGGGGCTAGCTCTACCACCTGAGCCACAGCTCCACTTCCAGCTTTTTATTGGTTAAGTGGAGATAAGAGGTCTTGAGGACTTTGCTGCCCGGGCTAGCCTCCAACTGCAGTGGATGTGTAAGCTACCAATGCCTAGCTGGCTCTATGTCTTTTTTTTTTTTGCCAGTCCTGGGGCTTCGACTCAGGGCCTGAGCACTGTCCCTGGCTTCTTTTTGCTCAAGGCTAGCACTCTGCTACTTGAGCCACAGCGCCACTTCTGGCCATTTTCTGTATATGTGGTGCTGGGGAATCGAACCCAGGGCTTCATGTATATAAAGCAAGCACTCTTGCCACTAGGCCATATTCTCAGCCCTTGGCTCTATGTCTTTAGGCGTGTCGTGGCACAAGCAGAATAACGTGGCAAAACAAAACCACTCACCTTATGTCCAGGAAGTCAAAGACTGGGGTGCCCAGCTCCCTTTGTTGGCATGGCCCTTGACCTAAAGACGTCACACCTGGCCCCTCCCTCGAAAGGCTCCCCCTGTCTCTCAGTAGCGCCACCCCCAGGGACAGGCCTGTACTCTGTGGGTCTTTGTGGGACTCCAAACTACAGCAAATGTCCGATGGTAGAAAAGATTGTATAATGAATTTCCTCACACCTCACTCCACTCCAGAAAACACTCTAGTCACCGAGCTTCAGCAGTATCATTGTATTGCCAATCTTTTTCCTTTTGTGCTGGGGCTGGGGCTTGGGCACACGTGGTCTCTGAGTTTTTTTGCTCAAGCCTAGTGGTCTGCCACTTGGGCCACAGCTCCACTTCTGGGATCTTGTTAGTTAATTAGAGATAAGGGTCTCATGGACTTTTCTGTCTGGGCTAGCCTCAAACTGCAATCCTCAGATCTTAGCCAACTAAGTAGCTAGGATTACAGGTGTGAGCCACCAGCAACCAGCTGTATGGCCAATCTTTATTTCATCTGTACTCATGATTATTTATTTATTTATTTATTTATTTTTTGGCCAGTCCTGGGGCTTGGACTCAGGGCCTGAGCACTGTCCCTGGCTTCTTTTTTTTTTTTTTGCTCAAGGCTAGCACTCTGCCACTTGAGCCACAGCGCCACTTCTGGCCATTTTCTGTATATGTGGTGCTGGGTAATCGAACCCAGGGCCTCATGTATATGAGGCAGGCACTCTTGCCACTAGGCCATATTCCCAGCCCTCATGATTATTTTGAAGCAAATCTTAGGTATTTATAAGTAATAAATTTCATAGTTTGTAAGTAATATTTCAGTGTATATCTCTAAAAGATAAAATACTGTTTGAATAAGTAGCCATAATACCATTGTCCTGCCAAAAATTTAACAATAATTTAGCATCATCAAATATTTACTTGATAAGAATAGCCTTTTACCTGTGTGTCAGTGGTTCATACCTATAATCCTAGCTACTCAGGAGACTGAGATATGAGGATTGCAGTTCAAAACCAGCCTGGGCAGGAAAGTCCATGAGGCTCTTACTTCCAATTAGTCACAGAAAAAGCCAAAGTGATGCTGTGGCTTAAGTGATAGAATTCTAGGCTTGAGCAAAAGGAGCACAGGGACTGCATCTAGGCCCAGAGTTCAAGCCCCAGGACTAGCAGGAAGGAAGGAGGGAAGGGGGAGGGGAGGGAAGGGGAGAAGAGGAGAGGAGAGGAAAGGAAGGAAGCAAGGAAAGAAAGAGGCCCTTATCTCCTGAGCCCTCACTTAATCTAGGTCAAAGTGGCAGTTTGTTATCCTACTGCAGTTCAGTTTAGGTAGCCTGGCTTTGTGTTTTGTTTTTATCTTTTGTCTTTATCTTTTGTCTTAAAATAATTGCAGATGCACAGGAAATTGTGGAAATATGACACTTTACTCATGTTCCCCTAATGGCGTGCTGTAGTGTTAATGATAGTACAGATCTTATTTGTTGTTTTACTTACATGTGTCTGTGTATGTATATATTGTTCTTTGAGATTTTATCCCATATATAGATTCATATAACCATAACCATAATTAAGGTAAAATTATAGCCAGCCTGGTGGGTTCACCTAGCACTCAGGAGGTTGAGGCAGGAGAATTGGGTGTGAGAGGCCAGCCTGGACTACATACTGAGTCTCAGGCCAGCCATGCAACATAACAAGGCTGTCTTTAAGTTTTAAAAAGATATCTGTTGTCCCATGTCACAAAAAATCACCTCATGCTGGATCCCATAGTTGTAACTCTTCCCCCATGCTCAGCATCTAACAACCACTGTTCTGCTCTCTGTAGGGTTATCATTTCAAGGTGTGTGTGTGTGTATGTGTGTGCGCGCGTGTATATGCTGGTACTAGAGCTTGAACTCAGGGTCCTGCACTCTCACTTGGCTTTTTTGCTCAAAGCTGATGCTTTGTCACTCGAGCTACACTTCACTGCCAGCATTTGGTGGTTAATTAGAGATAAGAGTCTCACAGGGGCTGGGAATATGGCCTAGTGGTAGAGTGCTTGCCTAGCGTGCATGAAGCCCTGGGTTTGATTCCTCAGCACCACATAAATAGAAAAAGTTGGAAGTGGTGCTGTGGTTCAAGTGCTAGCCTTGAGCAAAAGAAGCCAGGGACAGTGCTCAGGCCCTGTGTTCAAGCCCCAGGACTGGCCAAGAAAAAAAAAAGTCACATCTGCTCATACTACCTTCAAACTGTGATCTTCATATCTCAGCCTCCCGAGTAGCTACGATTGCAGGCGTGACTACCAGCTCCCAGTTTCAAGATATTAGTTACCTATTTGCTTTTGATTGAACGCGATTGACATTCTTGCCTTGTCTTTAGATCTTGCTATTGCTTGTTTTCCTCTGCTAATTACCTTTGGATATTTGGGTTGCCAGCATTTATGGACACCTGGACGTGTGGCCAGTCACCTGTTTGCAGCTTCTGATCTCCCTCTTCTCCTCGCCCTCTCCCCCTCTCCCCCCAGATGCAGGCCCTGATTTCCTGTGAGTGCACCATCTGCCCTGACTGCTTCCGCCAGCATTTCACCATTGCCCTGAAGGAGAAGCACATCACAGACATGGCGTGCCCCGCCTGTGGCCGCCCAGACCTCACCGATGACACCCAGTTACTCAGCTACTTCTCTACTCTGGACATCCAGGTGCCATCTTCCCGGCGGTTCCGGTGTCCCATGCCTTGAACTCGCCACCTCCACGTCCTCAGCTCGCCACTCACCGTCTCTGCCTTCTGTTCTAGCTACGGGAGAGCCTAGAGCCAGACGCCTATGCATTATTCCATAAGAAGCTGACTGAGGGGGTGCTGATGCGAGACCCCAAGTTCTTGTGGTGTGCCCAGGTAAGTGTCCTGACCAGAAGGGCCAGTTATGGTGGGGCAGCCGAGGCGTCTGCGGGCCAGGCTTTGGATAGCTTTATGTTCTTACATTCACAGTGCTCCTTTGGCTTCATATACGAGCGGGAACAGCTAGAGGCCACATGTCCCCAGTGCCACCAGACCTTCTGTGTGCGCTGCAAGCGCCAGGTGAGTCACACTCGCAGTGTGAGAAATACTTGCTCAGCCAAGCTGGCGTGCCGTTTTAGACCCAGGGTGTACTAGAAGGCAAACCAGTCACAAGGTGTGAGTTTAAAAAGCATGCTATGTAGGGGGGAGCCAGGCACAAGGAAAAAGGGAAGAACGGAGCAGCAAGGAGTGGGAAGGAAATGGGAGAGGAAGAAGAACGTAAAGAAAGGGAAAGTAGCCGGGCACTGGTGGCTCACACCTATAATTCTAGCTCCTCAGGAGGCTGAGATCTGAGGATCACAGTTCAAAGCCAGCCCGGGCAGCAAAGTCTGTGAGACTCTTCTTTCCACTAAAACTACCAAAAGAGCTGGAAGTGGAGCTGCGGCTCAAGTTGTAGAGTGATAACCTGAGCCAAAAAAAGCTCAGGGGCAACACCTAGGTCCTGAGTTCAAGCCACAGGACCAGCACACACACAGACACACAAAAGAACAGGAAGTAGATTAAACATGGTCAAACATAGGTATAAATTCTGTAAAGAAAAGGAGTAGCAATCAGATACTGATAATAGCGTGGACCTACTAGTGATAGATGGATTCTAGACAAGCCAGCTCTAAAATGACTTAATGTTTTTTTGTGGGGTGGGGGTGGAAATAGTACAGGGAATTGAACTCAGGGCCACTTAAGCCATACCCCTCAGTCCTTTTGCTTTCAGTTCCTTTTTCAGCTAGGGTTTCTTGATTTTACCCTGACAAGCCTCAGACTGCAGCCCTACCTCCTTCTGAATAGCTGGGACTGTAGACAGAAGTAACCGCACCCAGCCTAAAATGGCTTAAACTCTGGCATGCAAGTTAAGAAGAAGCCAACCATGTAGAGATACAGAAAGAACAACCCAAGCAAAGAACCAAGGCCTTGGGTCAAGAGTGAGACTGTCAAGAGCCAACTGTCAGATCAAGACAGACCGCGAGGCAAGGAAGGCAGTTTTGCCTTTCATTCTGAGAATGTTTGCTACCCAAAAGAATGGCATATGTTGATGACATAGTAAAACAAACACCTGAGTCCTTACCTTCAGATCTCAAAACCAGCACCTGACCAATACTGTTGAAGCTCCCTGACTTCTGCTTTGAAAGGCTTTACAGTGTGGGGGCTGCAGTGTAGAGACTAGGGCCTAGGGAAGCAGAAGTGGAAGCAGAGAGATTAGTAAATCAAGCAAGTAATTGAAAGCAAGATGTGACATTGGTGCGGTAGCAATAAGGATTAAGAAAAAGGGTACAGGTTGTGTGGCAAAAATGAAACCTGTGAATAATATGAGGTGGTATGAGGAAATAAAAATCCAAGGTTAAACAAGGCACCGGCAGCTCATGCCTTTGATCCTAGCTACTCAGGAGGCTGACATCTGAGGATCATATATGGTTCAAACCGAGCTGAGCAAAAAAGTCCAAAAGACTTCATCTGTGGTTAACCGGTACAATGTTGTACTGGAGGCATGGCTCAAGTGGTAAAGTACCAGCTGTGAACAAGAAAGCCAAGGAAGCATATAGGCTCTGAGTTCAAGTCCGAGTATTGACACCTACAGAGAGACAGAGACCACAGTAGCCCCTCAGTTCTAGGGTGTGAGCAAATAGTGATGGGGAGTGACGGGAAGTCAGCGGGGACCGCGTGGCAGGACGAGTGGGAAGCTCCAGGGCGTGGGCCGGGGCCCGCGTGAGCAGCCTCTTCTCTTTTGGCAGTGGGAAGAGCAGCACCGAGGGCGGAGCTGTGAGGAGTTCCAGAGCTGGAAACGCACCAACGACCCAGAATACCAGGCCCAAGGCCTCGCCATGTATCTTCAAGAAAACGGTATCGGTAAGGCTAGCCTCCTTGCCTGTCCGGATGCTCGGCAGCCTGCCGGGAAGGGCAGCGGCTCTCTTCTTGAGGCCTGAATGTCCCGGTGGTGGCTCTAGCCCAGACCTCTCATCCCCGCAGACTGCCCCAAGTGCAAGTTCTCGTACGCGCTGGCCCGGGGCGGCTGCATGCACTTCCACTGCACGCAGTGCCGCCACCAGTTCTGCAGCGGCTGCTACAACACTTTCTACGCCAAGAATGTGAGTGCGGGGCGCGGGGGCGGGATGATGCGGGAGGCTGACACTCTCCCTGCCCCTGCGCCCTTCATACAGGGGGTTCCTGAGAGCTCCGCACCCCAGATTTTCAACTTCCCCTCCTCCATCTGGGTTTCCACCAGAAATGTCCAGACCCTAACTGCAGGGTGAAAAAATCCCTGCACGGCCACCACCCTCGAGACTGCCTCTTCTACCTACGAGACTGGACTGCTGCCCGGCTGCAGAAGCTCCTGCAAGTGAGCAGAGGCCAGCCCAGGGGCCAGGGGCCCGGGTCCCGGGTGGGAAAGGATGGAAAATGCCTTCTGGTAGGAAATACAACAGGCTGGATCAAGGGAATGTCACACCGTCTCTCCCCTTCCTCAGAACAATCACGTCCTGTTTAATACGGAGCCACCAGCTGGGGCCCGCGCAGTCCCCGGGGGTGAGTGTCAGACCGTCCTCCACAAGGGGAGACAGTTGTGGGGTTTGGGGGCCCTACTGTAGTGGGGCAAAGGGGAGGCCCAGGTCTGCAGTTGTGCCCTTTGGCAAGTTATTAACCTCAAGGCCTATTTATTCCTCTATAAAATCCAAGTGAAAACACCCTGAGGCCTGGCTATTTACCTAAGGTACCATTAAAAGTGATTGCTCTTAACGCTAGGCTTCTTCTCAAGTCCTCCAATGATTATGATTCATTAATCCGGTGGGCATTTGAGGAGGCCCGCTAGCTGCAGGCCTCTGTTAAAGGTTCCCTGAGAGCAATAGAAAGGTCTGATGTAGGTTTCTAAGCTACTCTGCTTGTCAACATCTGGAGATACAACCTCTACCGAGTAAGTTAGCCCTAACTGGGACTGTGAAGAAAGTGGGAGAATGCTGCCTAGCCAGCCCCAGGCCCCGAGTTCAACCCCTGGACTATGAACGCTTCAGCGACCTGCAGGAGCTAAAAACCCCCAGGAGTGCCATAGCACGGGAATGTGTGGTGTGGGTCAGAAGCCGGCTTGGATGAGAACCAAGGACTGAAAGCTCCCTGCCTCGTTATGAAGAGTTGGCCTTGTGCCGAGAGCATCTCTGAGCACGTCCCTGGGCTGGGTCCCGTGTGGGAGGCTGCCTCCCCACGCGGCGCGGACACGCGGGGGGGGGGGGGGGCTCCAGGCGAACGGCCCCCTCCTCTCCCGCTCTCTAGGCGGCTGCCGAGTGATGGAGCAGAAGGAGGTTCCCAACGGGCTCAGGGACGAAGCTTGTGGCAAAGAAACGCCAGCGGGCTACGCCGGCCTTTGCCAGTGAGTGCCAGCCCGGCGTGGAGCCCGGGGCGGGGGCGGGGGCGGGGGCGCGGGAGGGAGGCGGGCCTCTGGTCCCGGGGAGAGCCGGCCCGGGCGGGGCGGGGCACGCTCAGTTGTGCTCCGTGCCTCCCGAGGGCACACTACAAAGAATACCTGGTGAGCCTCATCAACGCGCACTCGCTCGACCCCGCCACCCTCTACGAGGTGGACGAGCTGGAGACGGCCACGGAGCGCTACCTGCACGTGCACCCCCAGCCTCTGGCCGGGGAGGAGCCCCCTGCCTACCACACGCGCTTGTTACAGGTACTGCCCACCCACCCTCCCTCCCACCTCACCCTCCCGAAGCCCCCGTCCCTCCAGGCTGCCACTGCCCTCCTCTCCCCCCACCGCCCGCAGAAGCTGACGGAAGAGGTGCCCTTGGGACGGAGTATCCCCCGCAGGAGGAAGTAGAGAGCACGGCTCCCTCCCACCCTCAGGAAGAGCCCAGCACCAATAAAGAGGCACCTCACTGCCCAGGCTTTCGGTGGTCCTTCTTCCTGGCCCCACCCTCTAGGGGCACGGGGGGGGGGGGGAGGGAGGCACACAACATCTTGCTGAAGGAGCTCCCTGCAGCCTGATGCCAACATCCTGGAGCAGAGCCAGGAAAAGCGGACACCATGGGCGGCCACGGCCTCCCTTGCCCATCAGCCTCCGGCCCGGCCCGCTCCTTCTCCACGCGCCTTCTTTCTGCCGGCTGAGCTTGGCTGGTATTTGAGGTCACCTCGAGTATGCCAAACGGGTACTGGGGGTGAAACACAGACTCACAGATGGGCACAGCCTGCCGGAGGTTCCGGGCCAGAGGAGGTCAGGGACCAACCCGCCCTGCCAGAGCCCCGCAGGGTCAGCACCCCACCCGGGGCTGGGAAAGTGGCCTAGTGGTAGAGAGCTCGCCTCGTATACACGAAGCCCTGGGTTCAATTCCCCAGCACCACATATATGGAGAAAGCCGGAAGTGGTGCTGTGGCTCAGGTGGCAGAGTGCTAGCCTTGAGCAAGAAGAAGCCAGGGACAGTGCTCAGGCCCTGAGTCCAAGGCCCAGGACTGGCAAAAAAAAAAAAAAAAGTACACCCGATGGGAGGGACTTCCTCCTCAGTGAGCAGGTCAGAGGTCAGAGTGCACCCGATGGGAGGGACCTCCTCACTGTGAGCAGGTCAGAGTGCACCCGATGGGAGGGACCTCCTCCTCACTGTGAGCAGGTCAGAGGTCAGAGTGCACCCGATGGGAGGGACCTCCTCCTCACTGTGAGCAGGTCAGAGGTCACAGTGCACCCTAAGGGAGGGACCTCCTCCTCACTGTGAGCAGGTCAGAGGTCACAGTGCACCCTAAGGGAGGGACCTCCTCCGTGAGGGGGTCAGCGTGCACGGGGACGGGAGGGACCTCCTCACTGTGACCCGGGCGGGAGGCGCTCGTGCTGCTTCCCTCTCGTGGCAGCCAGCGGCCCTGCAGCTCAGATCACGTGATTTTTGGGAACTGGCCCTCGCTGGAGGAGAACCGAAACCGAGGGTGGGGACTGTAGAAAGGGGTGGAGAGAGAGCCGGGGAGGCCATCCGGGCTGGGGCCGAGCTGAGTTCCCAGGAGCCCCGGGACAGCTGGGAGAGCGGGACAGCAGCACAGGTAAGCAGCCGTGGAGGGCGGTTTGTCTGGGGTCTAGAGCGGGAAGGGCCAACCTATAGTGGGGGTCCTCGTGGGGGCTCCTGGGACTCCCAGGGCGGGAGGAGGACTAGACGGGGGGCTTAGGAGTCGGGAGGCTGGCAGTGAGGGCGAGAGGGCCAGCAGCCGGCGTGTCAGGCTTTGTGGGGAACGGGGAAGGGGAGGCTGTGTCTTGAGGAAGGCTCTTGCCCAGCCTCAACTGACCCTGTTTGTTGTCTTGCCTTCTGGCCCCGCCCACCTCTGCTGGAGCTCCGCCCCGTTCCCAGCTAGCCATCCCCCCCTACTCCTCGGAGGTGAAGGCAGTTAGGGTGGTCGGGGAAGCCTAGGCCGGGGGTTAATGAATCTAGATCTTTCTCCAAGAGCAGAACACTACCGACTTTCCACCCCCTCCCAATTTGAAACATTAGAATAAAGACCAGTGTGTAATGTTTCCTTCAAGCCTCATTGTTTGAACAAGTAAAAAGAACTTTAAAGATGGTTGCTAGTGACTGGGTGCCGGTGGCACGCTCCTGTCATCCTAGCTACTCAGGAGGCGGAGATCTGAGGAGAAAGGTTTGAAGCCAGCCCAAGCAGGAAAGTCTGCCAGACTTAACTGCAGTAAACTAACAAAAGCTGGAAGTGGAGTTGTGGCTCTAATGGTAGAGTGCCAGCCTTGAGCACGTGAGCTTGGACAGTATCCGACCCCCGAGTTCACGCCCCAGAGCCAGCGCACCCACGAGTCACCAGTTCCCAGAAGAAGATGGATGGGTATCTGGGAGCTGTTGTGGTTAGGGTCGACAGATGTGCTCTCCCAAATGGTCAGCTGTAATCCTTGCTGCTCCTCTTATTTCTCAGGATGGCGTCCGGCAGGGCCCGCTGCACCCGGAAGCTTCGGAGCTGGGTGGTGGAGCAGGTGGAGAGTGGGAGGTTCCCAGGGGTGTGCTGGGACAACGCCGAGAAGACAATGTTCCGGATTCCCTGGAAGCACGCGGGCAAGCAGGACTTCCGGGAGGACCAGGACGCCGCCTTCTTCAAGGTGAAGGGCCGGGAAGCCACAGGCCCTTCACGGGAGGGCCGGACTTCCCACAGGGCACGTTGGAAAGTAGAACCAGCCGCCATTTGCAGAGCCCACTTTAAAAAACAATTGCTGGGTGTTAGCTCACGCCCGTCATCCTAGCTACTCCAGAAGCTGAGATCTCAGGATGGAGGGTTGAAGCCGGCGAAGGCAGGAAAGTCTGTGAGACTCATATCTACAATTAACCCCCCAAGAAGCCAGAGATGGCGCTGTGGCTCAAGTGGTAGAGCACTAGCCTTGAGAAGAAAAATGTCAGGGACAGCACCCTGGCCCCGAGTTCAAGCCCGAGACTGGCACAAAGAGAGGAGAGAGAGAGAGACACTATTGAGGGTTGAGGGTAGTGATGATAGGAGGGTAAATAGAAGAGAACAACGGGAGGGATAACATTGATCAAAGTGCACTGGACTCATACTGACTTATGGAATGGTAACTTCCTTGTAAAACTATTTAATACTCTTTTTAATTTATGAAAAGAGTGGAAGGGGCTGGGAAGGTGGCTTAGTGGTAGAGTGTTTGCTTAGCATGCATGAAGCCCTGGTTCGATTCCTCAGCACCACATGCACAGAAAAAGCCAGAAGTGGCGCTGTGGCTCAAGTGGCAGAGTGCTAGCCTTGAGCAAAAAGAAGCCAGGGACAGTGCTCAGACCCTGGCGTGTGTGGGTGTGTCAGCGTGTGTGGGTGCCCTGGCGTGTGCAGGTGTGTCAGCGTGTGTGGGTGCCCTGGCATGTGTGGGTGCCCTGGCGTGTGTAGGTGTGTCAGCGTGTGTGGGTGCCCTGGCGTGTGTAGGTGTGTCAGCGTGTGTGGGTGCGTCAGCGTGTGTGGGTGCCCTGGCGTGTGTGGGTGCCCTGGCGTGTGTAGGTGTGTCAGCGTGTGTGTGGCTGCCCCGGCGTGTGTGGTGCCTCTCAGGTGTGCAGCCAGTCCTGTGGGAAGGACGGCTGGGATACCATGGCTTCCTCTCTCCTTCCCGTCGTCCCTAGGCCTGGGCCAAGTTTAAGGGGAAGGACAAGGAGGGGGACCTTGGGGGCCCCGCGGTGTGGAAGACGCGGCTGCGCTGCGCCCTCAACAAGAGCCCCGAGTTTGAGGAGGCTCCCGAGAGAGGCCGCATGGATGTGACCGAGCCCTACAAGGTGTACCGGCTGCTGCCCCCCGGAGCCCCCCCCGGTGAGGCCCAGCGAGCTGGGGGAGGTGACTGAGCCCTACAAGGTGTACCGGCTGCTGCCCCCCGGAACCCCCCCCCCCCCCGTGAGGGCCAGCGAGCTGGGGGAGGGGCGGGGGAACAGCCTTCCGGCAGAGTCTGCTCCCTACCCCTGGGCATCCTGTCCTTGCCTTTGGGGAGCGGCTGCCCACGCTTCCTGCCCTCCCTGCCCATCCCTTCCCTGCCTTCCGTCTCCCCTCTTCCCTGGATAAGCCACTTACCTTGGCTGGGAACATGGCCAAGTGGTAGATGCTCACCTCGTATACACGACGTCCTGGGTTCGATTCCCCAGCACCACATGTATGGAAAAAGCCAGAAGTGGCGCTGTCAAGTGGCAGAGTGCTAGCCTTGAGCAAAAAGAAGCCAGGGACGGCGCTCAGGCCCTGAGTCCAAACCCCAGGACTGGCAAAAAAAAGCCACTCACCCTGCTCTCCCTCCAACAATTCCACAGCCCAGCCCGGAACCAAGAAACGAAAACAGTGCCAGAGCCCTGCACCTCCCGAGCGGGAGGCCACCAGCGCGGGCAGCGACGGCACGGCCGGGCCCTTCTGTCTCCAGAACCTCGTGAGCACGGGGGGGGGGGGCGTCACCGGGGGGCGAGGGGCGGTGGGGACGGTCACGGGGGGTGGGGCGGTGGGGATGGTCACCGGGGAGCGAGGGGCGGTGGGGATGGTCACCGGGGAGCGAGGGGCAGTGGGGACGGTCACCGGGGAGCGAGGGGCAGTGGGGACGGTCACGGGGGGGGCGAGGGGCGGTGGGGATGGTCACTGGGGAGCGAGGGGCGGTGGGGACGGTCACCGGGGGGCGAGGGGCGGTGGGGATGGTCACGGGGGGCGAGGGGCGGTGGGGACGGTCACCGGGGGGCGAGGGGCGGTGGGGATGGTCACAGGGATTGCGAGGGGCGGTGGGGACGGTCACAGGGATTGCGAGGGGCGGTGGGGACGGTCACCGGGGAGCGAGGGGCAGTGGGGACGGTCACGGGGGGGGGGCGAGGGGCGGTGGGGATGGTCACCGGGGAGCCAGGGCCGAGTGGTAACAGACGCCATCTGCAGGACGCCAGGGCCAACGGAGCCGCGAGCCACTCGGACGGGGCGAGTCAAGGCAGCAGCAGCAGCAGCAGCAGCAGGAGCAGCAGTACTGAGCCACAGGAAGGTAGCACCTCCCTGAGCTCGGCCTCCCCGCACAGTACTGAGCCACAGGAAGCTAGCACCTCCCTGAGCACCTCCACCTCCCTTCCAGGCGTGGACAGCGCCTGGCTTGTGGGAGCAGCCGCCTTCCTGGAGGCGCCGGCGTCCGTGGAGCCTCAGCTCCCCGCAGACTCAGGTGCTCGGCCTCCCTCGCCCCTGCGCCCTCCCCTCAGAGCCACCCGGCTGTTTCCAGCCCCTCGGCTGGCGTGGGGGGGTCGGGGGGCGGGGAGAAGGTGTCCCCGTCCTTCCTGGGTCTCCCCCTGGGCCCGCCGGCCGTCTCGTCGGCCCCGGAGGACGCTGGGCGTGTCTCCCCCCAGACTACTCGCTGCTGCTCACCTTCCTGTACGGCGGCCGCGTGGTGGGGGAGCAGCGGGTGCGCAGCCTGGACTGCCGCCTCGTGGCGCAGCCCTCCGAGTCCGCGAGCGGCATGGAGCAGGTGCTGTTCCCCAAGCCCGACGCGCAGCTGGAGCCCGCGCGGCGCCTGCTGGGCCAGCTCGAGCGCGGCCTGCTGCTGGCCAGCAACTCCAGGGGCCTCTTCGCCACCCGCCTCTGCCCCGTCGCCGTCTCCTGGCACGCGCCGCAGGACCCGCCCGGGCCGGGGCCGCACCTGCTGCCCAGCAACCAGTGCGTGATGCTCTTCCAAACCGCCTACTTCTGCCGAGGTGAGGCCGCCCCGCCGGGCCCCGGTGCTCTTCACCCCACCTTTGGAGTCCCCTGGGACCGGCCACCCCCCACCCCCCCGCCCCCCATCATCATCACAGCCTGAGACTCTCATCTCCAGTGAACCACCAGGAAATCCACCCGAGACAGAGCTGCGGCTCGGGCGGTAGAGCGCTAGCCTTGAGCGCAGAAACTCAGGGACAGCATCAGGGCCCTGAGTTCAAGCCCCACGGCTCACAGGGAGGAAAGGCGACACGCCGTTGAGAGGCGGAGTGTGGGAGGGTGCGCGGAGCGGTCAGCGCAGAGCTTCTGAGCCCCGCGGCCGTGGGCGTGCCGCGTGCCCGGGGTTCCCCGAGGCTCGGATGCCCTCGTGCTGGGAGGGCGCGCGCCGGCAAGGAAGGGGCGGCGGCGGGGCTGCCGCCTCTGAGGACTGGAGCTCTCCCGGCTCGCAGCTCCCCAGCTCCTAGGAGCCTTCTGCCTTCGGCGGGTTTGAGGAAGGCCCTTTCCCGTGGATACGGGGATGAGGTGGCCGGGTTCCCAGCATTCCTCCTGGCCGTAGCTCGTGCGGCGGCCCTGTCCCTCTGCTCGCCCCTCCCCATCACAGCTCCCTGGGTAGTCAGGAGCGTCTTGCCCAGGGCCCTCGCTCTTGTTTTCCTTCTAACCCCGGACCCTTTGGCTGTAAAGACTTGGACAGGTACTTCCGCGGCGAAGGCCCCAGACCCAAGTTCCAGGTCACTCTGCACTTCTGGGAGCAGAGCCGTACCCCACAGAATCTGATCACCGTGCGCGTGAGTTCCCCTCCCAGGCTACGGCGGGACGGGCCGCGCGCGGGGCCTCGCCCGCCTCTGCGGGGCGCACTGAGCCCTGCTCTCGGCCTCTTCTGCCGCAGATGGAGCAGGCGTTTGCTCGACATTTCCTAGAAGAGGCTTCCGAGGAGCAGACGGCCGCTCCGTTCCCGCAGTAGCGCCCGGAGCCCCGGCGGCTGCTGCTCCTTCCTGCCCCTCCCGGCTCTTTGGAGAGCTCGCTCTTCACACCGCTGCTCTGCCTCCCGTGACGCGCGCAGCTGCCCGCGAGTTACGTCCTGCGATTCCTCTGTGTCTGGCCGCTGGAGAACTCAGGATAGCTTCTGTCCTTTCAAAAAATTAAATAAATGAATGAAAGGGCTGGGAAGGTGGCTTAGTGGTAGAGCGCTCGCCTAGCGTGCACGAAGCCACACACACGGAAAAAGCCACAAGTGGCGCTGCGGCTCAAGTGCTAATGTGCTAGCCTTGAGCAGAAAGCAGCTCAGGGACAGTGCCCAGGCCCCGAGTTCAAGCCCCAGGACTGGCGAGAGAGAGAGACAGAGACACACAGAGAGAGAGAGATCCTTTTCTGGCTCCTAAGCGTGATGACTGGGTTGTCACATGCTTTCGTGACATGTACCGCCCTCCAGCTTTGTCCTGCCGTGGGCACATGACCCATCTGATAAGAAGAAAATGAGAGAAACCCTCCTTTCTCAGGAACTGGGAGATCCCAAATGGTGTAAACTGAGGGCGACTTTCCCTCTTCCCCACCCCTCCACTTCTCAAGCCAAGCACTTTATATTTGATCCTAGGTCTTCACTAAGAATGTAAAATAAACTTCTGTTAAAAGAGGACTGAGTGCTTGATCTTCTGGGAGGAGGTTAGCGGGAGTCCCGGCATGGGGGAGACGGACGCTAGTGGCCAGGCTCGGGGGCTCCCTTCTCGCCGGCATCCCGAGCCCCCTGGGTCTCCTCCACCCACAGGTTCTAGCTGGGACCCCCTCGGGGCTCGGGGCCTGACACTGTCAGCAGGCACCTTCTAGGTGCCACGCAGCTGAGCGCCTTAGCCATCAGCCTCACAGAGCCCGATTTTCACGGGGGTGCCGGAGACCTCAGCGTTGGGCCTCAACAGAAGGGGGGGGGGGGGCGGGCCCTGTTCTAGGGAAGTAAACAAGGAAAAAACACTTGAGGTTAACCTGAAACTAGGTCTAGAGGCCCTGGTGCCACAGACGAGCAGAAGCTGAGAAGACTTGCTGAGCCCCCCGGAACTGCTGCTTCGGCCTCTGCGGTGAGTGACAAAGTGCACGGTCACCTGACACAGGGACACGGCCCGACCGCACCCCTCCTCTCACCTGAGCCTGAGTAAAAGAAGGCAGCCTGGGGCTGGGAAGGTGGCCTAGTGGCAAGAGTGCTCGCCTTGCATACAGGAAGCCCTGGGTTCGATTCCTCAGCACCACATACACAGAAAAGGCCAGAAGTGGCGCTGTGGCTCAGGTGGTAGAGTGCTAGCTAGCCTTGAGCAAAAAGAAGCCAGGGACAGTGCTCACGCCCTGAGTCCAAGGCCCAGGATTGGCAAAAAAAAAAAAAAAAAGACATCCAAAAAGCGTCTCATGGACTTTCCTGCCTGCACTGGCTTTGAACCGAGATCCTCAGATCTCAGCCTCCTGAGGAGCTAGGATTACAGGTGTGTGTACCGGCACCTGGCTTGCACTATGGTAAGCCTTCAGTCGCACCTATCTGACCAAGTCTAAATGCCTAAATGCAGTTAGGTTCTTGTTATCTTACCTCACTAGCTCCAGTGCTCTCTCTACGCTTTGCTTCTCTGTCTCCTTACACCTACGTTCTCTCCTTCCGTTTGTCCCCCGCCCTGCTGGGAAACCGAGGCCTCAACAAGCGACTGCTTGGAGCATTAAGGGAAAGGTGCTCAGCGCACACATCCTTTGAGCCCTCCATCTCGGGGACTTTCTTGTCTCCGCTCTATCCTGCAATCCTAGCTACTCGCGTTTGAAAACTGAGGATCCAAGTGTGAAGCTGGCTGAGGGCGAGAAGTCCAGGAGACTCTATCTCTGATTAGTTTGCTCAATCAACCAAGAAAAAGTCGGGGGGTGGGGGGCACAGCTCAAGTGGGAGAGTGCCTGGCATGCAAGGCCCTGAGTCCAAGCCTCAGTGTGCGCGTGGGGGTCAACGACAAATGAAAAGTCCCCATTTCAAAAGCTCCCAAACAGAGAGGCCCGGTTTTCCGTGGTGTTGCGTGTTTTAAGGAAGACCCATGCGGGACGAGGCCTGTCATCCTGGCCCGTCAGTGGCAGCAGAAGGGGTCTTAGTCCGAGGCCCGCCTGGTGTGAGGCTGGAGATCCTCCCTCCCTGGAGGCCGACCGGTGGGGGTGGGGGTGGGGGGGCTCAGGGGTACAGAGCCAAAGGGGGCAACGGAGGCACACGGGGATTATGGGCCCCAAAGTGGGTATTGCTTTTTTTTGGGGGGGGGTGAGCGGGAGGGGGGAACCAGAGCTGGAACTCAGGGCCTCCGGCTGATGCTTGGATCCCGCCCCCCCCCCAGCGCGGACTCCCGGGTCACGGGGTGGCAGGGTGCGAGGGCGGGGCTGGGCGGGGCCTGCTGGAGTGCGGGGGCGGAGGGGGGCGGGGGCGGAGGGGGGCGGAGGGGGGCGGCCCGGCGCGGCGGCGGGAGGAGGGGGGAGCGCGCCCCAGGCTGCCAGCCCGGCGGGGGCGGGGGCGGGGCGCGGCGCGGCGCGCTGCGCGCTCATTGGCCAGCGGGGCCCGGGACGGCGCGGAGGACGAGGGCCCATTGGCCGGGCCGGGCCGCGCGCGCCTGGGATTGGCCCGCCGCCGTCTCCGGGGCCCTCGCCGGCCCGGCTCCCCATTGGCTGCCCCCGGGCGGGAGCGGAGAGCGGGCCGCGGGTCGCAGAGCAGCTCGACGCCCCCGCTCGACGCCGGCCCTCCGCTGAGGGCGCCGAGCCAGCGGGCCTCGCGGGACGAGGGCTGCCGTGGGACGCCGCGCCTCGCGACCCGGCTCCGAGCCCTTCAGCCCCGTCCTCGGACGCCGGCCCCGCCGGCCTGTGAGTCCCGGCGACGCCCGGCCCGGGACGGCCCCTCCGGCCCCTCCACCGCCCCCTCGCCGGCCCCTCCGGCTCCTCCGCCGGCCCCTCCGGCCACCCCCTGCCCGCCGCCCCCTCACCGGTCCCTCCGGCTCCCCCGCCGCCCCCTCCGGCCACCCCCCCCCCGCCGCCCCCTCACCGGCCCCTCCGGCCCCCCCTCCGCCGCCCCCTCACCGGTCCCCCCGCCGCCCCCTCACCGGCCCCTCCGGACCCCCCGCCGCCCCCTCACCGGCCCCTCCGCCGCCCCCCCCCCCGCCGCCCCCTCACCGGCCCCTCCGGCCACCCCCCCCCCGCCGCCCCCTCACCGGCCCCTCCGGACCCCCCCAGCCCCTCCGGCTCCTCTGCCCCCCCCCCCCGCCACCTCCTCCGGCCCCTCCGGCTCCTCTGCCCCCCCCGCACTTTCCCAGTCGGCTCCCCGTCCTCCACGGCCCGGGGCTCCGGCCGGGCCGCCCGTCCACGCGCCGCCTCTCCATCCTCAGGCCCCAGGATCCGGGCGGAGAACGGCTCTGAAGGAAGATGTTCTACTACCCCAACGTGCTCCAGCGCCACACCGGCTGCTTCTCCACCATCTGGTGAGCCGCCTCGGGGACCCCATCCAAACCCACCTCCATGCCCGGGGACCCCATACAAGCCATCCAAACCCACCTCCATACCCGGGGGGCCCCAACCAAGCCCACCTCCATGCCCGGGGGACCCCATCCAAGCCATCCAAACCCACCCCCATGCCCGGGGGACCCCATCCAAACCCACCTCCATACCCGGGGGGCCCCAACCAAGCCCACCTCCATGCCCGGGGACCCCATCCAAACCCACCTCCATACCCGGGGGGCCCCAACCAAGCCCACCTCCATGCCCGGGGGACCCCATCCAAGCCATCCAAACCCACCCCCATGCCCGGGGGACCCCATCCAAACCCACCTCCATACCCGGGGGGCCCCATCCAAACCCACCTCCATGCCCGGGGGGCCCCAACCAAGCCCACCTCCATGCCCGGGGACGCCATCCAAACCCAACTCCAGGCCCAGGGGACCCCATCCAAACCCACCCCCATGCCCGGGGAACCCCATCCAAACCCACCTCCATGCCTGGGGACCCCATCCAAACCCACCTCCATACCCGGGGGCCCCAACCAAGCCCACCTCCATGCCCGGGGGACCCCATCCAAGCCACCCAAACCCACCCCCATGCCCGGGGGACCCCATCCAAACCCACCTCCATGCCCGGGGACCCCATCCAAACCCACCTCCATGCCCGGGGACCCCATCCAAACCCACCCCCATGCCCGGGGACCCCATCCAAGCCATCCAAACCCACCTCCATACCCGGGGACCCCATCCAAACCCACCCCCATGCCCGGGGGACCCCATCCAAACCCACCTCCATGCCTGGGGACGCCATCCAAACCCACCTCCATGCTCGGGGACCCCATCCAAACCCACCTCCATGCCCGGGGACCCCATCCAAACCCACCTCCATGCCCGGGGACGCCATCCAAACCCACCTCCATACCCGGGGGCCCCAACCAAGCCCACCTCCCGGCCCTGGGACCTCATCCAAGCCATCCAAGCCCACCTCCCGGCTGGGGGGAACCCCATCCAAACCCACCTCCTGGCCGGGCACCGGCAGAGCCTGCAATCCCAGCGCCCAGTGGAGGTCAGAAAGCAGCCCAGGCAGGGAAGTCCTCGTGACTCCACTCCAACTAACCACCGAAAAGCCAGAGGCAGCTGCAGCTCAAGTAGTGGAGACCAGCCTTGAGAGGAGAAAGCGGAAGGACGGCACCCAGGGTTCAGGCCCCAGTGCCCGTACACAGCCAGTGTGTACACGTGCGCACACACACATGCACACACACGCACACACACAAAACACCTCACCCTACCCGCTTTAGGCTGGCGGCGACCCGCGGCAGTCGGCTGGTGAAGCGCGAGTATCTGAAGGTGAACGTGGTTAAGACATGGTAAGACCCAGAGCAATGGAGGAAGGGGACCCAGTGAGGGGAAGGTGGGGCGGGCAGCCTGGGGGGCCGTTCTCAGAGCTGTTCTTGCAGCGAAGAAATCCTCGATTACGTGCTGGTCCGAGTCCAGCCCCCCCTGCCCGGCCTGCCGCGGCCCCGCTTCTCGCTGTATCTGTCGGCCCAGCTCCAGATCGGCGTGATCCGGGTCTACTTCCAGCAATGCCAGTACCTCGTGGGTAAGGCTGGGCGCCCTGGGGGTGGGGGCGGCTGCGCAGCCCGCCAGCGGGCCGGCCCTCCACCCCGCCCTTCCCGCCCGCAGAGGACATCCAGCACATCCTGGAGCGCCTGCACCGCGCCCACATGCAGATCCGCATCGACATGGTGGACGCCGAGCTGTGAGTGGACGCCCACTGGGGCTGCGGGGAAGCGCCCCTCCCCCGCCGCAGCCGCTCTCCTTCACACCGCCGCCCTCTTCCAGACCCAGCCTGCTGCTCCCCAACTGCCTGGACATGATGGAGACCCTAGAAGCGGCTCCGGACCCCTTCTTTGGATCGATGTCTGTGGAGCCCAGCCTCCCTAGCCCTTTCCATATCCCTCAGGTCAGGTTTATCTCCCTGGAACTGACTGGAAGGGAAGGATGGCACGGTCTTTCTCTCCCACTTAAGCTGCACATTCATGTGGGACCTTCTGCTGGTTAGTTGGAAATAAGACTCACAGGCTTTTCTGCTTAAGCCGGTTTCAAAGTGAGAGCCTCAGATCCCAGCCTCCTGGGCAGCAAGGAGTAAAGGTGTGAGCCCCCAGGGCCCAGCGGGAGGAAGGGAACCGGCTCTGAGGCTCCCCTAAAGGAGACGTGTGGGGCTGTCAGGGTGGCCCTGCACAGGGAAAGCCTAGGCTACTGGACTAGTCCATAATGGCTGCCCTGCGTCTCTACCAGTCAGATCCTACAGAAACCAGCTCAGATGCTACCTTTTGTCCACGAACCTTTCATCCCACTTACAACCAGAACCAATGCTGTTGGAAGCTTAGCACTTTCCTCAGTCATTGTTTTATCCTTTGCATCAACTTGTGTTGGGGCCATATACAAACTTGTCTCCTGCTACACCATCTACTCCTTACAACCAAGGATCACAGCCGGGGCCAGGAGTTTGGCTTAGTGGGATAGTGGTAGAGTGCTTGCTTAGCATGCATGAAGCCCTGGGCTCAATTCCTCGGTACCACATACACAGGAAAAGCCAGAAGTGGCGCTGTGGCTCAAGTGGTAGAGTGCTAGCCTTGAGCAAAAAGAGCTCAGACAGTGTCCAGGCCTGAAGTTCAAGCCCCAGGACTGGCAAAAACAAAACCAAAATCACAGCTGGTACCAGGGACTGGTGACACGTGTCTGTAATCCTCGCTTCTCAGAGGGCTGAGGTTTGAGGATTGTGGTCCAAAGCCAGCCCAGGCAGGAAAGCCAATGTGATGCTTAGCTAGAGTTAACCACCTAAAAACTGAAGTGGAGCTGTGGCTTAAAGTGGGAGAGTGCTGTCCTTGAGCAAAAAATTTTGCTCAGGGACAACACCCAGGACCTGAGTTCAAGCTCCATGATCAAAACAAACCACCATCACAAAAAAAAAAATTTTAAAAAGCCGGAGTGCCCGCTTGCGGATTAGCGAGAGCAGTTTCGGGGCTCGCTGCGTGCTGTCAATGCCGCAAGAACTGGGTATGAGCTCAGCGGCAGAGCCCGGGCTCAGCACGCGTGGCTTCTGGATTCAGTTACGTATGAGTGAGTAGCAGAAAGATGATCATGGCACTGCCCGCTGTCTAAAATATATTGAAACTGGGAAAGTAGAGGTCTAATGCTGAAAGCTTTCTTTTGATCCCAAACTCTTCTCAAAGATCCGACATCTTTTAGAGTCTAAAACTCCAGAGAGAGTTCCTGAGGAGATCCCTCCTGAAGAACCTGCAAAGCGCAGAAAGCCAGGTTGGTAAAACCTTTTTGGTGAGATACAGGATTCCTGAGCTGAAGAAATGATGGTTTTGAGCTTAAGAGTCAGCCTTGCTTTGTTGAATGGCAGCTCCTTTGGACAACTACTTGAAAAAAGCCAGGCCCTTTGAGGGGCACGGTGTCACCTCATCACTGCCTAAGAGCTCTATGAGATCAAGACTCAGTGGTTAAGAAGTGCACGGATCGGATACTGGTGGCTCACGCCTTCAGTCCTCGCCTTGCAGGAGACTGCGATCTGAGGGTTGCAGTTCAAAGCCTGCCTGGGCAGGAAGGTCCGCGGGACTGTCACCCCCACTTAACCATTAAAGAGTTGGAAGTAGGGGTGCGGCTCAGGTGGTAGAGCACCAACCGGCCTTTAGTGGAAAAAGCTACGGAGCACGGCCCAGCCTTGAGTTCAAGTCCCAGTACTTGCTGTCAGTGGTTGGCCTGGGTAGCACGGAGTCTGCGTGGTGTGGGAACATGAACGAGGCTGCCATGACTCTCCTCCCCTCCAGAAAAGACCCTGGCCACCGTGGTGTCCCCCGAGTCCATCACGCTGAAGGAGGTGGAGCCCATCCGCATCCTGCAGATTGAGGTGTGTGGTGTCCTGGTCCTCGCCTCAGCTGCTCAGCTCGGCTCTCGGTCCCCTTCCCTCCCCGTGCCCGTCCCCTGCGTCCTCCCGCTGCTGTCAGAAGCGGCCCGGGCCCCCCCGCTCTCCTCTCTCCGCAGGGGGAACAGGATCTCCCCGAGGTCAGCCGCCAGGACCTGGAGTTGCTCATCGCAGAGGAGGACGAGGCGATTCTGCTAGAGGAGCAGCGGCAAGGTGGGTGTCGGCAGCAGCCGGGGTGCAGGTGCACCGCGAAGGCCCCTGCCCTGCACGGCCCGGGACGCGGCCCTCCAAGCGCTCATCCTCTCTTTACAGAACCCAAGGAGGTGGCCCGGGCCGTGGAGGGCGACACTGCCGTCCCCTCCCTGTCCCCTCCAGTCCCTATGCAGTAAGTACAGGGGTGCCTGGAGCGCGTACGGGGTGACCCCCTGCCTCGGGGGAGGGTCCTGATTTCCCTGCCTACTTTCCCAACACGACTCCACCTCGTCGTGTTATCGCTGGTATTCCGATTGCTCCGTCTACTCCCTTCAGGGTAGAGGGGCTGGAAGAGCTGCTGCCAGGCCCGGCCCTGGGCCCCGAGGAGCCGAAGCCGACCGGCTGGGAGCCTGGAGCGCTGCCTGGTGGTGAGTGTCCACTCCGCGCGGGGCTGCCTGGGGCTCAAGGCCCTGGAGCTGCCGGTCCTCGGGGCTGCTGATGGCGGCTCAGCTGGGGCCTTAGCGTCTTAGGAGGCTGGGGCCTGTGGGGTGACAGCTGGAAGCCAGCACAGGACGCGGGACACGGGACGGGCAACGTCCCAAGACTCCCAAGCCAGGCTGGAGCTGTGGCTCAAGAGGTAGAGCCAGGCGCGAGCCGGGCGCGCCGCGGGACTCGGCCTTGTGACTGTCGTTGCAGAGGTGACGCCCCCCCAAGAGCTGCGCCTGCCGGCTGCACCCAGCCCAAAGGTGAGCAGCATTCTCGCCGAGCCCCCCCCCCCCACCCTCCTCCCTCCTCAAAGCTGTTAGCACCCACACGGAGTCTGTGCACTTCGGTAAACGCTGTCCCTTGCCGTTCCTCACGGCGCGTGGCCTCCCTTCCCAAGTGGGAACCCTTATCACAAGCCAGTAGGACCTGCTCCAAGCGCCCCCAGTGATAAGGAGCGCGGGGCTTTGCCTCCACCTCCCCTCCTCTCTGCAGAGGAAGGCCCCCTCTCCCGCCGGGCCACCGGCGCGCCGCCGCCGCCGCCAGCTGCTGTTCTGGGACCAGGAGACTCAGATCTCTCGGGAGAAATTCCAGGAACAGCTGCAGACCAGAGCTCACTGCTGGGAGTGTGTGAGTGCGGCCGGCCAGGGGAGGCGCTGGGGCAGGTGGGGGAGGAAGCACAGGAACTGCGTTCTCTAGACGGCACGTGCGGAGGGTTGCATATATACACACCGGTGGTGTGTGCAAACACCCGCAGCCAGTGTAAAGAGTGGATCTTCCAGTAAAACACAGGACAGCAGGGTTACGAACCTGAGGGGACAGGTCCAGACTCCCTAGAACCTTCCTTCTAAAAGGGCTTCTGACCTCCCACCACACAGCCCAAGGTGCAGCCTCTCAAGAGAATGACCAGAAGCCCCGCAGAGCTGTTCCGAACCCCGACTCTCTGTAAGAATGGCGGGGGAGGGGAACCAAGGTGGGGTTTCCTTCCACTCTGGGTGCCCTTATGATGCAGACCCCTCCCTCCCCCAGCTGGCTGGCTCCCTCCAGAGGTCCTGTCTCTCTGGGCGCACTGTGCCCGGGCGCCCCCTGGAATGGAGCGGCCGCCCGCAGAGGTGGCGGAGGCAGAGAGCAGGAAGGTGGAGACCCCAAGTGAGATTGAGGTAATGGCGCCTGCGAGGCCCCAGAGCTCGGCTTTGCACTCAGAGCCCAAGGCTTCCTGCCCCACCGAGAGGCCTGGGCCCCAGATGCTGGGGCTCAGTGCTCGCCTCCCGCCCACAGGTCCTGAGGGAGGCCCTGGAGCCCAGCGGGCCCCTCATGCTGTCTTCAGGTGAGCACCTGGCGGAGGGGGGTGTTCTACCGTCCCACCCTGTGTCAGAACTGGGGTGCGTGCGTGACACAAGGGAGTGTGTGTGTGTACACGTGCAGTACCCGGGCTTGGGCAGAGCCACTCGTCAGCCCCTCGTTTCTGTGTTGGTCCTGGGACTTGAACTTAAGAGCTTGCGCGTCACCCTTGAGCGTTTTGTTCAAGGCTAGCTCTCCAGCCTTGAGCCACACTGTGTTCTGTGGTTAACGGGGGTTCATCGCATGGCCTTTTCTGCTAGGGCTAGCTTCAGATTGAGCCTCTGAGGCTTCAGCTTCCGGAACAGCTGGGCAACAGCCTGAGCCGCCTACCCCAACTTGTTTGGGTTAGTTTTGAGATAAGGGTGTACTCCTGGACCATAGCTGGGACCGGCATGGACCACCACACCTAGCTTGTTCCACTCACACACGTCACTTTCCTGCCCCAGCTGGCTTCCCTGCAGTCCTCCCGCAGGCAGCTACGCGATCACAGGCCCAAGCCGCGGGTTCCTCGCTTGGTTCTGCTCTCGGGGCGGGGTGGGTCCTCCTAACATCACCAGGGCGGGCGCCGCCAGCAGCTGGAACCAGAGGCCCGGGCCTCCACGCCCAGATGTGCTTCTCTGCTGCTCTTCTCAAGTCACACTGTTGGCGACGGAGCTCCGGCCCTCGCCTACCACACGGGCACCTAAGAGCGCCCCCCCCCATGTCCCCCCCAGCAGAGCTCTCCCTGGAAGCTGAAGAGGAGCGGTCTCGCACCAGCCTCGCTCCCCCGGAAGAGCGGTGGTAAGCAGCCAGGCTGGGCTCAGCCGCGGAGCGCGGGGGGCTGGGTGTGCTGAGTTCCCTGTGCTGACGGCCGGCCCCCCCGCGCTCTTCAGGGGATGGACGGAGGTGGAGCAGCCGGAGCCCCCCGCCCTGCCCGTGGTACCCGAACTCCCGAGGTGCTCATGGAGCTGCCCTCCGAGCTGCCCCCGGAGCCCGAGCTGCTCACGCTGGAGGCTGTGCACAGGTACCGGTGAGGGGGCGTCGGCCGGGGGGACCCGAGACTCGGGGGTGTTGATGGGGGGACCTAAGGTGAAGGGGGGGCATCGGCAGGGGGACCTGAGGTGAAGGGCGGGCGCCAGCGGGGGGGACCTGAGACTGAGGCTCCAACTAACAGCGCATCACCCCAACAGGGCAGTGGCACTGGGGCTGCAGGCCAACCGGAAACTGGACTTCGGCAGCCTGGTGCCTCCTCTCAGTCCCCGCAAAATGGCCGCGCGGGTCTTCTACCTGCTCCTGGGTAAGTGTGGCCCAGGCTGGGACCACTGCAGGAGCTCGCTCCCTCCCTCCCTCCCTCCCTCCCTCCCTCGTGTAACCCGGCTCCTCCTTCCTTGACCAGTGCTGTGTACACAGAAGATCATTCTCGTGGAACAAGAGGAGCCGTACGGGCACATCCTGATCCAGCCGGGGTCCAAGTTCTACCAAGGGTAGCCCCGTCGGCAAAGCTGGCCGACGCCAGCTCCATTAAAGCCCATTGGTCTCCCCGCCTCGCGTGCCTCGCGTGTGAAAGTGCGCCGTGGCCCCGCGCTCAGAGCGGCTGTCCAAGCAGAAAACAAACTGTCTTTATTACGGCCAGCGCGCCGCGGCAGCGCCGCGGGAGCCCCCAAGGCAGCGGTGGGGCCGAGTCCACGCCAATCTTTGGTCGGGGGGAGCGGGAGCCGGGCTGCGGCGTCTCGGGCCCGGTGCGCCCTGGTCTACGTGAGGCCCAGCACGGCCTGCAGCTCCTGAGCCTTGTCGGCGGGCAGGGAGCCCAGCGCCGTGTGGAAGCTGTCGGCGTGCTGTTTGGCCAGGAACGTCAGGAGCAGCAGCAGCGCGGCCTTGGTGTCTAGGCGGAGATGGGAGGACGGGCTCCTAAGCCCACCCCCCCACGCCATTACCCCCCCCATGCCATTACCCCCCCCCACATACCCTTACCTGAGGGGGTCTTGTTGTCCGCCACGATGACACTGCAGATGCGCAGCAGCTCAGGGGCCACATCTACCGCCTGTGGGAAAAGAGGGGTTCACTGGGCAGCAGCTGGGGGCCCCAGGACTAGGGTGGGGCTGGGAAAGGAGAGGCAGTCTCCTATCAGGACAGCTTGTGTCCAGTATTCACTCGCAGATGCCTAACTATCACCCTGGGAAGGCACGGAACATAGTAGTGGTTAAGACCAAAAGGAACACAGACACCCCGGCATTCCCACGTGCTAAGACTCCAAAGGGCGTAAGGACACGTGGATGTGTGGCACACTCGGCTATCTGGGACGTGCAAAACCCCCTAGCTACTCAGGAGGCTGAGCTGAGGACCTTGTTACGGGCAGCCTGGCAGAAAAGCCCACGAGACTCCATCTCCCGAAAAGCTGGGAGCGGAGCTGGGGCTCAAGTGACAGCGCTGGCCCTGAGCGCCAGCCGCGCAGGGCTGCCTCAGGCCCGAGCCCAAGCCGCCTCTGGCGAGGGCGGCCAAGGTGAGGCCGGGAGCAGCCCCCCCCACTCTGGCGAGGGCGGCCAAGGTGAGGCCAGGAGCAGCCCCCCCCACTCTGGCGAGGGCGGCCAAGGTGAGGCCAGGAGCAGCCCCCCCCACTCTGGCGAGGGCGGCCGAGGTGAGGCCAGGAGCAGCCCCCCTCCTATCCTGAGGACGGCCGGGGTCAGCCCCCCACCCCCCCCCGGCGAGGGTACCTGCTCAGGGCTGCTCTGGTGCAGGAAGCTGAAGAGGCGGCCCACGGTGACCCACTCCTCCACGTCCTCCCTCAGCGGCAGGGCGTGCAGCAGGGCGGCCAGCACCTAGGCACAGCAGGCGGCGGCTCGGGCTCCCTCCCGCCCCCGTCCGCCCCGGCTCCCGGCTGGCGCGGGGGCCGCCCCCTCACCTGGGGCTCCGCTTTCCTGGCCGGGCTGGCCATGAGCAGGCGGGCGAGGGCACCGCAGACATTGTCGCGGACGCGGTCGTGCCGCTCCCGGGCCAGGAGGGGCAGCAGGAGGCCCAGGAGCTTCGGGAAATGGCTGCTCCGCGGTCAAGGGCCAGGCGGCGGCGCACGGCAGGCCCCGCCCGGCCCGGCCCACTGTGCCCATCGCGCCCTCCGACCGGCCAAGGATACTCGTGGGCCGCGCGGCCCCCGTGCTCCGCGAGCACGCCCAGCCCGAACACGGCGTTGCTGCGCACCTCGGGGTCGGCCTCGCGGGCCGCGCCCAGCAGCGCCGGCAGCAGGCGCGACACGAACGGGCCCGACGCCGCGCCCAGGCCCTGGATGCACTCGGCCAGGGTGCCCACGGCGAAGGACTTCTCGGCCACCGTGCAGCCCTGCTTCTGCGGGCGGGCGAGGGGGCAGGGCGGTCAGCCCGGGCCTGGCCGCGGGCACGGGGGTGGATTGGGGGGCGGGGAGGGCGGGCGAGGGGGCAGGGCGGTCAGCCCGGGCCTGGCCGCGGGCACGGGGGTGCATTGGGGGGCGGGGAGGGCGGGCGAGGGGGCAGGGCAGTGAGCTCGGGCCTGGCCGCAGGCACAGGGCTGGCAGTCTGGGGCGGGAAGCCGGAAGACGCCTCACTCACCGTCTTACAGAGCAACAAGGGCAAGAAGCCAGCAAAGAAGGGCGCGAAGGCGTCACCCCCGGCCGCGGCCGCCAGCGCGGGGATGGCCTCCCCGGCGTGCTCCAGCAGCATGGCGTCGTATTCCGCCTGCGCAGACAGTTGGGGCTGGAGTGGCAGAGCGGCTCCGCGGCCCCTCGGGCTGCCCTGGCCCTGGATCTGCCCTGCTTCTGGCTTTACCCTCGCCCGCTTCCTGCTCCCCTATCGCCCCAAGTCTCCCCCAGTCTCCCCAGGCTGCCCTGCCTCCTCTGGACGCCCGCCGCCCTGGTGCGGCAGGATTGTGACACCCGTCTCCTGTCCTGGGATCCCCCGACAAGCCAAGGGCACCGCGCACCAGGCCCCCGCACCCCGAGCCCCCTCTCCACCTGCGTGCACACCTGGTCGTCATCGTCATCGTCGTCGTCGTCTGGGTCCTGGCAGGCCGTCTGCAGGGCGAGAGGGCGCTCAGGTGAGCCGGGCCTGCTCCTCGGGGCCCGGGGCCTCCTGGTCCCCATCCTCCTCGGCCCGTACCTTCCGCTGCAGCACGGCCTTGAGCAGGCTGCAGAGCTCCGCCAGGCAGCCGGGGGGCTGCAGCGTGAGGGGCCCGCAGCGGCGCAGCACGCCCGTGAGCGCCTCCAGCACGGCCATCACCACCTGACGCTCTCGCTCGCCCTTCAGCGCCTTCATGTACGAGGGCACCACCCTGGCCAGGGCGGCCTGCAGGGCTGGGGAGGCGGCTGGTCGGGCCCCGCCCCCTCCGGCCCGGCCCCGCCCCTGACCCCTCCCCCTACCCGCTAGCCAGACCCTCTCCCTCCGGCCCGGCCCCGCCTCTCCAGCGAGCCCCGCCCCCTCCAGCCCGGCCCCGCCCCCCGCCAGCCCCGCCCCCCTCACCGGCGGTGTTGGGCTGGGAAGGGCAGCTCTGACAGGCCTTGTGCAGCGCGCAGCAGAACTGCCCCAGGGCCTCGTGGGCGGCCTTCCGCACGTTGAGGTGAGGACACTGCGCCACAAGGAGAGGGGCGCGTGTGGCCGGGCGCGGTGGGGACAGCCCTGGGCCCGCCCCCCCGCGCGCGCGCCCCCGCTCACCTCCAGGAGTCTCTGTACTTCTTCAAAGGCGCTCTCCATGTAGGGAAGGAAGGCCACGCTGCGGACGGACACACTGGGTGGGAAGAGGCGGGGGGGGGGGGGGGGGGTTGGGGGGGGGCGGGGCGGGGCCGGCTCTCACCTGGTGTTCACCGAGATCTCGCCCAGGGCCGCGCACGCGTCCTCCTTCTCGTCGAAGAAGGCGTTCTCCACGCTGTACCTGGGGGCGGCCGCGGTCAGTGCGGCCAGCCAGGGCCCGTCCAGGACCAGAGGCCGCAGCCCGCGGGGAGGGGGCCCTCCATACCCCGAGACCTCGGAGTCCTCCTCCTCCTCCTCCGCGTCCTCCTCCATGAGCACCTCGTCCTCCTCCTCCTCCTCCTCCTCCTCGCTCTCGTCGTCGAACAGCAGGAAGGAGCTGCTCGCGTCGTACTGGGGCTGAGGGAGGAAGCCGAGTGACGGGGCGGGCGGGGGGCGGGCGGGGGTTGGGGCCAGCCTGGGTGCCGCCCTGCCCGCGCCCCGCTCACCACCAGGCCCTCGGTGGAGCGCAGGGACAGCAGCATGAGGCTGGTGATCTGGGGCAGGTACGGGGCCAGCGCCTCGCCCATCAGTCCTGACAGAGCCGCCAGCAGGCTGTACCTGGAGGGGCAGAAAGACGCCGTGCCACGGCCCAGCCAGACGACGACGGGGGCGAGGGGGCGGGGGAGGGGGGCGGGGGGAGGGGGCACTCACGCGCAGCGCCGCAAGTCGGGGTCGTCCACCTGGTCGCACAAGCCCAGCCCCAGCTGGCAGCACTCCTCAGCCAGGGGCCGCATGGGCTCCCCCACCGCGCGCACCAGCACCCCCAGAGTCTCTGTGGGGCGAGGACACAGGGCGCTGAGGGCCCTTCGCCCAGAGGCGGGACGCGCGCCCCGCCCGGGGCTCCCGCACCCGCCCTCCCCCGGGGCCGGAGCCCCCCTCACCCAGGCTCTGGATGCGCACGGGCTGGAGGTCTTCGTGGCCCGTCAACAGGAATTCCCGAAGATGGTCCATGACCGTGGGGAAGTAAGGCAGCAGGGCGGCCTGCGCGGCGGCGGCTGCAGAACAGGGCGGGGCGCGGCTAAGGGGGGGAGCGCCTGCCAGGGGGGGAGGGCGGGGAGGGGGGAGCGCCTGCCACGGAGGGAGGGCAGGGAGGGGAGAGGGCCTGCCACGGAGGGAGGGATGGGGGAGGGGAGAGCACCTGCCATGGAGGGAGGGACGGGGAGCCCTGGGGGGGAGGGGAAAGCACCTGCCACGGAGGGAGGGACGGGGAGCCCTGGGGGGGAGGGGAGAGCGCCTGCCCGCCCGCCTCCTCACCGACGGCCCCCAGGGCGCTGACGGCCAGCTCCTTGGCGCGCGGGGAGCCGGGGCCGCGCAGGGGCTGCAGCACGCACTCCATCAGCTCGGGGAGGTAGGGCTGCACCTTGGGCCCTGGGGGAAGGCGCCCATCAGCCCGCGCTCCACCCTTCCGCCCGCGGACCGGCTGCGGAGGGGGGGGCCTCCCCGCCCTCCCCGCCTCCCCCTACCCAGGTTCTCCACGAAGTTCTCCAGGGCGTAGCAGGCCTTGGCGAGGTGCTGCGTGTGTCCGGGGGGCACGGACTTCAGGTAGGCGAGGAGCAGCGGCATCACCTCCCCCGCGTGCGCGCAGATGTGGGGCTGCGGGAGCGGGGAGCGGCGGGGCGGGCAGCCTGAGCCGGGGCGGTGGGGGAGGGGAGGGGAGGGGAGGGGAGGGGAGGCAGCCCTGCTGACCTGAAGGTTCTCGGAGAACTGGCCGAGGGCGAAGAGGGCGGCGTTGCGCACCACCTGGGAGGCGTCGCCCAGGCTCCGGCACACCACCTGCAGCAGCGGGGACAGCAGTCTGGGGGACGGAGGGGGGCAAGTCTCACGGGCGGGGCCTGACCCCGGGGTCCGTGCACGTCCCGTCCCTTCGTGGCCCCCAGGTGCTCCACCACGGGCTGGCGGCGCCATCCTCCGTCCCGCGGCCGGGACGCCAGTTCACTTCCCTTCCAAACTCGCTTTCCAAGCGTGGAGGAACGCCCTGCGGTGACTACCGCTCCCACGGGCTCAAACACCAAGAAGCGGGACCCCCACAGCCCCCCCACGGCACCGCGCAGCCACCTCTGCCTGATGTGGTCCCCAGCTCCGTCGGACAGCACGGCGAGCACCAGGAGCCCCGCCTTGCGCCAGTACGGGTTCTCACTCCGCAAGGCCTCTTCCAGCCTGGGCATCTGGGGGGGCACGGGGGGCTTTCCTGAAACCCCCGCGAGAACCTCCCCGTTCCCCAGCTACAGACCCGTGACACCTACCGAGACCCAGGCACCTCTGGCCTCAGAAGACCAGAACTGCCAGGCCACGGTGGCCCACGCGCGCCTGCAGTCCAGCCACCCACGAGGCTGCAACCTGAAGACCGCAGCTCAAAGTCACTCCAGACAGACGTCTGCAAGTAACCCGGAAATGGCCACAAGTGGACACGGGGCTGGCCTTGAGCAAAAAAGCCAAGGGAGAGCGTGGGGCCCCGAGTCCAAGCCCCAGGATTAGCCCTGAATGAATGAATGAATGAATGAAGGCTGCACGTACTCACCAGCTGGGGACAGAGCTTTTCAGGGGGAAGGTGCAGGGCCAGCATGTCCACCACCTGGGAAAGCACAGCGAGGCTGCTCCGCGCTGCCTTCTAACGCCCCTTCTAGCCCCCCAGAGCCACCGCACGGCCCGAGCCGCTGGCCCCCCAGAGCCACCACACGGCTTGAGCCGCTGGCCCCCCAGAGCCACCACACGACTTGAGCCGCTGGCCCCCCAGAGCCACCGCACGGCCCAGAGCCACCGCACGGCCTAGAGCCACCGCACGGCCCAGAGCCACCGCACGGCCAGAGCCACCGCACGGCCCAGAGCCACCGCACGGCCCAGAGCCACCGCACGGCCAGAGCCACCGCACGGCCCAGAGCCACCGCACGGCCAGAGCCACCGCACGGCCCAGAGCCACCGCACGGCCAGAGCCACCGCACGGCCTAGAGCCACCGCACGGCCCAGAGCCACCGCACGGCCTGAGCCACCGCCCCCGAGCCCACCTGCACAGCGAAGTGCTTGGGGGTCTCCCCCACCAGCCCCATCTCCAACTCGTCTTCAGAATCCTGGTCTTCGGGGTCCAGCTGGCCTAGGGGTGGCTCGGCGCCCATGATGGGGAAAAGCGTTTCCAGCAGGGGAGGCAGCAGCCGGTTCTTCAGTATGGCCTGGAGAAGAAAAGGCCGTTATTCCTGGAGAATCCCTTGAGCACCTATAACCAACTCCAAGGGATTCTCCATCTCCTAGACGGAAAGTATTGCGAGGCCGGGCGTAGGCTTACATGGGAGCCTGGAGGTATTAACAGAAAGCCCAGGCAATGAGATTAAGGGTGGACCTCGTGGGTTCAAAGCCCTCCTGGGCAAGAAAGTCCAGCGGTAGAGTAACGAGCCTGAGCTCAAAAGCTCAGGGACAAGCGACCCAGGTCCCGAGTTCAAGCCCCAGAACCACATTCACGCACCCACCCCCTGACAAAAACTATCAGAGGACACTCACTCACCTTGCTCTTCACTTTGACCAGGAAAGTGAGGCAGCAGAGAATGCGCACACGGACGGCGTCACCCAGGGCCACGTTTTTAGCCACCTGCCCAGAGAGAGCCGGGGTCAGACAGCAAGAACAGGGTCGGTGCGCAGACCCAGCGGCCGAGGCCCGGCCAGAGGCTCACCTCCAGGCAGAACGCGAGGACCTCAGAGAGGTGGGGGGTGACGACGGGAACCTCCGACTCCAGCAGCTCATCCAGAGCCTCCAGGGCCTCGCAGGCCTTGGCCTGGCAGACAGGTCACCCCTCCGTCAGGCTCCTGGGGGGTCGGGCCGCTCGCTCCCGCCCCGCCCCGCCCCTCACCTCGTCGATGGGGATCAGAGTCTTCACAGCCACAATGAGCTTAGGCACCAGCATCCGTGCAAGAGACTGGGGGACACAAGACGAGAGGGGTCACGGGAAGCACAGTGTAGCCCAAACTCCAGGCCCCACAAGCGGGGCGCATCCGCGGGCTGTATTCTTGAGGAGGCGGCAAGGCAAGGCACAGCAGCCGGGCCTAGTCACGCACACACCGTTCCCCTCTTGAGGGTCAGGAAGGACACGGTAAGATTAAAAGAAACATCTCCAGCAGCTCAGCAATGCAGAGCAACGGGGCGGAGGAGGTCAGGGCCTACGTCTTACCAAGTCATCCATGTGGAGGCAGGGGGCCAGGGAGGTTAGAGTACGCAGGGAGTAGAAGAGCAGCCCCGGAGAGCCCACTTCTCCCAGAGTGTCATTCAGAAGCCGGAGGAGCTCCCGATGGTGGGGTTGGAAGGCCTGGGGCTGGGAGGTCACCACCACACTGAGCAGCAAAAGCCCCATCTGTCCGAGAGTTGGGGACAGGAAGGAGAAGCTCTCATGATCTATCGGGGCTCTCGGTCCCTCCCTCCTGCTGGCAGCACCTCGGTACCTCTCTCTCGGGGCCATGGGGGCTGCAGGTGCTGTGCTGGAGAAGCTGCATGAGCTCGGGCCAGGCCTCCAGGCCTTCTTTCCGAAAAATGGCAGCCGCGAGCTGGGCCAGACTGAGGCTCACAAAGTGCCTGCGAGCGGGAGAGGCCCCCCGGAACCCTCCTTCAGCGCCTTGACCTGCCCTCCCCCCCCCCCAGGGCTCTTCCTCCCCACGGAGTCTGCTGTGGGGTCTTGGCGGGCTTGGCCTCGTTCTTCTGACTCCCACTTGGCAGTCCACCCCCACCCATCCATCCTCAGGAACCTCAGGGTCACCCTGGGCCTCGGACGGAGGTCTCCGCCCTGCCACTCCCCCCGCCCCAGCCCCGTGGGGAAGCGGCTGGCGGGCACTCACTCGGTCTCTTTCTGCAGGGCGATTAGGACCGCGGACTTGAGGCTGGAAGACAAGCACAGGGCCGAGGTCGGCCCCCTCGCCCGGCCCGCCCCGGCCCCCTCGCCCGGCCCGCCCCGGCCCCCCGCCCCCCCCCCGCCCCCCCCCCGCCCGCCCCACCCCCCGCCCGCCCGCCCGGCCCCGGCCCACCTCTCGCGCTGCTCGGCGGCCAGGCTTCGCCAGCGGGTGTGGAGCCGCCGGCGGATCAGCACGGCTGCGAACTGGCGGATCTGCGGCGGCACAGGGGCGGGCGGACCCGTGAGGAGGGCGGGCGGGGGGGGGCGGGGGCGGCGGGGGGGATCGGTCGGATCCGGGTCGTTACCTGCGGCGCGGACCCCGAGGCCAGCAGGTCGCGCAGGGCCGGCAGGGCGGCGGGGTCGCGCAGCGCGCCGCGGAGCTGCTCGGTGGCCTGGGGGGGGGGGGGCGGCGTGTGAGGCGCGGGCCGTCCTCGCGGGGACCCCCTCGCCCCCCCCCCCCGGCCTGGCCCCGTACCTGGCGGATGCGGTTGGTGTCCGGGAGCAGCAGCTCCCGCAGGATCCGCTCCAGGCCCGCAGGCTCCATGGCAGCCGCGGAGCCGCCGCTACCGGGCTGGGAGGGGAGGGGGCCGAGGCGGCACGTGGAGCGGACCCGCTTCCGGCGGAAAGGGCGGGCGTTACGCCGCGCCCCGCGGGTCGCCCAGGAGACTCGCCCCACTTCCGGCCGAGCGCTCCGGGGCTGGGCCGCGGAAGCCGGGCCCGGGCGACGCGGGTTCCGCCCGCCGAGGGTTCCGCCCGCCGCCGCCGCCCTCCCTCCCGCCCGCCCGCCCTCCCTGCGTGCGGCCGTCCACGCAGACCCAGAGCTCCGACCACGCGACCTCGCTTCGCGGTACATTTTATTTTGATAATGGTGACAAGAAAAACCAGGACCGAAACGAGAGGCGACTGAAAAAGCTCAAATATATATTTCTTATAGAATAGAGACTCGCGGTTTCCCCGACAGTAAGGCAGCAGTGCCCTCACGTCGGTGGGGAGAGGCTGGCGGAGGGGCCCGCGGGCGGGAAGGGGGGGAAGGAAACCATCAGTCCATCTTGAGGTTCACGTAGATGTAACGGATGAATTTTAGGGAAGAGAAGAAGGAGATGGTGCCCAGCATGAGGAAGAAGATGTAACCGGTGAGCAAGGAGTAGCCGAAGAATTCCACCGTCTGCACCGCTCCCGACATGTTGGAGCGCCGGGCATAGTAGAAAACCGAGTAGAGGAAGATGAAGAGCCCGGTGGAGCCGACGCTCAGCACGGACCGCCACCACCAGCGGTAATCCTCCCCCGACAGCTGGAAGTAGGTGAGCGCGATGGAGATGCAGGCGCCCACGCTCAGCAGGATGGCGAAGACAAAGAAGAGGATGCCGTACAGGGTGTACTGCTCACGACCCCAGACTGTGGCGAAGATGTAGTACAGCTCCACAGAGATGGCGCTGCCAAGAGAAAACAATACGCAGCATTAAAGGGCTACGCAGGGCCGGGAAGGTGGCCTCGTGGCAGAGCGCTGGCCTAGCATGCATGGAGCCCTGGGTTCGATTCCTAAGTACCATGTAAACAGAAAAAGCCAGAGGTGGCGCTGTGGCTCAAGTGGCAGAGTGAGCAAAAGAAGCCAGGGACAGTGCTCAGGCCCTGAGTCCAAGCCACAGGACTGGCAAAAAAATAAAAAGAGGTACTCAACAAGTTGAATGATTACTCAAATGAGCTTTGAGCCCCCATATGAAGCCACTAAAACACTAGAGAACCGGAGTCCTGCAAGCACTGTGGGGCATACAGCCACTTAGTTACGTGGGGTAGAAGCGCTTACAAATCGCTCATAGTCTGAACTAACCGAAGCTTTAGTCCTGACGGGGTAGGAACTACTTATCCAGCTCTTACTGGTCCGGCGGGGATTATCCAAGGGCTGTGATACGGGGTGAGCGGGAAGAGCTGAGCGCCAGGGCTCTGGAACGAAGGAAGGATACCTGAAAGGCAGGAAGCCTCCCACCGTCATGTGGACCAGAGTGGACTTGTACCAGGGCTGGGGCGGGATCTCGCGGGCGATATTCTTGGTGCGACAAGGTGCGTCAAATGGGCTGGAGCTGTTCTTCCCGAAGATGCCTCCGATGACAGTCAGGGGGAAGCCCACCAGCAGCCACACCGTCAGGAGCAGCAGGACTGTGGTGGCTGGCAGAGCCTGTGTGGAACCGTTGGCCCAGTGCACTGAGTTCACCACGCTCCACGTCAGGAAGAAAGGCACTGCAGGGGCGGGTTCCGACAGGAAGATGAGCGCCAGGGTGCCCACTCACACCTCGCCCTAAGGGCACACTCACATTCTCGGATAAGCGGATCGTTGACTGCTTCATCTTTGGTGTGTGTGTGTGTGTGTGTGTGCGCGTGCGCGCTAGGATTTGGAGGGCCCGGGTGTGTTGGCCTTGCCTCTTTTGTTTTGCTCAAGGCTTGCACGGTACCCTGTGAGCCACAGCTCCCCTGTTGGCCTTTTGGTGGGAGTCTCATGGACTTTCCTGCCCGGGCTGCTCTTGAACTGCAATCCCCAGACCTCAGTTCCTGAGCAGTGAGGGCTACAGGTGCGAGTGACTGGTGCCTGGCTTCGCCTTTTCCTCAATGCTCTCTCTTCCCTGTCCTGCAGTCCCCTCTTCTTCTACCTCAGTGTCATCAAAGGCAACTGTTTCATCATGGTCTGCAAGTGACAGACACATTCTCGTCTCCAAGGTCTGTCTGGTCATGGCATTGGCAGTTCCTAGTGCTGGGACCCTATTTTCAGAAAGCCCCATTTTAACTATGTGCTGCTTAAGCCAAACACATGAAACTAGTAACAGGAAGGGTTCAGACACCTGCCTTTGAAAGGACAAGCTGCTTTGAAGGGCTGGAGTAAGCCTGCCTCCCAGATAAGTGAGGGACTACCAAAATATGAATTTAAGAGTGTGCTTTAAGTCTAAACATGTTATACTGGGCTGGGAATATGGCCTAGCGGTAAAAGTGCTCGCCTCGTATACATGAAGCCTTGGGTTCGATTCCTCAGCACCACATATATAGAAAATGGCCAGAAGTGGCACTGTGACTCAAGTGGTAGAGTGCTAGCCTTGAGCAAAAAGAAGCCAGGGACAGTGCTCAGGCCCTGAGTCCAAGTCCAGGACTGGCAAAAAAAACAACAACAAATAAACATGTTATACTAAGTATATGTAAATAAACATTTAAATAGAGTCACACTGCTGGGTCTGAAACCTGTTTCACTATTTTTAGTGTCTATGTGTGTGCTGGTATTGGGGCTTGAACTCAGTGCCTCTTATTCTCCCTTAGCTTTTTTGCTAGCTCTACCATTTGAACAATATCCCCACTTGCAGCCTTTTGCTAGTTAACTGGAGATAGTCTAGGATTCGTATGCCAGGGCTGGCTTGGAACTATGATCCTTAATCTCTGCATCCTAGTGGCTAGGATTACAGTGTGAGCCCCATGGCCGGTTCGGTTTCACTGCTTCTTGGGCATATTGCTTAGCTCATCTCCTCATCTGGGCACAATGGGGACGAGGTTACCTGCTTTACAGTTCCTGTGAGGATTGACTGAGATGAAGACATGTCAAGGGCTTACCACAGTCAAGGACATTTTAACAGCGTTTTGTCTGGTATTTCTTCCCCTCTACTTTTAATTGTTCAAAAAGGCAAACCAGGTGCCTGTGGCTCACGCCTGTGGTCCTAGCTTCTCAGGAGGCTGAGATCTGAGGATCCCAGTTTGAAGCCTGCCTGGGGCAGGAAAGTCTGGGACACTCCAGTGAATGACCAGAAAGTTAGAAGTAGAGCTATGGCTCAAGTAGCAGACTATTAGCCTTCAATGTAAAAGCTCAACAGCCAGGCCCTGAATTCAAGCCCCGGGACTAACCAGCATAAAAAACTTTTAAAAAGGTAGCCTAGGGATATAGCTCGGTGGTAAAGTGCTTGCCTAACATATCCAGGGTTTTGGGTTCAATTCCCACCACTGAAGGAGCCGCATGGCACTCATGCAATCCTCACACTCAAGAGGCTTGAGGTTGGGAGATCATGAGTTCGAGGCTAGCCTGGGCTACGTCGCAAGAGCCTGTCTCAAGAAAAGAAAAAGCCGGCACTGGCAGCTCACACCTGTCATCCTAGCTACTCAGGAGGCTGAGATCTGAGGACCAAGGTTCAAAATCAACCCAGGAAGGAAAGTCTGTGAGACTCTCATCTCCAATTAACCACCAGAAAACCAGAAGTGATGCTGTGGCTCAAGTGGCAGAGTGCCAGCCTTGAGCAAAAGAGCTCAGGGACAATGCTCAGGTCCTGAGTTCAAGCCCCAGGACAGACCAAAAAAAAAAAAAAAAAAGAAGCCTTGTTTTTTTCTCATTTCTTTCTCTCTGCCTACATTCCTTTCCCCCACCCCTTTACAATCAGACCCACCAGGGAAGGAAAAGTCCTCACCAGAGAAGAGACTGGTGGTGAGAATAATGTTCCACACCCAACGCTCGCCTCCGATCTGCCGGTAGAGGCGGCTGGACACGTAGCCGGCGATGCAGCAGGTCAAAGCGTACAGCAGGACGGCTGCGGAGTTGAGGGCCCCGTGCCGGTGCACGTTGAACATGCCCAGCAGCGCTGTGACGATGATTCCTGGAGGGCGGTGGGAGAAAGCCACATGAGAGCGCCGCGACCCGCACAGCTGCAGGGGAATCGCGCTCCTCCTCCCAGATCCAATGCCTTCAGCAAAATCACCCTCCCTGGGTCTGCTAGCCAGAAAACTTCCACCCTTCCCCTCACATCTTCTCCTCACCTTGAACCTTCTACAAGATCCTCCAACCTTTTCTTACAATCTACCTACCCTTTCAGAGAACTCTCCAATTCATTCTCATCATCTCACCAGTGCCAAGGGCCAGGAACTGGGCGCCCACACCCAGCACGGCACAGAGCAGACCACGGCACGGAGGGAAGCGGAAGACATCAGTGTGGATAATTTTCCAGCCATTGTCACCCTGGTCAAAGTCGTCACTGGATCCTCCAGGGGTGGTCTCCTCGTCTAGGTTGTACCGAGCCAGGTCGTTCCGAAGCACACGCATGAGAATGACAGCCACAAATCCCACCAGTAAGAACACGAGCACCATGGAGTTGATGATGGACAGCCAGTGGATTTCCAGCGTGCGGGGGAAGAAGCCCCCGCCATCCCCGCGGCGCCTGTCGCTGCGGCGCTCCACGGAGGTCTCAGACCACCGCACGCTGTAAGTGTGGGTGAGGCCGAGGGACTCGTCCGGTCTTAACCCGTCCAAGCTGTGGGGCTTGACGTCCCGCACGGACACGTTGGCGAATATGATTCGATCTCCGTGGAATTCCAGGTGGAAGTCCAAATGGGTCCAGAGTCCTATCTTGTGGCTATGTGGCAGGAAGCCACTTTCTTCCATGTAGCCCACGAAGCCACGAATGGGCAAGTCATCTACAACAAATTCAAAGTAATACAGTTCTTCGATGGCCTGGCGCAGCTGTTCTACCTTTAAAGAGAAAGTCAGGAGTCAGCCACACTCTCGGGCATGGGGTTACAACAGTTTCTCAGACTGCGGTGCTAGCAACACTTTGCAGGGGAGGACGCCGCCCTGGGTATTTGTCGCGTGCAGTATTATCCCTGCAGCCGCGACAGTTAAAAACATCTCCAGGCATTTCCAAATGTCCTTTGGGGGGACAAAAGTCTTCTGCTTAGACACACTGGGCTAAGTTCTAGTATGTTGGGGTTACCCTCAAAAAAAAAGCAAGTATAACTTTGAAAGTGTCAAGCTCTAGAAAAGGAGAGCAGCAAAGTGTTTCAAAAAGAGAGGGGGAGGGAGGGACTGGAGTATACTAAAGAACACTGCCACAATTTGATAACAAAAAGCCACGAAAGTTGGCCAGGAACTGGTGGCTCATGCCTGTAATCCTGGCTATTATTCCGGATGGTGAGATCCGGATTGCAGTTCGCAGCCAGCCTCAACAAGGGAGGTTTGTAGGCCTCTTATCTCCGAAGAATCACCCCAAGGCAGGACGTGGGGTGGTGAGTCGAGCAGTAAAGTGCTAGTCTTGAGCAAAACCGCTCAGGGACGGCGTCCACATCTTGAGTTCAAGGTCTACGACTGGCACGCGCGCGGGCACACGTACACGCGCGCACACACGCACGCACAAGACAGGAAGATCAGAGAGAAAAAGCTGGGGGGGGGGGCGGGGAGTCAGGTAGCTAATGGGAGGAAGGAAGGAGAGCTGGGGCGGTGACGGGGTGGGAATCGCTGTCTAGGGGAATGGGGTTCCGCGGCCGCTGGCGGGCGGGCGGGCGGGCCGGGGCCCCCCGGGAGGCCCACCTGCGCGGGGCTGAGCCGCAGCTGGCACAGGACCCGGCGCTCCGCGTTCTCCCGGAAGCGGATCTCGTAGAGGGACTCGGCCATGCGGTCGCCGTCCAGCACCTCGCCCAGGCTGAGGCTCTTGTGCCGGATCTCCTCGGGGCAGCAGACGGGCAGCCGGTAGTAGTGGTAGGTCTCCTGCGGGTTGTGGTACGGCCCCACCTTGTTGACGTACAGGAGGACCGGGTCGCCGGCCCGGTAGCGGGTGGCGCCCTCCGCGCCCAGCAGCAGCACCAGCAGCGGCAGGCACCGGCAGCCCCACCGGCCGGGCGGCCCGAGGACGCTCATCCTCCAGGCGGCGGGGTCGGGAGAGGCCTGCGGCGGTGACGGAGACCGGGGGGGGAGGGGGGCGTCAGCTCCGGGCGCCCCGGCGGGCTCCGCCTCGGCCCTCCGCCTCCCGACCCCACGGCGCGCGCGCGCGCCCGCCCGCCGGCCCGCAGGACCCGCGCCGGGGCCTCCGCGGCGCGCCGGCCCGTCTCCATGGCGACGCGGGCGCCCGCGCCCCCCGCCCCCGGGGCCCCGCCCCCGCCCGGGGTCCTCACCGCGCGGAGGGCTGGCTCGGGCGGCGCCGGCGGCCCGCGGGCTCCGGCTGGGGTCGCCCCCTGAGCGGCGCGGCGCGGCACCGAGCGGCGCGGAGCCGAGCGGCGGGGCTCGGAAGGACCCGACGGCCGGCCCTCCCGGGGCTGCCCGCCGCGCTGCCTGCCCGCGGCGGCCCTCCCGGGGCTGCCCGCCGCGCTGCCTGCCCGCGGCGGCCCTGCCGGGGCTGCCCGCCGCGCTGCCTGCCCGCGGCGGCCCTCCCGGGGCTGCCCGCCGCGCTGCCTGCCCGCGGCCCGTCCGGGTGCGCGCCGCGGGGCCCTCTCCCGCCCGGCGTCCGCCCCGGCTCCGGAGGCCCGAACGAGCTCGGCGCTCGCGTCCTCGGCGGAGGGGTCCTCCCGGCGGGGGCCTCGGGCCGGCGGGACAGCGGCTCCTCCCGGGGGTCCCGGGCCGCCCCGGCTGCGCGGGGCCGCGGCGGAGGCCCGCCCGGAGGCGCGCGGGGCGGGGCCGGGGCCTCCTCTCCCCCGACCCGGAGCTCCGCTGTCCGAGCCCGGAGCGCGTCCGGCGGGCGCCGGCCCGGCACCTTCCTGCGGAGGTGAGGCCTCGCCGCCCGCTCCGGCCGCCGGGACGCCGCCGTGGCCTCCGCCGGCCGCGTGGAGGGGAGCCGGGGCGCCTCCCTGGCCAGCCCCCCGAGGGCTCCAGGGGGCGGACCTGGGCGCGGGTCTGCCGGGGCCGGCCGCCGCTGTGACAGCTCCACCTCGCTCTCCAGGTAGCCGGGGGCCGGCCGCGAGCCCCGTCTGCCCTTTCACCTCGGGAACTGAGCAGCTTGAGGGGTGTTAGTGTCGTGGGTGAGTGTGGGTGCGCGCGCGCATGTGCCAGTCCTGGGGCTTGAACTCAGGGTCTCGGAGCTCGGTGGCTCCAGGCGACCCCTCGAGCCCCAGCCCCTGCCTGCCCTTTGGTGATGAGTTGGGGGTGGGAGTGCAGTGGCTGTTCCGCCCGGCCGGCCTCCAGCGGGGGTTCTCGGAGCTCAGCCTCCCGGGTATCAGAGCTACAGGCAGGAGCCGCCGGCAGCCGGCCTGACGGGCCGCTCGTTTTTGTCGTTTTAAGCTAACACACTTTGCCGTTACCGTAAAGGTGATGTACCGAGGGAGGACAAGCCGAGTACGTTTCCTCTCGTACAGGGCCCACTCTTCCCTCTTCCCCAGCCCCTCCCTCCTGGCTGCACCGGTGAGTCGCATAGCTCACTTTCATCAGTGTCCAGAAGACCGAATCAGCAAAAAATAAAAATTAAAAAAAGAGATCACTTGTTGACGTATTTTGGAGTTCACTGACACACACACACACACACACACATTCATACATACATACGATAATGAAGAGGTATGGAGGCATTGTACCTTTGTGTTCCTCTCCCGAGTGCATTGTCTTTTGGTCTCACTGTGTGTGAGTAAGCTTGATGGGTTATTAATTAAAAGGCGAAGAATCTTGTGTTATAAGGCGCTGGTGGCTCAGGCCTGTAATCCTAACTACCAGGGAGCTGAGATAGGAGGATCTTGGATTGAAGCCAGGCCAGGCAGGAAAGTTAGGAGGTTCATATTGCCAATAAAGCACTGAAAAGCCAGAAGCGGAGGGGTTAGAAACACAGCCACTCTCCAGAGTCAAAACTGAATAGATGCATAAGAGAGAGAGAGAGAGAGGTTTACTTGGGGGGGGGCAGGGCGAGTGCTGGGGCTTGAACTCCAGGCCTGGGCACTGTCCTCCCTGAGCTTCTTTTGCTCAAGGCAGCACTCTACCACTTGACCCACAGAGTCATTTCTGGCCTTGTTCATGTACTGAGGAAGGGAACCCAGGGCCTCATGCTTGCCAGGCAAGCACTCTACCCAGCCCCAAGGCAGTTTACTTCTCTGCAAGGGGTGCACCACTGTCACCCTACTCAGAACTAGGCAAGCACATTGGGTAGGGCAGTCTGATTCCTTTTACCTGTTGATAAAAGATTTATCTTCTGGCAGGCTGGTCACAGACAGTACAGGCTCTAGTCACATTTGCAGCAAAAAAGCAAGTAAATCCAGGAAATAACATACGAGATAGAAGCACTGGTTTGATTTAAAAAAAAAAAAAAAGACTGCTTTTTCTTACCTAGGTGTGCCTGAAGTGGTAGAGCGCCAGCCTTAAGTATAAAACACCAGGTGAAGGCATGAAGCCCCACGTTCGAGCCCTAATGCTGGCAACAACAACAAAAAACCTTGCCATCATTTCTTTCCATGGTTTTGTACTCTCTATGGATGTGTTTGGGATTCTTTTAATATTCTGTGGAATATTGTGAAAAAGTTTACTTTCTCCCTTATTTAAAGGGGACCTGCCCTCGGGTTTCCAATTGTCCACCAAGGAGGAATTTACAAGGAAGCATGGGAAATTACACATGGCTTTCTAACCTGAACAGTGTATACACTCACTTTTATGATTCATCCTTTTCTCATCCAGCTGTAGGCAGGTAAGATTTCAGAAGGTAGGGAATTAGGGTGTTTTTTTTTAAAGACAAATGAGGAGTGGGGGTGGGGGGAGTCACTGGGTTTACAGTACCCTTTAACTGACAGGTACCTAGTCTCTAAAGGTAGAATTCAGAGTCTCTCAAAATAATGGTCTCATCGTTTTCCCTCCGTTTATATCTATAGTAGTCATCTTGTTAGTTTCCTGGTCACTGCCCATTGGGTCATTTCACAGTGCTACTGGAAAGACTTTAAAACTCAGATCTCGGGAGGGGTTGTTGAGCACCCTTTTTTAAAATAAGGCCTAGTTTTGATACACAAGGACCGTTGACTGTAAATATGTAGAATAAAGCGAAGACAATCCAGGCACTGGTGGCTCACAGCTGTAACCCGATCTATTCAGGAGCCTGAGATCTGAGGATTGCGGTTCGAAGCCAGCAGGAAAGTCTATGAGACTCTTACCTCCTATTAACCACTAGAAAACCAGAAGTGGAGCTGTGGCTCAAAGTGGTAGAATGCCAGGTTTGAGGAAAAAATGCTCAGGGACAGCACCCAGACCAGAGTTCAATCCCCAGTGGTCAGAACTTGAACAAATAATGTTGAGCGAGACAAGCCTAGAACACAGAAAACAAAGGGGCATGATCTCCCTGATATATGACTGTTAACAAAGGGAGACGGAGAGACAGTAGAGACCAAGTCTGTGAAACCAAAAACTGCTTGTCAAATGGTATTTCCCTCAGGTTTGGGTCAGTGACCCAACATTATGTAACTAAAACCAAACAACTACTCAGCATATATAGGTCTAAAATAGACCTCTCAGTGGATCACAATAGCTCAAAAGCTATGTATGTATGTTCATATAAGACAAGGATAAGCAAACTCTATTGTTGACATTACATTAAAAGTCCTAAGTGAATTTCCTTTGGTGTAGGCCACGTGGATACTGTATATTTTTGATACACTGTGTATTGTCTATATGTCTACCTGATCTAGGGAAGGGAAAGAAAAACAGGGTGTAAGATATCACAAGAAATGTACACACTGCCCTACTATGTAACTGTACCCCTTTTACACAACAGTCAAAAAATTTTTAATTAATAAAAAAAAGGTGACATATTCATTTTCTGGAATCGCTTTCTGCATTCAGATAGAACTATTGGCTGTGATGTTCTCCCTGCCTTGTCTGCCCCGTCTACTGTTCTTACTTCTCAGCCAGAAGTAAGGAATTAGCACTTTAAGCAGTGTCATTTCTTTGTAAGCCTTTCCTTCCAGGTGTGTTCAGAGCATTTCATCTGACTGCATTATTTTACTTATGTGATGGTTTCTCTTGGTGACTAGCAAGTCACCAAGTCTTCAGGACCCAGAGATGTTTTTGTGTTCACTAGGGAGCTTAGTAGACATTCCTTGAATGAAATGGCATATACCTTGTATATGTGAGAGACTAGAGGTGTCATTAAGTTGTCCCTTCAGGGTGAGTTTGATGGGTAGAACTGGATGGGCTTCCTACCAAGGTGTGCCTTGGACAGTCTTAGTAGATTGAGGAAATTTCAGTAGAATTTGGAACAATCCTGCCAGTAGCCTTATGGCATAATCTGTTCTTGGATTATTTTGTTTTGTTCCAGAGAATGAAAGATAGAACTTCAAATCCTTTCCTTGTCTCCCCACAATTTAAATTCACAGAACCTGTGACCAGTTTTCCTGCTGCCATTCCCCCAGATGTGTTCCCCATTCCACTGAGACCTCCAGCCCACCTCTTGTTTCTAGCTTGTCCTTAATTTGTTAAAATTATTATTGAACTATTATACATAGGGGTTATCATTTCACACGTGGTGGTAATGAGTACATTTCTTTTTTGGACCGTGTCACCCCTTCATTTTCCCAGTTTTTAGCTTGTCTTGCTTGCTTGTTTGTTTTTTTCCCCCGAGTCAGGTGCCAGGGCTCACACCTGTGATCCCAGCTGCTCAGGAGGCTGAGCTCTGAGGATTAGCTTGAAGTCAGCAGGAGCAAGGAAGTCCATCAGACTCTTTAGATCCAAAAAAGCCGTAAGTTGACCTGTGGCTCAAGTGGTAGAGAATTAGCATAAAGCAGCTCAAGGATAGCACCCAGGCACTGAGTTCAAGCCCCAGGACCAGCACCAAAAATAAAAAAAAATTCTGAACTTCCAAAAGGTTGTACTAGGGGCGAGGGAGTTAAGGTATCCATCCAAGTGCTCAGTGCTTCCTGTTCAGTCTCCTCTTCCATCATTTTCCCATTTGCGTCCTTGCTCTAGCTGGTCCTATGTAGCTTGGATTCTATATGCCTCGTTCCAGCCACACTTTTTTTTTTCTTGGCAGTGCTGTATTTGAACTCAAGTCCTGTGCTTACTGGACAACTTGAACCATGCCCTGTGATCTTAATTATTATTTCATTGCAGCTATCACAAACTGTAATCAGCATTCAAGTACTTATAGCCAAGATGCCAAACAGAATCTCAACGTTCTATGTCCATAAGTTATTTTCTACCCTCATTTGTTTATTTGTTTTGTTTTTGTCGCCAGTCCTGGGGCTTGGACTCAGGGCCTGAGCACTGTCCCTGGCTTCTTTTTGCTCAAGGCTAGCCCTCTACCTCTTGAGCCACAGCGCCCCTTCTGGCTTTTTTCTATATATGTGGTGCTGAGGGCTTCATATATACGAGGTGAGCACTTTACCACTAGGCCATATCCCCAGCCCTTCCACCCTCATTTGGACCCTGTAATTCTGCTCATTGTCCAAACTAGTTCTATCTTCCTATCACTTGGCCTTCCTGCATAGCCTAGTAGTAGGAGATGCAAGCAAGAAGAGCAATATGAACACCGTGGTAGGCACTGCAACTGGACTGAGGGAGTTTCCAGGAGAAAAACCCATCATTTAGGTTTGAGCACTCAATAAAGCTTCCTTAAAAGACATTAAGGGGGCTGGGAAGGTGGCTTAGTGGTAGAGTGCTTGCCTAGCATGCATGAAGCCCTGGGTTCAATTCCTCAGCACCACATACACAGAAAAGGCTGGAAGTGGCACCGTGGCTCAAGGGGCAGAGTGCTAGCCTTGAGCAAAAAAAAGAAGCCAGGGACAGTGCTCAGGCCCCAAGTTCAAGCCCCGGGACTGGCAAAAAAAAAAAAAAAAAAAGACAAAATTGGAGTCAGTTGTACTCAGAGTACTCAGTAGGAGGATCTCAAGTTTCAGCCCTTTGGGGGGGGGGGGGACAGGTACCAGAGGTATGGCTCTGAGGAGTGCCAAGGGTTAAACTCCTCTACCAGCAACACAAGCCAAGCATGATGACCCACACCTGTAATCCCAACGTTCAGGAGGCTGAGATTTTGTTGAGGCCAGCCCATGATGCGTAATGACGAGGACAGGCAATGGGGTAGCAGGGCACTGAGTGTGTTAGAAATAGTTAGGGATTTGTGCATCGACTAGGTATAGGAATTAAAGTAGGGAGAAGGATCTAGGATATTTTGGTGTCTTACAGACAACTGGAATGTCAGTCAAAAGAAAAGAACTGAGTAAAACAGGGATTGTTCTATTTGGATGTGCCCTGAGATGCCTGAAAGACATAAGCAAATGGCTTCTGAGTGTGGCCCTGCAGACAGGTGCCCTGTGCAGGTGAGATGAGGAGCAGTCAGCAGAGAGGGCGTGGAAGCACTGGGGGACGCGTTACGTCCACACAGAGGATGTGGCGGCCCGTAACGGAACCTCTGGGGTCCGCTTTAGGGGTAGAGGGAGGGGCAGGGGTATGTAGTGTGATGTTAAGAGTGCTTACCTAGCACAGGCAGCACCCTGGCCCCAGCACCACCCACACAGGAAAAGGACAGAAGAAAGAGGAGGTGTTAACAGAAGAGCGGCAAGAAGAATGCATGGGAAGAAAACTAGAAGGGGTCAAAGAAAGCAGAAATGCATCTGAAGGTTGAGTCGTTAGACTGTGCCAACCCCCGACAATTCTTGGTAGAGAATGTTTCTCGTGCTGAACGGTAAAATCCCTAAGTTCTTTATTGGCCGTATCCATTTACCCTGGCGTCAAGCACCCTCCGGCACGTGCTAAGCAGATGCTCAGCTAACACGCACGTTCCATGCTGGTCCACGGGGGTCTTTCCAGATGCACAACACGCCTTTGAGAACGATTACGATTCAAAGTGCACCTCACTCCCAGGCTCCGTGGACAGTCACGAACAGAAGGTGTATTATGATGTGTGTAGAACACGGAACTTTGGGAAGTTCTGTAACCAGGAGGTAAAAGTGACAACATCCAGGGGAGACAAAGGGATTATTTTCATTCTCCCCCAAGTTCTTAGTGAAAGGCTGAGCCCAATATTGCAGGCTTACGCGGCTCTGCGGGCAAGCCTTCCAAGACTAGCCTCATCGGGACCCTAGCCCAGCTCTCTGCACTCAGCAAGCTCCACATGATGGGGAAGGGCGACTCCCCAGAGGCCCAGCCGGCCGCCCTCGCCTACCGCTCCGTCATGGAGGAGTATGGCTATGAGGTGGGCAAGGTCATTGGCAACGGCTCCTACGGGACCGTGTACGAGGCGTACTACACAAAGCAGAAGGTCATGGTTGCCATCAAGATCATCTCAAAGAAGAAGGCCTCTAATGACTATCTTAACAAGTTCCTGCCCCGGGAAATACAGGTCAGAAAAGGGGGCTGGGAGAGAGAAATGGAGCTGAGGATCGGCTTTCTGAGGCTTCTCAGAAGGGTGTGGCTAGGAGAGGGAGCCAAAATGAACATCTGTAAACAGCTAGGAAATTTCCTTCATGTACATTCAACCTCATTACCTACTCATTCACCTTCAGCCCCAACACTGCCAAGGAAAAGGGGGGAGTGGCTTCTTCACCGGCCAGCATGGGAGTTAGGTCAGTTCTGGTGCCAAGGTCTAAGTGCCTAGCAATGGGGGAGGAGTGCGAGGTGGACAGCTCAGGTAGGGTTGTTCGCCTGGTTTGATGGCTCCCTGTTGTGGGATCAGGTAATGAAAATCCTGCGGCACAAGTACCTCATCAACTTCTACCAGGCCATTGAGACTACATCCCGAGTGTACATCATCTTGGAGCTGGCACAGGGGGGTGACGTCCTTGAGTGGATCCAGCGCTACGGCGCCTGCACCGAGCCCCTTGCGGGCAAGTGGTTCAACCAGATGACCCTGGGCATCGCCTACCTGCACAGCAAGGGCATCGTGCACAGGTGAGGGCGGGCCTTTGGGCTCCCAAAGGGTTTTGATACGTGTTACCCATTTCCTGCCCCCGCTTCGTCCCTTAGGCCCAGCCATGCACTGTTTAATCATCTGACCAAAGACATCTATACCCACGGGGTGCAGAGACTGTGTCACACAGTCTGCTCTGGGCTCTGCGCACTCCAGTGGCCTGCCTTCCTCACAGCCTTGCACTCTCCTACCCTGCCTCCGCTCTAGCCTCTGACCCTTGGCCCTGAAGCTCCCGTTCTAATACAAAGCCCTCTCCCCAGCCTGACCCCCAGCCTTTCTGCTGCTGGTAGGGACTTAAAGTTGGAGAACCTGCTGCTGGACAAGCGCGAGAATGTGAAGATATCAGACTTTGGCTTCGCCAAGATGGTGCCTTCGAACCAGAACCAGTCTGTGCGCAGTAGCCCGTCTCACCGCCAAGTGAACTGCTTTTCCCACCTCAGTCAGACCTACTGCGGCAGCTTCGCGTACGCCTGCCCAGAGGTCCTGCTGGGCTTGCCCTACAACCCGTTCCTGTCCGACACCTGGAGCATGGGCATCATCCTCTACACGCTGGTGGTTGCCCGTCTGCCTTTTGATGACACCAATCTGAAGAAGCTGCTCAAAGAGACTCAGAAGGAGGCCACCTTCCCACCGAACTGCACCGTCTCCCAGGAGTGCAAGGTGCTGGCTTCCCCAGGAGGGCTGAGGTCTTAGGGATGACTCACGGGGAGCGTAGACACCACACCCGGGCCTCCCGGCGCAGCTGCACGCTCTTGCCCAGACTGAGAACGGGGGACACCGCTGGGATCCAGAACCTTCCCTGGCTGCATAAGCAGGCTCCAGCCGTAATCCCCTTAGGCCAGAACCACACGGGGAACGCGGGGCTCCAGCAGGAAGCCAGGGCCCCGCTCCCTCTCCCCAGAGTGCGGGGCTGGGCTCTCCTCCTCGCTCAGGCCCAGCCACTCGCTGCCCGTGTGGTACAGTGGGGGCAAGCTCAGCCAAGGCCTCTCTCTCCCCTGCCCCAGAACCTGGTCCTCCAGCTGCTGCGGCCAGCTCTCAAGCGGGCGACCATCCTGGACATCCTCAAGGACCCCTGGGTGCTCAGGTTCCAGTCTGAGCAGCCGCTCCACGAGCTCAAGCTCCTCCAGGCCATGTGCCAGCCCCCCAGCACCGTAAACCGCCACCAGTCCGTGGAGGTCACAACCTGAGGAGGCCGCGGCGGGGACGAGAGGGAAGGACGGCAGGACGGCCGGGGGTGAAAAATGTTTGATACAAAAATAAATCTAATTTTGACTTACTTTGACCAGCAAGAGTGAATAACATTCTTGCCTCAAGGGAGTCTTAGCAGGGAATCGTGCGGAGGGTCAGATGCCGAGGATCGCGTAGATTTCTATCCACAGCCTTTAATCAATCTTGGCACTTGCCTAACATTAAAACTCGAGCTGGGTGCTGGTGGCTCACGCCTGCAGTCCTCGCTACTCAGACTGAGACCTGAACACCGCAGTTTGAAGCCAGCCCAGGCAGGAGAAAGACCACGAGATTCTTCCTTCCATTTAATCACCAAAAAGGCCAGGAGGGGCACTGTGGCTCAAGGGGCAGAGCATCAACCTTGAGCAAAATGCTCAGGGACAGCACCCAGGCCCTGAGTTCAAGCCCCAGGACCTATCCAAAGTTAAAAGACAAAACAAAAAAGCAGGAATGTGGCTCAGTGGCAGAGTGCTTGCCTAGCATGCACAAAGCCCTGGGTTCAATTCCTCCGCACCACACAGATAGAAAAAGCTGGAGGAGGCGCTGTGCTCAAGTGGCCGAGTGCTAGCCTTGAGCAGCTCAGGGACAGTGCCCAGGCCCTGGGTTCAAGCCCTAGGACTGGCCAACAAAAAACCAACAGTGGGAGAGGGGTGCTCAGATTGAAACCTGATTTGAGGAAGTTTTATCACCATGGTGGTGGTTTTACCTATTTTCATTGTCTAAATGGTCAAGCAGTGGTGAAGCAAAGGCCTTCGCTGGCTCACTTTGGCCATGGCTCTCCTGCCTGTCTACAGCCCCCAGCGTCAGAAGGATCACCAGCACTGTTCCTGCACAATGTTTACTAGATCTGGTACACCTTTGTGTGTGTGCATACACGTGTATATAGTATGTATATATACACATACACACACAGTGTAGATGTGTGCACCAGTACTGGGGCACAGAAAATGTCTACACGTAGGCTGAGATACGGGAAATGCCCATTTGTTCTGTTTCCACTCCCCGTCATCACTCCATTGCCTGAAACAGGGCTGTAAAAACCAGGGGAAGTCTCAAGTGTATATAAGACAGTAAAGACATTGAGGATCCGTCACCCAATTTTATTGGGAACAACTGTGTCTGCTATCAAAGAGAAGGGAGCCCAGGGTTCCTTCTGCAGCAAGAACCTTCCGTGCGGCTAGGGATGGGAGGGGCAGTGGGCCCCTTTCTGAGACAGGATCATACCACCACCTCAGCAGGACCTCCTCAAACAGCTGTGCTCCTCTGGCTCAGCATTTGGCACTTAAGGAAAAGAGACTGATGAAGGCAGCAGTAGAAAACAGGCCCAGACTCCTCAGGATACCCATTCAGCCAGCTGTTTTAGTGCTGCTTCGTCTTCATCCACTTTGGAAGCTTTCGGAGTAAGGATAACCAAAGAAAGAAAGAAAGAGAACGTGAACGCCTCAGCCAACTTTCAGCCATCCCCGACTCTTGAACCCAGAGCCTGCACCTCAAGTCCGGCCCCACTGACTGCCGGGCTGCTGCTCACTCCCACAGCACCTTTGTGCTTATCAGGAAGAGGGGCCTCTTGCTTGCACCTGCAAGCCCAAAGCAGGGCGCATGGATTATCAGATAAAGCTCAAGCTGGCTTGTGGGTTCAATTCCTACCCCCTTTTAGTTAGCTGCTGCTATACATCACTGTGCAGCTGCAACAGCACCTCTCTCTGCTGCGGGGTAATCTCGTCCCGTATCTCTCCTACCCATGAGACAGCCAGAAGCCCTTGGTACCTGGACCTGCAGGTAGACGTGTGGAAGGTACACTAGGCAGTGTGATTGAGGGTTCTTCCTCCTTGCTGTCCACATTTAACAGCTCCCGGGCTAGCTCCTCCTGTTCCAGCTCCTCCAGCTCTTCCAGCAGCTCATCCTGGTATGGGATAGCAAGGCTACACAAGACAAGGAAAGGAAACTTCCACTTGCCCCCAACAGACCCCTCTTGGGCTTCCTTCTGGGGAAGGCAGCCTCACGTTTTCTCCAGTATTCCCCGGCCTACCTCGTCCACGTCGTCTCCAAAGCCCATGGGTCGAGAAATGGCATCTGAGATCTGCTGAGCCACCTCCTGTTGTTCTGTGATGTCAGCCATGAGCTCATCTACCTTGTCGATGTCCCTGAGAATGAAATACAGAGCCAAGAAGGCTGGCGGCAGCCCTTGGTAGATTTTCACCCCAGGAGTGAAGCCCTGTGGGCTTTACACCCGGGACTGGGAAAGGGGAAGAGGCAAGTCTGAGCTCAGAATGTGAAGGAGCCACTCGGGAAAGGACAGGCGGGACTTCCTTCCCTGAAGGCTCTTAAGGACACAGAGAAACCATTTTTTCTCTTGACAATGTTCCAGCCGGAAAAAGGATTTTTTTTTTTTTTCAGGAAGAAAGAGGGCATGCAAAGGGTGACATAAATTCTGCAAGGCTTCCGAGTTGACCGTGCGACCGCAAGCCACCCTTCCCAGCGCCCGGGGCCCCTTCTTCCCGCCCCCCCTACCCACATGTCCTGGTAGGCTTTCTTCATGCCTCGAGCGGCGAGCTCCATGGTCCGGAGCACTTCTGCATTGGTGGTGGCATTCTCAATGGCCTCACGCTGGAACTCCAGGGTGGACAGTGTCCCGTCAGTTTGGGCCAGCTGCTGCTCCAATCTTTTTTTTCTCCGCAAAGCCTGCAGGGCAGCTGACCCAGCCCATGCCCTAAACATCAGAGTCAGAAGTACCTGCTTCCCCCGGGCCCTCCCCAGCCACTCCTTTCCCTCAATACCTCTCTTATTCTTGGTTCCATGCTTCTTGGCTGTTTGTAGCTCCTGTTGGATCTTCTGCTCCAGGAACTCCTGCTTTTTGATCAGTATCTTCTCGGTCTCCTTCAGTTTCTGTATCGCTTCTTCTGGGGTTGGCTGCTCCTCCTTCTTCCCTGATGAGTGCAGCGGAGCAGGCCCACATTGATGAAAGGTAACACATCACCAGCTAGGGACTTGAACTGTGCTACTGCTAGTCAGTAAATGATTCTCTACAATCAGTGTACTCCTTAATGCTATAAACATGAAAACAGCACAAAGATGTTTACATTTCTTTCTAAAATGATAAGTAGTGCCTGGCGCCACCGGCTCACGCCTGTCATCCTAGCTACTTGGGAGGGTTGTGGTTCCAAGGTAACCCACCCGGGGAAGGAAAGTCCGTGAGACTCTCATCTCCAGTTAACCACCAAAAAAGCTGGGAGTGGAACCATAGCTCAAGTGGTAGACTGCTAGTCTTGAACAAAATGAAACTCAGTGGCAACACCCAAGCCCTGAGTTCAAGCCCCAGGGTAGGCCCAAAAAACAAAGATGTGGCAAGCCAGGTACCAGTTAGTCAAGCGTAGAATCCTAGCTGCTTAGGAGGCAGAGATAGGGTGGATGGAAGTTTGAGGATGAAAAACTAATGAGACCCTTTCCTCAATCAAGACCTGTGATCTTAGATCTAAGAAAGGCCTAGAATGGGAGGATAACACTTTCTTGCCTAGACAAAAAGTTTATTAGACTCGAGATTGACAGAAAAAAGCACAGAGGTGTGAACCAGTCATCCTAGTTCTGGTGGAAAGCATAAGTAGGAGGATCAAAGTCCAGGCTGGCCAGAGGAAAAAAGCAAGACCCTATCCCCAAAATAACAAGAGGAAAAACAGGCTAAAGTGTAACTCAAGGGGTAAAACATGCCTAAGAAGCATGTAGCCCTGAGTGACAATCTGACTTCCTAAAGCCAGTAGGATTTTTTTTGTGCTTTTTTTTTGGGGGGGGGGGCAGGGGCAGGGGGCAGTCATGGGCTTGAACTCAGGACCTGGGTGCTGTCCTTGAGCTCTTTTCCTCCTCAAGGCTGACTCTATCACTTTGATCCGTAGCTCCACTTCTGGTTTTCTGGTGGTTAATTGGAGATAAGACTCTCACAGACTTTCCTGCCTGGGCTGGATTTGAACTGCAATCCCCAGATCTCAGCCTCCTGAGTAGCTAGGATTATAGGCGTGAGCCACCAGCGCCCAGCATAAAGCTTTATTTTTTCCTTTGTCAGTACTGGGGATTGAACTCAAGGCCTCACACTTGCTAGGCAAATGCTATCACTTGAGCTATGCCTCTAGCCCTTTCCAGAGCCAATATTATTTTTGCTATTCCAAGCTGCCTTTCCAGTCATTTCCAAAACATTTTACCACTTGGGTCCTAGACGATGCCAGGAGTTCTGACTCAAGATCAAACTAATAAAGTACAGAGTGCTAAAGGAAAAGAAAGTGACTTCAATTTCCCTCTTTCTTGTTTGCATTTTCAGGGATTTTGTTATGTATTCCAGGCTGGCCTTGAATTCATGATTCTCCTGTCTCACCCTCTAAAGACGGTGTGTACCACCATGCCAGGACATTTTTAAAAAAAGAGGACCTTATTAGCATGTGTTAGGTGTAGAAAGTTTCACTGTAACATACACATTAACAGTAGGGATGGGTGCAAATAAGGATATATGTAAACAACGTATCCCAATCCTTCCAACAAGGTTACTCTCCCCATCTCTGCCTTTCCTTAAACAATTTCAGCCTGGTGCTTGCTGACAGCGCACAGGAGTAATCCTAGCTACTTGGGATGCTGAGATCTGAGGATTGTAGCTTAAAGACACCCTGGCAGATAAATCCATGAAACTCTCCATCTCCAATTAACAACCAGAAAGCCAGAAGGGAGCTGTGAATCAAATGGTAGCGAGCTAGCCTTGGATGAAAAAGCCAGGCAAGACAGCCAGGCAAAACTGCCACGCACTAAGTTCAACTGCAGTATGGGAACAAGAGCCCACAATTCCAATTGGTATCACAACTTCCTTTTCATACCTGCAGATAACTACTTCTACCATATTTAACTCCATTCACTCTATTGGTAGTCCTCCCTCCACCCCCCCCACATGCTCCTGCCCTCCCCCCTGGCAGTACTGGGGTTTGAGCCCCGGGTCTGAATGCTACCCCTGAGCCACACCTCCAGTCGCATCTTCTACACTTCTAATTGTCCCCTTTTTGGGGAGGGGGGCGGGTACCAGTGCTGTCCTGCCAGAGTTCCTAGTTTCCTTAGATGCACCGACGGTGCTGTTTCTCGCAGGCTGTGCGCGCTGGCCGGGGTGGCTCTTTGCCCCGCCCAGCAAGCTGCCAGGGCCCCGGCACACCGCCCGCCCGCGGCCTGCGCGGGCGCCCCTGGCCTCCCCGCTCTCCTTCGCCGCGGAGAAGGGCGTCGAGCGGCTGCTTCCCCTCCTCGGACCCCTCCGGCCCGGCACAAAGCCAGCGGAGAGAAGCACCGAGGTTTCCTCCGGGGCCGGGCGGGGGCCCCCGGAAGCGAGGCCCCGCAGCCCGCGCGCGCGGTGCCCGGGCCGCCCCGCTCGGGCCTGGCGCTCCAGGCGGGCGGGGGTGGGGCGCCCGGCGCGGGCGGCCCCGCGAGGCTCCGCCGGGGGCCGGGGCCGCTCCCCGTCCTCTCCCCGCCCCGGCCCCCCGCGCACCCCCGGGCTCACCCCTCCCGAAGAGCCGGCCGAGCCCACTCATCGCGACCGGGCCTCCCGCCTCCGCCTCCGCCCCGCGGCGGGCGCCGCACTTCCGCTGGGCTCCCGGGGGGGCGGGTCTCGCCGCCGGCCCGCCTCGCCCAATCCCGCGCCGTCACGTCATCAAGCGGCGCGGAGGCCTCGGCGGGGGCGTGGCCGGCGCCTCTCCCGGCGATCGCCCCGGGGCGAGGCCGGAGCCGCGCGCGCCGCCAGGGCGCGGAGCCGCGGGGCGCGCGCGCGGGCTCCGGCGGGGGGAAAGCCCACGTCTCCCACTTGGGTCCGACACACGCGAGAGAAAGCGACAACTCCCCCCGCGGACGAGATCCCTTTAATCGGCTCCGAGGGCGCCCGGGCACGCCCCCTGGTCGAGCCGGGGTCCAGCCGGGGGCCTCACGGGCGGCTCGGGCCCGGCGCCGCAGCCCCAGGCCCGGCCCGAGCCTTGGCAAACGTCTCCAGCCCTTGCGTTAGGGTCTGAAGGCTCATTCCGTTCTGGACGTGGATGCAGGTGACACCTGGAAGAAGAGGGAGAGACAGATGCCGGGGGTCCCGGGGCTCCCCGTGAACCGCCCTCTCCGCGCGGGCCTCTCGAGGCAGGCCGGCGCCCTCCCCGGAGCCCTTCCTCCGCGTCGTCCGGGGGCGACCCTCGCCGCCCAGTACCCAGCTGGCCGACATCCACGATGTTCCGCCTCTCGTCATCGAAGAAGATCATCTGGGAGAAAGGAACCCCCGTCTTCTGCCGTAACCTGGGCGGGACCCCGCGAGGCGGGTCGGCTGGAGCTGTGGCTCGCCGGCCCCCCCCCCCGTCCCCGCTCCCCCCCCTCCGCCCGCCCACCTCTCGAAGTGCGTGACCTTGCTGCCCGGATAGATTTCCCGGTGCACGAAGTGTCGGGCCAGGCTGAAGAGCTCCAGCAGCTGGTCGGCCCCCTGCACCTCCCCGGTCCTGCGGGAAGGCGGAAGGGACGGGACCGGGGGAATCACGGGCTAGAAGCGAAAGTCGCTTACGACGGGGGGCGGCGGAGCCTCCGTTTCCGCAGGAGGGGCGGGCACCCCGCCCGCCCGCCCGCAGGCAGGTCCCGCGCCCCGGCTGGCGCGACAGTTACAGGCTGGGGCGATCCGCCCGGCTGCGGCGGACCCTTCTTACCGTGACGCCGCCGCGACGGGCACCCCAAGGCCCTGCAGCCGGCCCAGGACGCCGGTCACCTCCGGGTACAGCCGGACCTCCTGGCCCCGCCGGTCCCGCACCGTTCCGTCCCTGGAGGGCGGGGGGGAGGGGAGACGGCTCAGCTCCCGGAGTGCGCGGCGAGTCCCCCCCCCCCCGGCCTCCCCGGCTCAGCGGGCGCGGCGGGTCCCCCCCCCCCGGCCTCCCCGGCTCAGCTCCCGGAGGGCGCGGCGGGTCCCCGGCCTCCCCGGCTCAGCGGGCGCGGCGGGTCCCCCCCCCCCCCGGCCTCCCCGGCTCAGCTCCCGGAGGGCGCGGCGAGTCCCCCTCCCCCCCCCCCGGCCTCCCCGGCTCAGCGGGCGCGGCGGGTCCCCCCCCCGGCCTCCCCGGCTCAGCTCCCGGAGTGCGCGGCGGGCCCCCCGGCCTCCCCGTCGCCTCACCTGTCCTTGTGGAACGGGGGGTCCACGTGCGTGTCGACCCAGAAGGGCCAGAGCGTGTAATCTGCGGGGGGAGGGGGCGTCAGCGGGGGGGGGCGGGCGGGCGAGGGGAATGCCCCGCCTAGATCCCCCCCCCCCCGGCCCTCACCCAGATCAAAGACGGCGAGCGAGGGGAGCTGCGACATGGCCGGGCCCGCGAGCGGCGCGCCGACGCGCAGCCTTCCGGAGCCGGGGCGCGGGGCTGCGGGGCTCCGGGCTCCGGGCCGCGGGACACAGCGCCCCCTGCTGCTCGGCCGGGGAAAGGCCGCTCCGCACCCCGCGCGGGGCTCCGGGCCGCGGGACACAGCGCCCCCTGCTGCTCGGCCGGGGAAAGGCCGCTCCGCACCCCGCGCGGGGCTCCGAGCCGCACAGCGCCCCCTGCTGCTCGGCCGGGGAAAGGCCGCTCCGCACCCCGCGCGGGGCTGGGGGCCGGGCCAGGGAGGAAAAGGATTTACCGCCCACCAGAACAAAGCCACCGGGGGGCCTGGTTCAGGGGACGCCGGGCCAGCCGTGAGCAAGAGCCCCAAATTTAGGCTCCAATCCTGGTAAGCAGCAAATAGAACTGCAGCCCAGTCTGCAGGGACTGCCCTGCCAGGAAAAGGACAAGGGGAGGAGGAAAGGAAACCCAAGGGACGCACCAACTCCCAGGGTTTGTCCAGCCAGGCCCAAGCGTCCGGCAGAGCCGCGGCTGTGAGGACTTACCGGGGCTTATGACATGCACATCAGAGCTATACCGGCATGAGCGTAAAGGAGAAGGGTTTTACTGCGTGTCAGTTTCTTTCTCTTCTTTTGCCAGCCCTGCGGCTTGGGACTCAGGGCCTGGGCACTGTCCCTGGCTTCTTTTCACTCAAGGCTAGCACTCTACCATTTGAGTCACAGCGCCGCTTCTGGATTTCTGTTTATGTGGTGCTGAGGAATCGAACCCAGGGCTTCATGCATGCAAGGCAAGCACTCATTAAGCCACATTACCAGCTCTGTCAATTTCTTTTTTTCTGTCAGTCCTGGGCCTTGGACTCAGGGCCTGAGCACGGTCCCTGGCTTCTTTTTGCTCAAGGCTAGCACTCTGCCACTTGAGCCACAGCGCCACTTCTGGCTGTTTTCTATATGTGTGGTGCTGGGGAACTGAACTCAGGGCTTCATGTATACGAGGCAAGCGCTCTTGTCAGTAGGCCATATTCCCAGCCCATCCCTTCAGTTTCTTAAAACATTTTTAGCATGGCTGCTTTTTACATATCAGCATGAGGTTACTTATTATGCCTCTGGGAAGAATGGCACTGGCCATTATGAGCTGGTAAGAGCTGGCTGCAGCACAGAGCTGAGTTAGACTTTCCTAGAGTTTGAGAATCTCCCTAACAGCACGCGCCCATTCTCCCACCCTTTAGTCTGGTATGGCTGGTTAGTATGTGGCCTATTTTGGTTTAATCTGGAGACAAGACAGAGTTCAAGAGGCCAGGAAATATTTTATTGGCAATCAGGGCACAACCATAAGAGGGAAGCACACAGGATGACAAGCTAAATCCCAATAGCCAGCAAAGGCCCTTTGGGCCAGAAACACTGCATCCTGGGGTCCTCACTTTCTCCCATCAGTAGACACAGGAGACTGGGCATCAGGGGGAGGGGGCAGTGGCTCTGGTGTCCCAGAGAGCGAGGACTCACTGCCAATGATGGGTAAGAAGGTAAAATGGAGGGAAGGCCCATCATTGTCCATAACCACCTCCTCCTCTCAGGGCTAACACCAGGTGCAGGACTGAACCACCTAGAATCTTGTAATCAGCTGCTGTCTTCTCATCATTCCTACAGAGGAAAACAACAAAAAAAGCATTAGGAATCTAGAATAGCGCCAGTTGCCGGTGGCGCACACCTGTAATCCTACCTACTCAGGAGGCTGAGATCTGAGGATCCCTGTTCAAAGCCAGCAGGAAAGTCCGTGAGACTCTCCTCTCCAATTAACCACCAGAAAACCGGAAGTGGAGCTGTGGCTCAAGTGGTAGAGCGCCAGCCTTGAACTAAAGATCTCAGGGACAGCACCCAGGCCCAGGGTCCAAGCCCCACTACTGAAGGGGAAAAAAAAAATCTAGAATCTCTCAGTGTAATATTTCTTCCAATTTTGAACACAGGCAAAACTCCTCAGTTTTAACACTTATCAGTAAATTGTTAACAATAGAAACTATTTGTTATATCACATTACAGCTGTTTGCAGGTATCCTCAAAAATACTTTAAAAAGACCATGTCATTAGATCTTACTTAATGCATTAGTTTTTGTTTTTTGGGTTGCTGTTTTTTTTGCCAGTCCTGGGCCTTGGACTCAGGGCCTGAGCACTGTCCCTGGCTTCTTTTTGCTCAAGGCTATCACTCTACCACCTGAGCCACAGCACCACTTCTGGCTTTTCCTATGTAGGTGGTGCTGAGGAATCAAACCCAGGGCTTCATGTATATGAGGCAAGCACTCTACCATTAGGCCACATTCCCAGCCCCGCCTTAGGTTTTAAAGGCACTCAAATATACCACAGGTTTGTTTTAAAATTTCATAGCTGTACTTCAGCATAACTTGTTTCCTTTGTGATTCTATGTATCTCATTCAATTCCTGGAATAATGTTATTCTGAGAAGATTCTGCTTCACTCAACTGCCAGAGTCACTAAACTGCTAGAGTCCAAGGCAAAGACACCGAAGAGGCAGACCCGATCCACCTCCTACCTCCTCGTGTTCGACAGGATTGCTATGTCCTCATTCTCCCCTCCAAACTCACATCTGTTTGCCGCTGTAGATCAGTCGCTGCTGTTGTGGGGGGATTCCTTCCTTTTCCTCCACGCGCTCCTTGATTCGCTCCACCTTTGAAGGGACAGTCAGAGGCTGCTTAGAATCACAGCACCCCAGAGAGCAAACACTGTGCAGACGGCATGAGCACGAAAGGACCACGTTCAGGAGCACACCTAGAAGTGGGCACTAACGAGGCAAGAGGACGGGCAGGGAGAAACTGGGTATACATCACCTTGTCTGTGGGTTCAATGTCGATCTCAATCTCCTTTCCAGTCAGCGTCTGAAACAGGCAAACGTTTCCCGCGTCCCACAGTGCACGATGCCCTCCCCCCGGGTGGAGCGCGCCGTGGCCGTGGCGGTGGCGGTGGCGGCCGGCGGGGGCCCGCGGTCTCCTCCGCAGCACCGCCGCGCGCGGGGCGCCAGCCGCAGGGCCTCGCCCGGCCGTTTTACACCGTGGACACTCGGGGGCGGGCCACCCGTCCCCGCCGCCCCGCCAGAGTCGGCGTCAGCACCGCCTTCCCGAAGGCCCCGGAGGGAGACGCTGCGGGGAGCGGTCCGGCCCGGGCTTCCCCAGCCCGCCGGGGCTGCGCGGGGCCGCCCGGGCCGGAGGGCGAGGGTCGGGACGGGCGGCCCCCGGCGGGGTCCCGGGGATCCCCCCCCCCGCGCCTCCCATCGCGCCCCGCGCGGCGCCCGGCTCGGGGAAGGCACGGCTCCCCGCGCCCGCCGCGCCCCCCAGGCGGCGCCGAGGCCCGCTCCGCACCGCCGCGTCTCCGCGAGCCCGGCGGCGCCCCCACCTTCACTTTAATCAGCATCTTCTTCCCGGGTCGGGGCGGCGAGTGGATAAATCGCTGCTTCCCCCGCTGCGGCTGCCGCGGCCCCTGCCCAGCGCTCCGCCCCCACCAGCCACTTCCACTTCCGGGTCACGCTCCGGCCCCGCCCCCCTCTGCCCGTCGGGTTCCCGCGAGGCTCGGAGAGGACGCCTGGGCTTCCTCTGCGTGCTGTTGTGATGCGAAGACGGCGGCCGGTTTAGTTACAGCCGAGACGCCGCCGCCAAGAGCTTTGGAGCATTTCCTACTGAGCCAGGGTTAGCGGAAACCAAGTGGGGGGGGCGGAGTGCTCCCGTCATGCGCTGCGGCAGCTCCGCGCTTGGCATCTTGGGAGTTGTAGTTCCCCGCCGCTGGGATTCAATAGGACAGTCTCGGTGAGGGAACTCTGTTACCCACCAGGCCACGCGCGGCCCTGCCGAAGGTGGAATTCCGGTGCGCGGTTCCGGCCGGCTATTAGCGGCCCTGCTGGCGGCGGCGCCCGCTGGGTGTGGCGGGGCCCCGGGGCGCCGGTTGCTGAGCCGACGGGGAGCTCTGGTCACCTGCCACCTGGGCCGGGGCCGCCGGAAGTGAGTACCCCCGGGCCGGAAGCGGCTCGCGACCCCCGCGGGACGGCCCTGCCTAGCTCCAGCCAGCCGGGGGGGGGGGGGGGCTGGCCGGAGTCCTCGGGGCGGGGTGGATGGGGGGTTAGGCTGCTCCTCTCCCTCTCCCCCCAGCCCGCAGGCCGCGCCATGCCTCACATCGACAACGACGTCAAGCTGGACTTCAAGGATGTCCTGCTCAGGCCCAAACGCAGCACCCTCAAGTCGCGCAGTGAGGTGAGCCCGCGCCGGGCCGGGACCAAGCACGCCGTCCGCTTCCCGCTCTAATGCTGGAATACGGAAGGTGGCGGCGGTGGTGGTGATGACTAGTGCCCTGTTTCTGCCTCCAGGTGGATCTCACAAGATCCTTCTCATTTCGGAACTCCAAGCAGACGTACACTGGTGTACCCATCATCGCTGCCAACATGGACACCGTGGGCACCTTCGAGATGGCAAAGGCTCTCTGTAAGGTGGGACTTCTCGTACGCCCCTTTCCTAATAAATGTTAGATTAGGCTGGCTGGTCTCAGGCGTTTGCATTCCCATTCCCAGTTAGCAGTTAGGATGCTTAGACGTACTGTTTCCTCTAGTACTAAGTACTCGACCTGTTGTTGGAAGGGCCATCTGATGGTGGGTGTGGTGGTACTTGCCTATAAATCCCTATATATGGTACTTGGGAATGGGGAGAATTGCAGTTTGAGGCCAGCATTGGCAAAAATGTTTCTAAGACACCCCCCCCCCCCAACAAACAATCTGGCCACCGTGGGGCCAGTCTATCATCTTAGCTACTAGGAGACACAGGTTGGAGGATTGCAGTCTGGCCCTGGGCAAAAACCGCTAGACTATATGTAAAAAAACCAAAACTATAAGTAAAAAATGCCCTAGGGGGTGTGGCTCAACAGATAGAGTGCTTGCTTAACAAGCTTCAGACACTGAATTCAAACTCCAGCACAGCCCACACACACACACCAACAAGAGCCATCTGAATTGAGATTCAAAGTTATGTTTTGTCCCATTTTTCTGATATGTGAACAGAACTCTTATTTCCCCTAATAATTTATACACCTCACCAACTTTTCCCATTACTCATCCTCTCCCAACTATATTCATCAGTCTTGGGTCACACGTCTTGTGTGCAGCAATAAGCATTCGGCATTCGCTGTTTTGGTCTAGAAATTCAAATCCAGTTTGAGCACTCAATTCCTATCTAGACTATCCTAGAGAAGCAGCTTACTCATTCTTAATGCCTGCTCTTTTTTGTTGGTTTGTGGGGCTTGAACTTGGAGCTTGGGTGCTGTTCCTGAGCTCTTTTTTGCTCAAGGCTAGTACTCTACCACTTGGAGCCACAGTGCCACTTCTGGAGTTTGAGTAGTTCATTGGAGATAAGAGTTTCAAGGACTTTCCTGCCCAAGCTAGCTTTGAATCTCGATCCTCAGATCTCAGCCTCCTGAGTAGTTAGGGTTAGAGATGTGAGCCACCAGAGCCCAGCATGTCTGCTATTCTTAAAAATAAACAACAACAAAAATCGTCCTCTTTTTAAGTCCTAGGTTGCTGGGAGTTTCTGGGACATGCCCCCAATGGAATATGTTTTTCTTACACACAGGTTGTTCACTTTGAAAATGGAAGACACTGCTCCTGTCAGTAATATTACCTGCCTCTATGCTTGTAGCTGAGAAGGTAGATAGTTACCTGAGCACTTTTGAGACTATACACACTCTGGTGGTTAACCTATAAAGCATTAGTTGATGAATTCCACTGCTGTTCATAGCTTTACCTTAAGGACTTAATCTGCCTGTAGTTTTGATTGTGTGTCTTTGTGGAATGTTTGTCATCATTTTTGAAGTTGATATTTATGCAGTGTTATTACTTTATTCCTGTTCCCCTTTCCTAACTGCTTAGGAATCCTTTTGTTCATTGTCAGTTTACCCTTACCAGTACACTTGAAGGATGGTTAATCTATTAGGTTAGTAGACATGGCTGTAATATATGAGCTATATTAGGGACTGAATTGCTATGTGGATGAATGCTAAAGAAAGCAGATTTTAGCTGGACACTGGTAGCTCACATTGCAGTCCTACCTACTCAGACAGCTGAGATTTGAAGATTGCAGTTCAAAGCCAGTTTTGGCTAGAACGTTTGAGATCTTTATCTCCACTTAGCCAGCAAAAAGCCCTAAGTGGAACTGTGGCTCCTCAAGTTGTAGACTGACAGCTTTGAGTAGAAAAGGCTCAGAGACAGCACCCAGGCCCTGAGTTTAAGCTTCAAAAATGGCACTTTTTTTTTTTTAAAGAGAAGGAACTGAGACAGTAATAATAAAAGACTAAAGATTAGATGCTTGCAAATGTCTTTGCTTGTTGGTCAGTCATGGGGCTTGAACTCAGGGCCTGGGCTCTGTCCCTGAGCTCTTCAGCTCAAAGCTAGCACTCTTATCACTTTGAGCCACAGTACTGCTTCCGGTTTTCTGATAGCTAAATGGTGATAAGGGACTCCTGGACTTTCTTGCCTGTCCTGGCCATGAACCATGACCCTCAAATCTCAGCCTCCTGAGTAGCTAGGATTACAGGTGCAAGCCTCCTGTGCCTGGTGCAAAAAAAATTTTTTTTTCCTTTCCTGGGGCTTGAACTCAGGGCTTAGGCACTGTCTCTGAGCCTCTTTGTGCTCAAGGCTAGCATTCTACCATTGTGACACAATGCCACTTCTAGCTTTTCTGATTCGTTTATTAGAGATAAGTTTCATGGGGACTTTTCTGCCGGAGCTGGCTGATCTCAGCCTCCTCAGTAGCTAGGATAACAGGTGTGAGCCGCTAGTACCTGGCACAAAAGTTTAAGGCTTGGTCTGTACTGGGCATGTTTATCATGGCACATTATGCCAGTGTATCTCCCAGTCCTGTTGCGGTCCTTGAGCAGCTTCCCTTTATCAACACGCTAGCAGTGGAGTGTTACTGAGAAAGCATAATTCAGTACCAATGTTAGCCACAGTGTTGATGATAGTCCAAGTATAGCAGTTCTTGCTGCTGATACATGATTTCCCTGGGGTTCTGTCAGCCAAAAGACTTGTGTTGTCTCAGCCAACTGCCGTCTCATCTGTTTGCATGTTTGTGCTTTTACAATAAACAGAAGCACCCACAGTGGCTTTTGAATACCATTTTCAAGTATTGTAATACTGCTTGCAATTTGTGCAATTAGGTAATGAGCCTGCCAAGCCATCATTTCTTGTAGCTTGGTTGACTAAAATAAACGAATAAAATACTTTTCCTATTTTGTGATACATTTGTATACAAAAAAATCTTTTGTGGGGCTGGAAATATGGCCTAGTGGCAAGAGTGAGTACATGAAGCCCTGGGTTCAATTCCTCAGCACCACATATATAGAAAAGGCCAGAGATGGCGCTGTGGCTCAAGTGGTAGAGTTGCTAGCCTTGAGCAAAAATTTTGGATGGGGCTGGGAAGGTGGCTTAGTGGCAGAGTGATTGCCTAGCATGCATGAAGCCCTGGGTTTGATTCCTCAGTACCACATAAACAAAAAAGCCAGAAGTGGCGCTGTGGCTCAAGTGGTAGAGCGCTGGCCTTGAGTAAAAGCAGCTCGGGCATAGTGCCCAGGCCCTGAGTTCAAGCCCCAGGACTGACTGGCAAAAAAAAAAAGTTGTATGCCAAGTATTTTTTGTATGGGGTTGGGAATGTGGCTTAGCAGTAGAGTGCTTGCCTTGGATGCATGAAGCCCTGGGTTCAGTTCAGCACCACACAAACGGGAAAAGCTGAAGTAGGGCTGTGGCTCAAGTGGTAGAGTGCTAGCCTTAAATAAAAAGAAGCCAGGGACAGTGTTCGTGCCCTGAGTCCATGCCCTAGGACTGGCAAAAACGTGTGTATTTTTTTAAATATATATGCATACACGTTTGATATATCTTTATGGCCCAACATGATCACTTGTCCTTTCATCCAGTAAGAAGGGAGCAAGGCTGTGATCCCTCATTGGCTACATTAGACATGACGTAACTTTGGTGGGAATCTAAACAGACTGAGTTACTGCTTACAAATGAGCCAGAAGAGACCATGACCATCTGAGTAACTTTGTTATCCTAGGAGGGAGGTTGAGTGTAGTCACAGACCACGTTCTCTTCCTGGTCGCTCCACTACTTGTCCCACAGTCTCCCCACAGCATGTCCTTGTGCCCGTGTACGTATGTGCTGGCAGGTGAAACCCACTCCTGCTTGCTTAGTACTTACTTGAGTAGGAGGATTTGACCAGTGCTAGCTTCTGGTAAGAAGCTCTATGGGGTTTGTAGAGAAGATAATGGTTCAGCGCATCTCAGCTCCACCATGAACTCCTGAAAGTGGGTTTCCTTTCAAACCTTAGTCATTTTCTTTACAAGAATAATATAAAGGTCTCTTTCAAGAAAGGGACCCAGAGGGGTGTCTTCTTTTTGATGGTTTTTTTCTTCTCCCCAGTTTTCCCTCTTCACTGCTGTTCATAAGCATTACAGCCTTGACCAGTGGCAAGACTTTGCTAGCAAGAATCCTGACTGTCTTGAGGTAATACCGTGTCTGCCTGCGCCCCTTCTTATTTAAGCTTTCTAGGAGACTGTTTTGGCTCATTGCAGACCAAGCTTTACCTTTAATGCTTGCTGGGCTGCTCATTGTTTTTGGTTGCTGCTATAGGTTGATCTAATGCCCTCAAGTCAATCGTGCTGTTTCTCCCACAGTATCTGGCTGCCAGCTCAGGCACAGGCTCCTCTGATTTTGAGCAGCTGGAACAGATCCTGGAAGCTATTCCCCAGGTGAAATATATTTGCCTGGACGTGGCAAATGGCTATTCTGAGCATTTTGTTGAATTTGTAAAGGACGTACGGAAGCGCTTTCCCCAACACACCATCATGGTATGTTTCTGTTACGCATTCCTCTCCCGCTCCTCCTTCCTGACTCTGTTTTGTCACATCAGCTCATCTCTCCTCTACTGTAGTATGATAGTCCCACTCCCCGTGATGTAACTGGGTAACTCACGGCTCTAAGCTGTAAATGCATGATAATCCGCTCATCGTCTCTGATGTCACTCATAAAACCCTGGCCAGACTTGCACTGTACATGCCTGTGCTACAAATACATCTGCACACAGAAATGGAGATGTGCTAGTCACCTAAAAACAAAACCTAAAGGGTCACAGGAAACAATGGTTTATTTTTTTTTAAGGAGCTTAAGGAAATAGCAAGGCTTCATATTCTTCACAACATCAAAGGAATGTTTTTTTTTTTTTTTTTTTTTGCCAGTCCTGGGCCTTGGACTCAGGGCCTGAGCACTGTCCCTGGCTTCCTTTTTTTTGCTCAAGGCTAGCACTCCACCACTTGAGCCACAGCGCCACTTCCGTATTTATGTGGTGTGGAGGAATTGAACCCAGGGCTTCGTGCATGCCAGGCAGGCACTCCACTGCTAAGCCACATTCCCGGCCCCAAAAGAATGTTTGTACTGTCAGTCAAGAACAAGTACAGGCTGGGAATGTGGCTTGGTGATAGAATACTTGCCGAGCATGCATGAAGCTCTGGGTTGGATCCCTCAGTACCACATTAAACAGAAAAAGCCAGAAGCAGTGCTGTGGTTAAGTGGTAAGAGTGCTAGCCTTGAGCAAAATAAGCTCAGGGACAGTGCCCAGGCCCTGAGTTCAAGCCCCAGGACTGGCAAGAAATAAATAACAAGTACAGCTGGGCAAAGCAGGTGTTTAGCCTATATTTCCTTGTTTTCTCTCTTTCTACAAAGCCATAGAGCTTTTAGGACCAGCTATTTTGGAGCCCTGTTGCTAAGTCAGATCTGAGCTTAGTTTTCAAGTTTCCTTTGCTTCACTGAATGCTCCTCCAAAACACCTCCTGTCTTCCAGTTGATCTGCTTTGCCACCTCAGCCCCCACCATGGGATGTGGAGTAAGGAGGAAATGACATCCTTTTAAAAAGCTAGTCTAGAAGCCCTGAGGGCCTGGCGGAAGACAACAGAGTACCCTTACTTTGCAATAACACAGGTCACGCCGTGTAGGCATGCAATCACGAGAGCATGAACACTCCCCTCCATCCTCAACCCTAAGGTGCTCTGTTCTGCTCTCAGGCAGGGAACGTGGTAACAGGAGAGATGGTGGAAGAGCTTATCCTCTCTGGGGCCGACATCATCAAAGTGGGAATTGGGCCAGGTAAGCTGGTTCATCAGGACCCCTGGCTACCTTGAGTGGCAAGCGCCCGTGGAGCCCTTCCCTCTCACCTCTGCCATGACCTTCCCAGGCTCTGTGTGCACCACCCGCAAGAAGACGGGAGTAGGGTACCCCCAGCTCAGCGCAGTGATGGAGTGTGCAGATGCCGCCCACGGCCTCAACGGCCACATCATCTCGGTAAGGCTCAGGGCGGCAGGAGGGTGTCCACCCGAGGCGGGCTGAGGAAGTCACTGGGAGGCTTGGCAGTCCATGCTGCTTCTTCACAGTGCTCCTTACTTTGCAGGACGGAGGCTGCAGCTGCCCTGGGGACGTGGCCAAGGCTTTTGGTAAGGAGGTTTGCGAGGTTAGGACGCACAAGACGAGTCCTGTAGAAAAGGATGAGCGGCCTCTTGAGCGTCTCGCTCAGGCCAGAGCTCAAGAAGCCACGGAGACTCGTTCCTAATATGAGCTAGTCCCCCTGAAGCCTGGGGCAAGCCAGCAGCAGAAGCTTGGAGACTGAGCCAGGGCCATTATTACACTGTCCCCGGGACTGCTGGACAGCAGAGATTCCCGAGCCCCACACCAGACCTACAAAACCAGCCTCGGAGGAACAGGGCTGCAGACCTGGTCCTCTTTCCCCCCCTTTCCTTAGTTTCCCAAGTGGTCCTTACATTAAGGGGGCGACCTCTGCTCTTGGGTCAGGTAACAATAACATAGTATACCAGAGGATGGCAAGGCAGGAAAAGGAGAGCAGTCGCCAGGCCGGGAAATCCCAGAGGCTCTTCAAAGTCTTCAAGAGCCAGCCCTGTGTGGATTTGCCTGTCACTGAGGCCCAAAGCCTCTAAGATTCTCTCTCCAAGATAAACCAACAAAAAAGCAGGCCCAGAAGTGTAGTTCCTGCAGAGCAAGCAAGCAAGCATGAGCTCCTGAGTTCAAGCCCTGATACTGGGAGGAAAAAAAAATGGTGAAGGAACAAGACCTACTAGGAGACAGTGACCAAGGCAGCGCGGGCCTGGGGGCCGTGGGCCAGCTGGGTCACAGGACGGGGAAGACGCTCATGCCGCTGTCAGCATGGGTGGCTGTGGGCACCTCGGCCACCCGCCTCTTTCCCGCCTCTGGCTGTGGCAGGAGCAGGTGCTGACTTTGTCATGCTGGGCGGCATGCTGGCTGGACACAGCGAGTCAGGAGGCGAGCTCATTGAGAGGGATGGGAAGAAGTACAAGCTCTTCTACGGAATGAGTTCCGAGATGGCCATGAAGAAGTATGCTGGTGGGGTGGCTGAGTACAGGTATGTGTGGAGGCCGGGCAGCTGAAGGTTCTGGCAAAGCCGGGTGGTGGGCGTGGTGTCATGGGTGCTAGGAAAGGAACAGCAGAGTTCTCAGGGGGAAAAATGACAAAGGGAGGCCAAATGCTAGAGACGGGACGGGCTTAGAGAGACGGTAACCACGTTTTTTCCTATCCTAAAGGGCCTCGGAGGGAAAGACCGTGGAAGTCCCCTTTAAAGGGGACGTGGAATATACCATCCGTGACATCCTAGGAGGGATCCGATCGACATGCACCTACGTGGGAGCAGCCAAGCTCAAAGAGTTGAGCCGGAGAACGACCTTCATTAGAGTTACCCAGCAGGTGAACCCCATCTTTGGGGATACACACTAGCGCCAGGCAGTCCTGCTCTAGTGTGGTAGTGTGTCACTTTATCAGTTCCTAGCAACTCAAGTCCTGCGGGCTCCTGCAGTAACACTCTCATTTCTCCACACACACACACACACACACACTGGGAAGGAAGAAAGAAATCAATCTGAGAAAAGACAAGTCAAATGGGAGTCTAGGGACTCAGCTTCTTGAAAATTACTAAGAGGACAAAAGATACTAATTGATACACAAATGCTTTACATGGCTTTGAGCTGGAAAGGGCAGGCTTTTGGAATCATGTTTTCTTAATCAATTTCATTAAATGAGGTCTTGAAATGTCTGAAAAACTCCGAAGTGTTTACATGTTTGAAATACCTCAATAAAGAGATCCCACTGGCTATAGAGAGATGCTAAGGCTTTCTGCACAATGCTGGCATCGGGGTGCTGTTTTGGGGTGGCACAGGAAGGGTTAACACTGAAGCAGCAGGTAGATACATGAGCATTCATTATTCACATCAATTAGTCCATTCTAGGGCCACCATCCTAAGTAACCTGGAAGTGAGACAATTTACATAGCATATTCTGGCATAAGGTCTTTTCAGAATAGTGCAAGGGTAATTACCACGTTCTCAAGCCCAGTAATCCTCCTGGACAGAAATAAATAACACTTTCCAAATGAAGTAGAAAGGCAGAGGGACTCTTCCAGCTCTAGAGGGGCCAGTTCTGCTGACCTGTAGGAGCCTCAGTTTCCCTTCTTTACATCAAGACAGTGTTATAACAGTTTTGAGCCATAAAGCCAGGCAGCTCAAGCCTCAGCTTCCATTTCGGTCCACTACAGAACCGCAGAGGCAGGCAGGTAGGTACAGAGGGCAGGAATGCTATCAAGGGTGGCTAGTGCTGTCTATGCAGTTGAGGGGCCACAGTGGGGAGGTATTCACAGAATGTAGGGATCAAGGTGTCAAACTGTCTTCTGATATCTTCCCAGAGACTCCTATAGAGAAGGGAACAGTGAGGGTCTATCATCAGAAACCCCGCCCTGAAGCCCTGTCTATCCTGGAGCAGTACGTTTGTCTCCCTACCTTTTCCCCAGCTTTCTCGTTCCTACTCACCTTTGCTTCCCTTTAGCTATTTTCTTCCTCATCAGAGTCCAAAACCAAATCCCCTATGGTAATGACTGAGCTGCACAGAGATGGAGAAAACACTGCAGGAAGGAAACCAGAATCAAACTACTGTAGGTAAACTCAGGCCCTGACAAGTCCCCACGACAAAAGGCCCATCCTGGTTTAGCCCACCTACCTTGTTTCTGGGCCCTAGGGGGTGATAATGATAGTCTCAGGGGAGCCATGGAGTCATCCAAGGATTTCCTGAGGTAGAAGCAACAGAAAGCTCGGGTGAGGGGAAAACAGGTACAGAATAAGCTCCTGGGAGGGAGAAACAACTTTTTTCCACTCACGCCTTTTGCTCTGCAGCAGATAAGTCCGCTGAGTTCTCCAAAGCCTTCTTCGCTAGGCTCTGAGATGGGCTCTTAGACTTCCCAGCAGAGGCTGCTCCTGTGCCCCCAGCATCTGCTGTGTTTGCTGTGTGTATCCCTTGTTCTTCCCGGCTTTCAGACCTTGCTGTGACCTGGGTTGATGAGCCCCCATTCCTAAAGGGGAACAACATGGCCACGGGGAGCTCCTTGTGCCCTCCCTTTGCAGATGTCCATTGGGAGCGGTTTCTTCGCTGGCCTAGAGGGGCCAGATTGAAGTGGTGGCCTGATAAAAGTTCTAGGTTCTTCTTTGAGGCTGGTCCTTGGGAAGTAGGCTTAGCTTTTGGCAGAGGACTGTAGAGAGCAGGTTTGGGCTGTGAAGGAGGAGTCTGTTTCACAGATTCTGTCAGTTTCACTGAGTCAGAGTTTTCTGAAAAAGAAAACGAGGCTACTTTTTTTTAACTGCTCATCTGCTGGAACTTGAAGCCCTATACTTCTATGTTCCACTTTCGGCTAGTTAACTGGAGAGGAACATCTCTTGGGTTTGTCTGAGTGGGCTGGCTTGGAACGTTGATCCTCACATCTCAGAATCCTGAGTAGCTAGGATTATAGGTATAAGCCACCGGCACCCACCAAAATGAGGCTCCTTTAAAGAGAAAATACGTAATAACAGAAAGTGTAGGTTTCTCCTGCCTCAAGCTCACTTAACTTTGTGTTAGTAGCGGTGCTTGAACGTGGTCTGAGCACTATTGCTTAGCTTTTTCACACAAGGCTAGCCCTGAACAGTCAGGACTACAAGTATAAGCCACTGGAGCTAGGGAAGGAAAATCCCTAAGACTGATCTCCAATTAACCACCAAAAAGCCAGAAATATCTCTGGCTCAAGTGGTAGAGTGCTAGCCTTGAGCAAAAAAGCTCAGGGCCAAGACCCAGGCCCTGAGTTCAAACTGATACGCGTGCACATGCACACACAGAAATATCGTTAGACACTGTCCCCCACATCCGTAGTTACCCTAGATGTCCCCGGTACCTGGAAGAGGCCACTCCATGTCCACGCCATACTGCCTCAGGGTAAGAGAAGAGGTCACAGAAATCCCAGGCTGAAGCCAATTCAGCACATCTTGGAGCTGTGGGCAGGGGGAAACAGGTATGAAGACCACGGTCCTGAATACCATCATCACCCATGCTGAAGCCCTTCAGTGCTCTGCCCCAGCAAACCTGCTCTGCCTGCAGTGTGGGCAGTGCTTTTTCTAGCTGACACAGGTATTCGAAAAACAGCTTTTCCATGGCAGCAAGAAAAGGTTCTCCATACTCTTGTTCAAGTTCCTGCGGAGGCAGAAAGAGGCAGGCAAGAGGAGGATTAAGGGAAAGTGGAATGCTAAAACAGCTTTCAAGCCAGCCAGTCTCACCTGCAGGCTGGAGGCCAAATCCTCGGAGTTCTCTGACAGCTGTTTCACCTGCTGGCAAAACGTTTCTTCAGCCTCCGAGATCTTTCTCAGGTCTCGCTTTGTCTGTGGAGGACATGGAAGGCCAGAGTTGGCAGAACTAAGATCCGGCCGTCGAGAGGAGGGGAAGCTAGTGCATTAAGGGCCCCCGGGGTTGGGGGTTGCTCCAGGGTTACTCACAATTTTAGGGTCCCGCAGTCTAGGTCCGGACGGCGGGAAATGGTGATTCAGGGCGCTGAGGACGTGGGCCCAAGGTCGGCCCTGCAGGATCAGCTCCACCACCACCTGCACGGCACCGAGCTCAGAATCGCCCGCGTGGAGACCGGCAGGTCCCGCTCCCCGCCCGCCGCGCGGCCCCGCCCCCGCCCGCCCCCGGCCCGCCCCCGGCCCGCACGCCCGAACGCGCCCCGCGACCTTGGCCTTCAGCCCCAGACACAGGCGCGCGTGGTGCCGGTAGAAGACCAAGCCGGGCGCGGCGGCGCGCAGCGAGCGCAGGAACTCCAGCACGCGCGGGAAGTGCTCCACGCGGCGCCGGCGCACCGCCTGCCAGCAGGCCGCGGCCGCCAGGCGCAGCGAGGCCGGCGCGGCCCCGGGAGGCGGGGCCATGGCCGCCGGGGGCCCCGGCCGGGCCCTCGAACGGCGCGCTCCGCCCGGAGAAGAGCTTCCGGCGGCCCGTCGCGGCTCCGGCCGGCGGCAGGCGCTGGCCGCCGCTCACGGGCTGCCCGGGGCCCGGGGACCTCCCACCGGCGACTGCGACACCCCAGGCGGCCCCGCTCGGAACCGCGCCGCGGCCTCGGAGCCCCGCGCACCCCACTTCCGGGCCCGCCCCGGAAGGAGACGGCGGGAGGGCCGGGGCGGTGACGTCACGCCGAGGCCGCGGCGCCCGTCCGGCCTCGCCGCGCGGACCCGCCCCGCCGCCTCCTCCCCTCGGTCGGGTCTCTCACCCAGTCCCTCCCCACGCTCCTGCGGCGTCCGGGAGGCCGCTCCCCCCCCCCCCGCTGTTCCCGCCGCGCGACGGGAGGGGGCGCTCGCCGCTCGGGAACCGCGGCGGCCCGCGTCCGCCCTCCCCGCCCCCCCCCCAGCCACGCCGGGCGCCAGGTGCGAGCGCGGCGGTTCCCGGCCCGTCCGGAGCCGGAGGGCTCCCCCGAGCTGGTCCGGGTCGCGGAGACCTCCTTCCCGGGCTCACGGGCGGCCAGCCCCCCCCCCCCGCGCTGACCCTCCCCCGCCGGCGTGCCGTCGTCCTTCCCCCGGCCTCTCCCGCGTGCATCACCGGGGTCCACGCCCGGCGCGCAGCGCAGCCGTCGGTGCCGCCGCGTTGGTTTCCCGCCCCGGTCAGCGCAGGAGCGGGGCCGGATGCCGCCCCTCCGTTCCCGGGCACTGACACGCGGTCCCGTCTCCACACCCAGGACCGCCTCCAGCCGCCCCGGGAGACCCACCTCGTCACCGGGTGCCGGAGGGTGTGCTGCCTGGCAGAGCCGCTGCCCGGCAGGTGCGAGACCGCAGCACCGCACAGACGGAGGAAAGGGCCGCAGGTTAGACAAGCCTGAAATCCTACTCTCGACACCTTTTTCACGTATTCCCTTTCCTAATACCTGATGTCAATCTGAGTTTTATCCTGTTATTTATTTCTACTGGGCTTGAACTTGGGGACCCAATTCTGGCTTTTTTTTTTTTTTTTTGCTGGTCAATTGGAGAAAAAGAAAATCGCCTAGATTTGTCTCCCTGGGATCCTCAACTCAGCCCCCTGTGTAGCTAGGATGTAGACTTGAGCCTCTGGTGCCCAGCTAGGGTTTCAGAGCCTGTGCTGGGAGCTCTGACTTTCACAAATAGGTCTCAGTCCCTGCCCACTCCATCCTCCTTTTTTCCTTAACTCATCCCCCGGGAAAGTAGCAGGAAGATGCTGAATACTTCCCTTTTGGCTCACTTAGACTCTTTAGTGACCCAAGTTAGTGAGAGCGTCTTCCCAGTACAGACCTTGTTGAAAGCTCTGGTTTACCCTCCCCCACTCCAGGGTGCCTGAGGGGACTGATAAAGCTTCTAGAGGTAAAATTCATAAAGCACGAAGACCCCCTTAAGAAAGGGGTATTTTAGAGTCTTTTTTTTGTTGTTGTTGTTTTGGCCAGTCCTAGGCCATGAACTCAGGGCCTGAGCACTGTCCCTGGCTTTTTTGCTCAAGGCTAGCACTCTGCCACTTGAGCCACAGCGCCACGTCTGGCCATTTTCTGTATATGTGGTGCTGAGGAATTGAACCCAGGGCCTCATGTATACGAGGCAAGCACTCTTGCCACTAGGCCATATTCCCAGCCCCTATTTTGGAGTTTTTAACTCTTAGATCCATCTCTACTAGGGCTCCAGCTACTTGTCAATTACAGGCTGAAGCTCTCTAACCTGGTTACTGGTTTCCATAGAAACTCCGAGTCCTCATCTGCTTATGGAGGGTTGTGATTCTCTGTAATTCCCTGTTTGTTTTGATTTTTGTTTATTTTTGTACTGGTACTGGGGCTTGAGCTCGTGTTCTTGCTTGGCTTTTTGTGTCTGGACTGGCTTCAAACTGAGATCATCAGATCACAGCCTCCTGTGTAACTAGGGTTACAGTATAAGCCCCTGGCAAGACTCAAGAAAATAATATGGTTGGAATTTAGAATACCAGCCATATGGTCTCATCATTACTACAGGCCCAAGAGGGGTGTGTGGGCCACAGGAAAACTGAAAAGAAAATATGGGAGATGATTATTGACTGTGTTTAGTAGCATCAGGTTTAGACCTTTGAGAACTTGTTTCTGGCTGCTACAGGGTTTCTGGTATAGGAGCATATACACGCGTCCCCACATCTGAATTATTAATAAACATTTCAGGTGATTTTAATGGAAGTAGAGTAGTCTAGAGACTGTACTAAAGTATGGGAATAGTTTTGTTCAAGCCATGGCTGAAGGCCTCCAAAAGTCACCCAAAGGAGCATTTCTAGATAGTACTGGCTCTGAGCACAGAGCCTCTCACATTGTCTTCTCTACGGTTATGGGCACAAGTTCCTGCATCAATGGGCACTTCATTAGTCATTCCTATTCTCCCAAGTCAGCAAACTAGGAAGAAGCCAAATGCCAGTGGCTCTTGCCTATAACTTTAGCCACTTAGGAGGCTGAGGTAGATTTGAAGCCAATTTGGACAGGAAAGTCCATGAGACATTTAGTTCCAATTAACCATCAAAAATCCAGAAGTGGAGCTGTGGCTCAAGTGGTAGAGTATCAGTCTTGAGAGAAAAAAAAAAAAAAAGCTAAAGGACAGCACCCAGGCCCTGAGTTCAAGCCCCCAGGACCAGCACAAAAGAAAAGAAACCTGGGGGACTGGGAATATGGCCTAGTGGCAAGAGTGCTGGCCTCATACAATTCCTCAGCACCACATATTAGAAAAGGCCAGAAGTGGCGCTGTGGCTCAAGTTGGCATAGAGCTAGCCTTGAACAGAAAGAGGCCAGGGACAGTGCTCAGGACCTGCGTTCAAGCCCCAGGACTGGCAAAAAAAAAAAAAGAAACCTGGGAGAGTATCTTTTCTGCTCCCTTCCTTCCCAATTCTGTCCAGTTGCCAGTCCTAGGGCTTGGACTCAGGGCCTGTGCCCTCTCCCTGAACTTCTTTTGCTCAACGCTAGCACTCTACCACTTGAGCCACAGCGCCACTTCTGGCTTTTTCTGATTATGTGGTGCTGAGGAATCGAACCCAGGGCTTCATGTATAGCAGGCCAGCACTCTACCACTAAGCCACCTTCCCAGCCCTGCACTATTTTCATGTGCCTTTAGTACCACCACCTTAGCCTGAACCACTCTTTCTACCATGAACTTTACAGTCACCTCCCAGTCTCTGTGTGCATTCACTCTAGCTCTGCTCTAATCCACTTTTGACACTGTAGACAGAACAATCTGTCCCCAATTTACAACTAGTCCTGTCACCTCCAGTCTTTGAAACTTTTTACTGTTTTCCTGAAGACTGAGGTCTTTTTGGTTGGAGGGGGTTCGGTATACGCCAGTCCTGGGAGTACTGATGCCTGCACTCAGGTCCTCAAGTTCTCCCTTAGCTTTTCTCACTCAAGACTGGTGCTCCACTACTTGAGTCACTTCTGGCTTTTTGCTGGTGCATTGGAGATTAGAGTCTTGGAGGGAGGGAGTTTCTGCCCAGGCTGGCTTTGAACCACAATCCTCAGGTCTCAGACTCCAGAGTAGCTAGGATTATAGGTATGGAACACGAGTGCCCAGCTAAAGCACCTTTCCTTTAAAAAAAAAAAAAGAAAAGTTGCTCTCCATTCTAGAAGGAATGCTATGAAGGAAATACACCCACGAGTACAAGTGACATAAACTAGGCGTTCCTAGGTATTTTCTGAAGGACAAGAAATCCTAGTAAGCACTCTAGTCTGGTGATCAGCCCCGTCGCCCGTGCCCCCACTGCGAGTCTGCACCAGCCCCACTCCCCACAGCACTGCACGCTGTCCTCCACTGCTTCCCCACACTTGCCGTCACCCTCCAGTTTCATTCGCTTGTGTTTGTGTTTTGAGAGAAGGTCTTACACCGAAGCCCCAGCTGACCGTGAGCTCATGATCCTTCAGCCTCAGGGGCCCCAAGTGTTAGGATCGTAGGCATGCGCCCCCACACACAGCAGGCCTCCCATTTAGTTCTCTCCCACTCACACACAGTTGTGAGCACCTGCTGCGTTCCATGGCTGTGACTCAGCCATGGCTAAGGGAGAGGAGGTGCCCCTCTCCTGGGGCTATCGATGTAGGAGGAGAGAAACCAGACTCTGGAAGCAGGTCCTCTCCATAGAGCATCTCATTCCGGCTGCACGGGATGGGAGCTTACCATGATCCTCGCCTCCAAGCTCTGTGGAGAATAGCATTGCTTCCGCGCAGGGAACCAGGGATCAGAGCCAGGCAAACAACTTTGGTTTGGTTTGGTTTTTGCCAGTCCTGGGGCTTGAACTCAGGGCCTGAGCCCTGTCCCTGGCTTCTTTCTGCTCAAGGCTAGCACTGCTGCCACTTGAGCCACAGCCCCACTTCTGGCTTTTTTTGTATATGTGGTGCTGGGGAATCGAACCCAGGGCTTCCTGCATGCTAGGCAAGCACTCTACCACTAAGCTACATTCTCAGCCCCAGCTATGGGACTCTTATCTCCCATAAACTACTCAGAAAAAGCCAGATGCTAGTCTTGAGCAAAAGAAGCTCAGGCACAGTTCCCAGGCCCTGAGTTCAAGGCACAAGACTAGCAAAAATAAATAACCCTCAAGCTAAGGATGACTTGTGACCCAGATCATTTGTCTACACCAATCATTTTGAACCCCATAAGCTAGCCAATCACCTTCACCAGGCCGGTTCCCACCATTGATTAGGCCAGTCATTCGTAAGAATTATTTTATAACTTTCCCGCAATACGAAATGATTTGCTGCCAGTTGCTGTGCTGTTGTATGATTTTCCCGCGGTGTGACATTTTCTGTGTGATGATGTGGCGCATGGAATGTTCCCCCAAACCCTGCTCAATGGAAGGTCGGGACGCTCAATTCAGACCCGCTGCGTCAGTGATGGTCGTGAGCCCAGGCTCGAGCTTGCAGTGAAGACCCTCGTGTGATTACAAAGTAAATACGTGAAGTTTACACCGGGTAATCTTACTACCGAGGAGGCTGAGATGCGAGGATCACTCGCTGTTGGAACCCACCTGGGACAGAAAAGTCCATGAGAATCTGACTTCCAGTTGACTACCAAAAACCTGGAAGTGCAGCTGTGGCTCAAGTGGTGAGCACAGAAGCTGAAGGACAGCGCCCAGGCCCTGGAATCAAGCCGGGGCGGGGGGGGGGGGGGGGGAGGGGGGAAGGGGGGAGGGAAGCTACGAGACTGGCTTACACCTGTCATCCCAGTGGAGACAAGGGGGATTACCGTCCTGGGCTTGCCTGGGCAAAAAGGAAGAAGAGACCTGTCTAAAAGATAGCTGAAACAAAAAAGGCTGGCAGTGCGGCTCGATGGGTAGAGCACTCGCAGAGCCAGCATGAGCCCTGGCACTCGCAGAGCCAGCATGAGCCCTGGCACTCACAAAGGGAGATCCTGTCTTTAAAAAAAAAAAAAAGGTACAAGTTTAAAGTACAATTTTGAAAAGCACAAAATCCACTGGCTCTATAAATTCAAGAATTCTACTGTCTATGTTCTTGGTACACTGTGTATCGTATATATGTCTACCTGACCTAGGGAAGGGAAAGAAAAACAGGGCGTAAGATATCACAAGAAATTGGCTGGGGATATAGCCTAGTGGCAAGAGTGCCTGCCTCATATACACGAGGCCCTAGGTTCGATTCCCCAGCACCACATATACAGAAAACGGCCAGAAGCGGCGCTGTGGCTCAAGTGGCAGAGTGCTAGCCTTGAGCGGGAAGAAGCCAGGGACAGTGCTCAGGCCCTGAGTCCAAGGCCCAGGACTGGCCAAAAAAAAAAAAAAATACAACAAGAAATGTACACACTGCCCTATGTAACTGTACCCTTTTTGCACAACACCTTGTCAAAATTTTAATTAATAAATAAATTACAAAAAAAAGAATTCAATAATTATAAGGCTGTCTGAACTACCATGATGAGACGGTTTGATGATGCAGCTAATGCACCTTAAAAAGGGGCGGGGTAGGGAGGAGGGAACCCCGAACCCTCCATCCTTCTACCAGAACCGCACAGGCATGCATCCTGTGCCCAGCTCACTGGCAGGTTTGAAGCAGAAGCTTTCCAGGCTTAGAAAGATCACTAGCTGGGCACTCTGATCATATTCGGCGGGGCGGGGGGGGGGGCGGTTCGGGAGGAAACCTATCAGGCCTGTGGCAGCTCCACCAGGGGAGAGCATGGAGACGGAGAGAAAGCCCTGGGTGTGTGGTGAAGGGGATTGCTGACGAGGTGTGCTGACCATCAGAGGATGAAAGGAGGGATGAAGGGGGAGCAGCTGGGTCTTTACAGTGACGCAGAGGTGGCAGAAAGTCCTAGAAGAATGGCTCGGGGTGGAAGCAGGAGCTCCAGGGCTAGTTCCAGTTCCGGAGAGACGGGTGAGGTTGGTCAGGGTACGTGGTGAAATTGTTACACATGGGAGCCGGGCTCCAATCCTGTCCTAGACTTCCCAATGGTTTGGGACAAATTACCACCTCCTTTGCCTTGGTTTCTCATTTGAGCTGTGGTGAAGATAGTCAGTTTATGGGATATACACACAAGAACTTGCATTCTTAGATTCCCAGCAGGTGTTTAACGGGACTCTGTCAGCACTCACTTCCACAAATATAAGAGAACAAACAAGACAGAAGTCACTGCTTCTGTAGAGTCAATATTGTACTTGGGGGAGAGGGACCATAACAAGCATTCATATTTAAAATATTTAGTGTATGGAATAGGGAGACATGCTTTGGAGGGTAAAACATTGCACAGTGATAAAAAGAGGTCTTCCACTGTGGCATTTCCAAACATGTATACTGATCACTCTCATCCCTCTACCACTTCTCCCCATTCTAATCCCCCGTCCGTCCGTGTGTGTGTGTGTGTGTGTGTGTGCGCGTGTGTGTGTACACATACACATGCGCATGTACCAGTACTGGGCTTGAAATCGGCTTGGCTTTTTTGCTCAAAGTTGGCCCTCTACCACCTGAGCTCTGCTGCCAGCTTTGGCTGGTTGATTGAAGAGTCCTGCAGACGAATCTACCTGGATTGGCTTTGAACCTTGCTTGATCCTCAGATCTCAGCCTTCTGAGTAGCTAGAATTACAGGTGTGTGCCACCATCACCCAGCTTCACCTCCCCTTCTAAAAATAATTTCATCGGTGTCACTGTTGTGTTTTCATAGGTGTAACTGAACTACATAGACCATACCTATCCTCATTCAACCTCTTTGTTAGCCCTGCCCATCCTGTGGTAACCCCCAACAGAACCTGCTTTACTTTCTTGTTGATTATCTGTCTATCCATTTATCATCTATCTATCATCTATCCACCTATCTATTGATTTTTGGTGTCACTTCTGGGGCTTGAACTTGGGCTCTGTCCCTGAGCTTCTTTTGCTTAAGGATAGTGCTCTACCACTTGAGCCACAGCTCCACTGTTGGCTTTTCTGGTAGTTTAGTGGAAAAAGCCTCAGACTTCCTTGCATGGGCTGGCCTGAAACCATGATCCTGAGATCTCAGCCTCCTGAGTAGCTAAGGTTACAGGCATGAGCCACCAGTGCCTGGCAATTCGTTTATGTATGTATGTATGTATGTATATATCTAGTGCTGGTTCTGGGGCTTGGACATGGGGCCTGGGTGCTGAACCTGAGCTTTCCTGCTCAAAGTTAGTGCTCTACTATTTGAGTCACAGCTCCACTTGCAGCTTTTTTGGAAGTTCATTGGAGATAAGAGTCTCACAGGGGGGCTGGGAATATGGCCTAGTGGCAAGAGTGCTTGCCTCCTACACATGAAGCTCTAGGTTCGATTCCCCAGCACCACATATATGGAAAACGGCCAGAAGAGGCGCTGTGGCTCAGGTGGCAGAGTGCTAGCCTTGAGCGGAAGCCAGGGATGGTGCTCAGGCCCTGAGTCCAAGGCCCAGGACTGGCCAAAAAAAAAGAGTCTCACAGACCTTCCTGCCCCGGGCTGGTGTTGAATCTCTAGCCTCAGATCCTAGCCTTGTGATTACAGGCATGAGCTACCAGCACCTGGGTCATATATATATATATATATATATATATATATATATACACACACACACACACACACATACATACATACATATATACATATATATTTGCCACCCAAATGCTGGGATTATAAGTATATACCACAATGACTAGCACGCTCTCTCTCTCTCTTTCTCTCTATCTATCTCTCTCCCCCTCTCTTTCCCTCTCCCTTCCCCTCCCCCCCCCTCATCTGTCTATCTCTTGTCTCTTTCTTTTGGCAGTGCTGAGGTTTGAGTTTAAGATCTTATGCTTGCTGAGCTGGTGCTCTATCCTTGAGCCATACCTCCAGCCTGTTTTTTCTTTCTTTAGATAAGGTCTCACAAACTTTTCTGCCCAGGGTGCTCTCTTTTTTTTCCCTCCAGTCCTGGGGCTTAAACTCAGGGCCTGTGCACTGTCCCTGAGCTTCTGCTCAAGGCTGGCGCTCTATCACTTGAGCCACGGTGCCACTTCCAGCCTTTCCGGAGTGGCTTATTGGAGATAGGAGTCTCCTGGCCTTTCTTGCCCGGGCTGGCTTTGAACAGTGACACTCAGGTCTCAGCCTCCTGAGTAGCGGGACTCTAGGTGTGAGCCAGCAGAGCCAGCAGGCCATGGCTGCCGACCTGGGGAGTTTGAAGAGGAGGCTGAGAGGTCACATTGCTGGCAGTGCAATGGGAGTGGCAGGGCCCGCCTACCACTCTCAGATGACTGGCGCTGGTGGCTCACACCTGTGATCCTCGCTACTGAGGAGGCTGAGATCCGAGGACCGTTCAAGCCAGTCTGGGCAGGAAGGTCTGTGCGACTTAATCTTCAGTTAATCACCTAAAGAACTGGAAGTGGCACTGTGGCTCAACGTAGGAGCACACTGGCCTTGAGCGAAACAGCTCAGGGACAGTGCACAGGCCCTGAGTTCAAGCCCCACGACCAACAAACACAAAAGGCGTTTGCTGAGCCGCAGCGCTCTGAAGTGGTTCTGTCTTACAGGCAGCGAGCAGGGCTGGCACCATCACAGTTCTCAGGGCTGAGGGCCGCAGCAATGCCACTGTACCCCACATGTCACGGCCTGATGTGGGCTAATGGATGGATGCAACAGCACCTTCCTTAAAAAAGCAAACAAACAAACCAGTTTATTATCATCCGGGCCACCCAGAGCAGGTGCAAATTAACTCCTTCCCCGAGGCCCTGGCCGACCCCGCCGCCGAGCTCCTGGAGAGCCCCTCCGTGGTGAGCCCCCATCCCGGGGCAGTGTCCAGTCCCAAGGTTCCAGGCTAAGCGCCGCCTCGAGAGGCCATGGGGATGGCCTCCCCGCCGGCGTCCGAGAACCCGCTGCCCCCGGAGGCCGGGGCCACGTCCACCTGGATGACGCCGTGCACCTGGGACAGCTGCGGGCTGTCCAGGCTGGCGATGAGCTGCCGCGGGCCGGCACGCACCGGCACGAACGTCTGCCGCAGGGTCACCGTCTCGTTGCCCCCGATGTCCCTGTGGGCAGAGATAGGGTCGGGGATGGGGGCACGAGGAAGGAGAAGCCCCGTCCGGGGTGGCTGGGCCGGAAGGAGCGCGCGCGAGGCGGAGCTCCTCAGGCATTCCCGGGCTCAGCTGGAGCCTCCGCCCCAGCCCCGGGGCGGCCTCCGCCGGGCCAGCTCAGCAGCTCCACGCCCAGCGCCCGGCCGCCCGGCCGGAGATCTCCTCCTCGTCCCGGGCGCCTCCCCGCCTGCCCCCGCGCTCACCTGGACGAGGGCGGCCGGCAGCCCCTCCCGCGTCCCCATCCCACCAGCCCGCCCGACCAGATGCCTCCCCGCTCCGCAGGGCTCCCGAGTCCACGGAGACCTCGTCACGTGGCTAGGCGGTAAGCTCAAGGCCATGCGCATCTTCCCACGGAGGAGGGAGTGTCTGCGCACCCCAAAGCAAAGCCCTTCCCGAGAGGGGGCGATTAAAGCCTTTGACGCCTGTGCCTCTGCGTGTGCGTTCGTGTGTGTATGGAGGGGTACCGTGCGCACACGCACACGCGCGCACACCCCCCCCCTCCATCTTCTCTATGGGTCTCTGAGTTCCGGTCTATCCCAGCCGCCTCTCCAGCAGTTGTTTGTGCCCGTCTCTAACCGGCCTCCTTGCTCCCCCATCTCACTTTCCCATTCTGTTCTGCTCAGCACTTAGAAGTGAACTAAACCTTCCCAGGCCTCGGTTTCCCCCGGTGCTGACGGGGTGAGAAACCGACTCACCAACCTGATCCGCCGGCTCGCGATGACTCAGGCCGCGCGGGCTCAGCCCAGCCACTCCGGCCGGTCCTCCCAGGGCCCTGGCCCCGGGCTCACCTCCCCTGCAGGCCCGGCCCGGCCCGGGCGGCTGGCTCCGCCCTCCGCTTCCAGGTCACGCCCCCTCTCCACCGAGGGCTCCCCTGAGCACCGCCGGCCCTGGGGAAGCGCTGTCTGCACAGTGCATTTTGTACTCTGGGATGATGGCATTTCTGTGCTGTCCAAGCCCTTCTCCACCCCCAGCCTGCCCTGCGGTATCTGCAGCCAGACAGGTCCCGTGCAGCTAGCACGGCCCTCCGAGGAAGTCACCCCGAAAAAGGAGTTTTCTGTGGGGCGAAGCACTCGGCCTTAGGACTGCTTCTGAGAGGTTTCCCCGCACCGGTCTTCAACTACTGCTCCTTAGCTGTGAGGCTTAGGACAAGTCACTTCACTTCTCTGGCCCTCGCTTTCTGGGACATACAATGAAAGTGAGTTGAAGATGAAGGGGGGATCTGACGGCCTTGGATGCGCCTGAGAGCTCAAAGAAAGGGAACCAGGAGGACATAATAGGTTGGACTAGGAAGTCTTAAAACTTAAGTCCGCCTTGAGCAAAAAGTTCAAGGACAGTGCCACGGCCCTGAGTTCAAGCCCAGGACTGGCACAAAACAAGACAAAACAATACAAAACCTCGGGTCTGTATAACTGGTCATGTTTTGACTGATTTCACTTTTGTGGTCTTAATTTTTGTCCCCTTCTCCATGGACGCAGGTTAATGGCTATTGACTCAGCCTCCCAAAGCCTATTTAACTATAATTGAATCGTCGTCAAAGTTCAGAAATTAACTGTGTGTGTGTGTGCACGCACATGTGCTCACTGTCCCTTAGCTTTTTCACTCAAGGCTGGCAGTGCTTTACCACTTGAGCCACAACTCCACTTCTGGCTTCTTACTGGTTAATTAGGGATAAAAGCCTCACAGACTTTACTGCCCAGGCTGGCTTTGAACCGTGATCAGCAGCAGACCACAGTCTGAGTAGCTAGGATTAGTGGTGTAAGCTACTAGCAACCCGCTGGAAAATTAAATTTTATGTTATAATAACTAACAATGTTTCTGAAGGAAACTTCTTTTTTTTTCCCCTTGTCAGTTGTGGGACTTGAACTCAGGGTCTGGTGGCTCATTGGAGATAAAGAGTCACACAGACTTTCTTGCCCCGGCTGGCCTAGGTCACAGCCTCCTGAGTAGCTAGGATGATGAGCAGAAACCGCTTTCTTTTGGAAAGGTGGGAATGTTGGGATCTCTCTCTCTCTCTCTCTCTCTCTCCCTCCCTCCTTCTCTCCCCCTCTCCCTCTTCCCCCTGTCTCCCTCTCTTTCTCTCTCTGTGCTAGATTTAGTATCTGGTAAGACCCTTGCCACATGTGTTTTTGAGTTTAGTGACTACTAAGGCTGAAATGCCCTGTCCCTGCCCATAGGTAATAGAAACCAACTCCCAACAGGCGAATCAGAACTGAGATGGTCTAGTGAGAGCTGCCCTTAACTGCACGGAGGCAGAGACGGAAGCTCTTTAGACTTTCCTAAGCATTTAAAATGCACCACACACACACACACACACACACACACACACACACACACACACACACACACCTAGCTTGCCTTCACAGCATGCCTCGTTTCTGACTGAAAGGAACCTCATTACCCAGCTTGCTTGTTTGCTTTGTTAATTACGCTGACTTCAGACTTTTCCCCAGAAGGAAAGCTGGCCTCTCTAAGGACATCGTAGGCCCTCGGGAGATTCGGGAGGGGAGGGAACACAAGCCCGGCCTCTCTGGGACTGTTTCGGTGGTGACAGCAGCCATCTGGAGGCGTAGGTGCTGGAATGCCTATTAAATGGACAGTCACCCCGCTGGGGTGGCACGCCTTATGGGATAATGGGGTTCCATACCACAGCCTTTGATGTGCAGATGAACACCCATCTAGGAATCTAGTAAATCTGAACCGACAGCTCGGGGACGGGGATGTCCCCTTCCACTTCCCAAACGTCTGGGCAACTCCGGTCTGGTCACAGCAGCCACGTGTCCCCAGAATGCCCAGGGAGGCCTTTCCTGAGGAGCCGTCGCCACCCACCCTCGCGTTCTGTGGTGGGCAGCCCCTGAGAGGGCGAGACCCAGGGAAGCCCCGCGGCCGAGGGCAGAGGCTCGGCGCGGTGGGCTTTCTTCACTTCCTAGCGAGGGCAAGAGTGAAAGGCCTGCAGGAACTGCCCGGAGGTGTCTGCTCCCGGAACCCCCCAGGACAGGGAGACTCCTTCCCTGGTGACAGGAGAGTGGGCGACAGACACCCCAGGGCAGGCTGAGGAGGACACGCGACCTGGCCCCGCGCGCTCCGCCCTGAGCCCCCGCCCGCTCCAGTAAGGCGTCCTGAGGACGGGGCTGCTTTCTAATGTGGCTCAGGATCAGCACGGGAGACCTAAGGGTCACCAGGAGCGGACGGGAGGGCGAGGGGAGCAGGGTGGGCAGGGTCCTCCACTTCCCCCTCTCCCCTCCTGCGGGCCTGCTCTCTCTCAAAGCAAACATACTGACAACATTTCATTCTTTAAAAATCATTAGCAGTCCAAACCTGCTCCATAGCTACAACCTATGTTGTTTATACAACGTATCTTTAACCTAGTCGTGGGAATTCTTTGATTGAGTGATTCACAGACTTACAGATTTCATGGGCTGGTACAAAAGAAAGTGTCAGGAGCCCTCTGTTAAAAAGCTGTTCCCTGAAAGCTGGTTTACAAGGTCAGCCTCTGGCCTTCCCTGCTTTCTCTCTGTGCTTTTCTGGAGTGGGGACAAGGCATCCGGTGTCTGCGTCAGGAATGACAGGCCAGGGGACACGAGTGTTCTGTGTGGCCTCCTGGGCTCGGAGCCTCCCCCGACCCCGGAGCAGGCCCAGCTGGGCGAGGCTCGGGGCTGGCGCCTTTGGAGTTGCTACTTGACTCTCAGGGCACCAACCAGGTAGCCAGCTGGAGAGCCTGGTGGTGCATGCCACCGTGGCGGACAGCAGTCTTCCCCCCTGGGCTGTGAGACTAAGGTAGGGCCTCAGCCTCCTCCTCCTCAAGCCTGGGACGATCATGCAAATGAGACCAGCCGCAGGGGGCTGGGAGCGGGGCTTAGCGGTAGAGCGCTCGCCTAGCACGCATGACGCCCTGGGTTCCATTCCTCAGCAACACATACACAGAGCCCGAAGTGGCGCTGGGGCTCGAGTGGCAGAGTGCCAGCCTTGAGCAAAAAGAAGCCAGGGACGGTGCTCAGGCCCCGAGTTCAAGCTCAAGGACTGGCAAACCAACTAGTAGCAGAGCACTAACTTTCTGCCGGCTCCTCGTCGCCAGGGCTGCCAGCTGGCCCCAGGCTGTTTTGTGGACCGAAGCCCGGGGCAGCCGGGGAGGAAAGATGGGCAGCGTCAGGGACGGGAGAAAAGCTCCGACTCACCCGACGTTGAGGACCTTGGGCCTCTGCAGCCCGGAGCCTTCGAGCCGGAAGACCACGTTGGTGAGGTTCACGGGCAGGGGGTTCTTGAACACGATCTGCACTTCACACTCCTGGCCCACCACTGCGGCGCCCAGTAACTAGAGACACAGAGACGCGGCCCCATCAGAGACCCCGGGACCCCGCGCCGCACCCGGGGGGGGGGAAGCCGCGCTCCCCGCCCCCGCCGGAGGCCCCCCGACGCGGAGGACCGCCCCGGAGCCCGACGCGCGAAGCCCGTGCAGCGGGTGAGGACGCGGGGGCCCCCGCCGCGCTCACCGTGAGGGAGAGGTCCGGGGTGCGCACGCGGAAGGTGTGCTGCTTGGCCAGCACCTGCCCGCTCTCCTTGACGTGGCCCGAGGCGTTGAGCAGCATGGCGCCCTGGTCCACGAGGTGCGGCCGGTACTCCTTGTAGGCCACCGGCATGGCCACGCGGTCGGCTGGGGGGGGGGGGAGGCGGGTGTCACGGAGGCCCGGCCGCCCCGGGGGGGTGGGGGGACCCCCTCCCGCAGCCCCGGCCGCCCGTGGGGGTGGGGAGGGCACTCACACGCGCCGGGCGCCAGCGCCACCTCCTTCTTGGTCTCCTTGAAGACGGCGCCCGCCACCCCCGTGTAGAAGGTGACGGAGAGGTAGAGGTGCAGCTTGACGGTGCGGCGGCTGCCACCGCGGTTGCTCAGCACGACGGACACGGTCAGGTCCTGCCCCATCACCGCGTCCTGCGCCTCCACCTGCATCGACACGTCCTCCGCCGCGTCCCGCGTGGCGTACACGTTGGGCTTGCTGCCGTGGGCCGCGGCGGTCTCCACGGCCTTCCGCTCAGCCGCCGAGCCTGGGGGGGGGGTCAAAGGTGAGCGTCCAGCCAGCGCCGGGCCTGGGGGGGTCAAAGGTGAGCGTCCAGCCAGCGCCGGGCCTGGGGGGGTCAAAGGTGAGCGTCCAGCCAGCGCCGGGCCTGGGGGGGTCAAAGGTGAGCGTCCAGCCAGCGCCGGGCCTGGGGGGGTGGGCTGGGGGGGTCAAAGGTGAGCGTCCAGCCAGCGCCGGGCCTGGGGGAGGTCAAAGGTGAGCGTCCAGCCAGCGCCGGGCCTGGGGGGGGGGTCAAAGGTGAGCGTCCAGCCAGCACCGGGCCTGGGGGGGTCAGCCAGCGCCGGGCCTGGGGGAGGTCAAAGGTGAGCGTCCAGCCAGCACCGGGCCTGGGGGGGGGGTCAAAGGTGAGCGTCCAGCCAGCACCGGGCCTGGGGGGGTCAGCCAGCGCCGGGCCTGGGGGGGGTCAAAGGTGAGCGTCCAGCCAGCACTGGGCCTGGGGGGGGTCAAAGGTGAGCGTCCAGCCAGCGCCGGGCCTGGGGGAGGTCAAAGGTGAGCGTCCAGCCAGCGCCGGGCCTGGGGGGGTGGGCTGGGGGGGTCAAAGGTGAGCTTCCAGCCAGCGCTGGGCCTGGGGGGGTCAAAGGTGAGCGTCCAGCCAGCGCCGGGCCTGGGGGGTGGGCTGGGGGGGGGTCAAAGGTGAGCGTCCAGCCAGCGCTGGGCCTGGGGGAGGTCAAAGGTGAGCGTCCAGCCAGTGCTGGGCCTGGGGGGTCAAAGGTGAGCGTCCAGCCAGCGCCGGGCCTGGGGGGGTCAAAGGTGAGTGTCCAGCCAGCGCCGGGCCTGGGGGGGGTCAAAGGTGAGCGTCCAGCCAGCGCCGGGCCTGGGGGGGGCAGGGGGGGCTGCACCTTCCGGGTGCTTGTAGGTGTGCGTGATGTCCTCCCGCATGTTGGAGCTCACGGCCTTGGTGACGATGAGCGTGCCGATGGCCTTCTCCTCCACGTACACGATCTTGAAGCTCCCGTCGTCCTGCCGCTGCCAGTACACCTTGTCGCTGTTCACCTGCGGGGATGAGCGGGGCCCGCGGGTCGGAAGGCGCGAGGCCTCGGGCGCCTGTAACCCTAGCTGCTCGGGCGGCGGTTCACAGCCAGCCCCAGCAGGGAAGACCGCCAGACCCTGATCACAAGCACAGCAAAAGAGCCAGACGCGGCGCCGTGGCTCAAGTAGTAGAGCCCTGGCCTCGAGGAAGAACGCGAAGGGACGGCGCTCGGACCCTGAGTTCAGTCACCAGTACTGGCACAGGAAAAAAAATGGTGTGTGGTGGGCCTGCCCGAGGCCCGGGGGGGGCGGAGGGGGCGCACCCAGCCACCACGGCCAGAAAGCAGGGAAGAAGCCGGTCCCGGAGGCCCCGGCGGGGCACCTGCACTAATGACAGTAATCCTCCGAGCCATGGCTGGCTTTACGACCTAGCAAGCAGTTTCATACCCATTATCTCTTTTGATCCTGAGGACCGGGAGCAAGGCAGCCATCATTATCCCTTTTTACAGTTGAGGACACTGAGCGACCTTCCCAAGGTCACTCGGCTAGTCAGCGGTGACAGGAAGACCCGCAGATCCAGCCCGGCCTCACCTCGGCAAAGATGAAGGGCGTGTCGTACTTCATGTAGACCAAGCCGTTCTTGATGGACTGCACGGAGCAGGGCCCACAGCAGAAGATACCTGGGGAGTGCGCAGGACAGACGGAGATGAGGGAGCCAGGAACGCCGCCGGGAGAGCCGCCCCGGACCCTCAGCAGCCGCCACCGGGGGGCCCAGCCCCATCTACGAGGCCCAGCACCCACTGGCCACCGGCAGGGCAGCGGCGGCTCCGGACCAGACCGGCGGCCATGGCCAACCCTCGGGGCCGAGCCTCACCCACACCGTCAGTCCCGCGCCGCGGGCCGTCGGCTCTGCCCACAGACGGGGCGGGAGCGGAGCCTGGCGCGTTCTCCGTCCACTTTTGTCCCCTCCCCCAGGATACGACACACCCCTCTTCTTTGCCATTTTAGAAGCGGGGTGCCAGTGACTCCCACCTGTCTGCTCTGGAGGCTGAGATCTGAGAATTGAAGCCCAAAGCCAGCACGGGCGGACAACTCTGAGTTGCTCTTCTGTCTTACTAACCAGTAAAAAAGCCAGAAGTACAGGTGTGGCTTGAGAGGTAGAGTGCTAGCTTTGAGTGAGCTAGCTAAGCGAGCGTGAGAGGCTGTCCTGAGTTCACACGTCAGTACTGAGGCACACGCACGCACACACACGCATGCGTGCACGCGCACACACACGACCATTCCACGGCCCACAGTGGCTCTGCCAGCTGGCAAAGAAAACGACAGCCACCACCTTAATTCCAGAAAGATCTAGAAACATGCTTCAGCTCCGTTTGTCGCTCCGTCCTCTCTCCTGGGGCTGGGGGCTAGTGGGAAAGAACAGTCTGTCCTTACACGTAGGGGGGCTTCCTAGAGGAGGAGGGCCGGCAGGAAGACGCTGAGCTTGAAGAACAGGGCAAACAGGAAGGGAGGTGCCATAGACAGGAAAGTATGGAACAACACCTAACCCTATGGCCTCCTTTTCCAGAGGCGGGAGCAGGCTCAGCCAGTGAAGACGCGAGGAACTCACATTGACTGAGTGGTTCCTGTGGTGACTAGCGCTCTCGGAGGCACGATGTCCCACATAGTCCTCCAGCCTGTATGTATATTATCCCTGAATTATATGCAAGAACACCAGGGCCCTAAGGTGCACGGTTATTCATCTGAGCACGGTTTTGGCTGCCCAGAGTGGCTGCCTGGCCCTTGCTCTACAACTCAGAGCAGGGCTAGGGCTCTCAGGGCGGTCCGTGCCTGGGCCGGGCACCGGGGGCCTCACTGGGTCCCAGAACTCAGGGGCGCCGCCTACACGGGTGACTGACAGGGAGGGTCTGCAGCCCCATGTGATTTTTGCAGAAACGCGTGTGTACCCAGGTAAGGGGCTGTCAGGTTCCACCAGGCATCGTCAGGCTGCAAGGGCTTTTAAGGGTTACAGAGTGACTTTCATCTCTGAGGCTGATCTCATTCTGGGTCTGATCTCTGGGCAGTGCACTGCGGCTGATCTCATTCTGGGTCTGATCTCTGGGCAGTGCACTGCGGCTGATCTCATTCTGGGTCTGATCTCTGTGCAGTGCACTGAGGCTGATCTCATTCTGGGTCTGATCTCTGGGCAGTGCACTGCGGCTGATCTCATTCTGGGTCTGATCTCTGGGCAGTGCACTGCGGCTGATCTCATTCTGGGTCTGATCTCTGGGCAGTGCACTGCGGCTGATCTCATTCTGGGTCTGATCTCTGGGCAGTGCACTGCGGCTGATCTCATTCTGGGTCTGATCTCTGGGCAGTGCACTGCGGCTGATCTCATTCTGGGTCTGATCTCTGGGCAGTGCACTGCGGCTGATCTCATTCTGGGTCTGATCTCTGTGCAGTGCACTGAGGCTGATCTCATTCTGGGTCTGATCTCTGGGCAGTGCACTGCGGCTGATCTCATTCTGGGTCTGATCTCTGGGCAGTGCACTGCGGCTGATCTCATTCTGGGTCTGATCTCTGGGCAGTGCACTGCGGCTGATCTCATTCTGGGTCTGATCTCTGGGCAGTGCACTGCGGCTGATCTCATTCTGGGTCTGATCTCTGGGCAGTGCACTGCGGCTGATCTCATTCTGGGTCTGATCTCTGGGCAGTGCACTGCGGCTGATCTCATTCTGGGTCTGATCTCTGTGCAGTGCACTGAGGCTGATCTCATTCTGGGTCTGATCTCTGGGCAGTGCACTGCGGCTGATCTCATTCTGGGTCTGATCTCTGGGCAGTGCACTGAGCCTGATCTCATTCTGGGTCTGATCTCTGGGCAGTGCACTGCGGCTGATCTCATTCTGGGTCTGATCTCTGGGCAGTGCACTGCGGCTGATCTCATTCTGGGTCTGATCTCTGGGCAGTGCACTGCGGCTGATCTCATTCTGGGTCTGATCTCTGGGCAGTGCACTGCGGCTGATCTCATTCTGGGTCTGATCTCTGGGCAGTGCACTGCGGCTGGTCTCACTCTGGGTCTGATCTCTGGGCAGTGCACTGAGCCTGATCTCATTCTGGGTCTGATCTCTGTGCAGTGCACTGCGGCTGATCTCATTCTGGGTCTGATCTCTGTGCAGTGCACTGCGGCTGATCTCACTCTGGGTCTGATCTCTGGGCAGTGCACATGCTCATGGTGAAGGAGGAACCACCGGGAGAGGAGCGTGGGGAAGTGAGAAAGTGTGTCAACAGGGGAGAGTCAGGGATGGGATTTCGCTGCTGGCTTAGCGCTCCATCCCCTCCCCGCCCTCCCCACGGCTTCATTTGACCTCCTCCCGTGTGTACCACGGGGTGCACAGTCCCTACAGAACAAGGGGAACTTCCAAAAAGACAGATTGCAGGGAGTGGGGGTAAGAAAGGTGAATAAGAGGCTGATTATGAGCCAAGCACGTTATAGGCCTGAATGGAATAGCACCATGAAACCCCTTCCTTCTGTTTCGGGGTTTGACTAGCATACGTGGACTGGACACGGGGAGGAGCTCACTGCGGCATGCGCATTGCTCCAGCAACCTCACTTTCTCTTGCCCCTCCCTCTTACTTCTTAAAACAATTTCAGCGGGTTTCATTGTCCTGTTCCATATATATGCACAAACGCGCTCTGATCATGTGCCCCCATTCATCCTCTCCATTCACCCCCACCCCTCCCTGACACACATCCCCTGACCAGAGCCTCTTGTACCAAATGGAAACCTCTTATTTTTACAATTAATGTATGCTAGTAAAAAAGAAGAAGCCATTGAAAAAAATCCCTGTTGGGCTTGATGATCCAGGAAGAGACCGGCTCAGAGCAGAGCTGGCTTTCAGTGACTTGCTAATGCCTTGCTAGAAATACTCATTTTGGAGGATGGGAAGTAGACTGTGTGGAGCTGGGAGTGTTTATCACACATCTGCAAAGCTAGATGCCCGTGGCTCACATCTGTCATCCTAGCTACTCAGAGGCTGAGATCTGAGGTTGAGGTTTGAAGCCAGCCCGGGCAGGAAAGTCCACACGACTCCCATCTCCAATTAACCACCGAAAAGCCAGACGTGGATCTGTGGCTCAAGTGGTAGAGCGCTGACCTTGAGCAAAAAGGCTCAGGCCCCAAGTTCAAGGCTCCCAGCCCCCCCGGCACTGTTACCACAAACAAACAAATAAACTAAAAAGAAAACAAAAACCTATCTCTACTCCATGTCTCCGTGTCTTATGTTTATAATCGTATAACCCTAGCTCTCAGGAGGCTGAGACCTAGAGAACCTCAATTTGAAGCCACTACAGGCAGAAAAGTATAAGACTCCATTTCCAGTTAATCAGCAAAAAAAAAAAAAAAAAAGGGGGGGGGTGAGCGGCTTGAGTGGAAGAGGCCAGTGTGCGAGTCTCTGAGTTCAAACCCAGGACTGGCCAAACAAACAAGCACTATCTTCTAAGAGAAAATAGGGAACTCATGCAATTTACGTGATTCAATTCTGTACTGTTTTTTCATTCCACTCGTGTATTACTTATAGTTATGACTTTTTTCTTGCAGTACTGGAGATTGAAACCATTGCCTCAAGGGTTCTATGGCCGAGCTACATCCCCAGTCCTAATATCTATCTATCTACCATCTGTTTATCCATCCATCCATCCATCCATCTATCGTCCATCCATCTATCTATCAATCTACCTATCTATCATCTATCTACCCATCTATTATCTATCTATATTAGTCCAGGCACTGGTGACTCACACCTGTAATCCTAGCTACTCAGAAAGCTGAGATCTGAGGATCGAGGTTCAAAGCCAGACCAGGCAGGAAAATCTCTGGAGACTCTTATCTCCAATTAATCACAGAAAAAGCCAGAAGTGGTTCTATGGCTGAAGTGCTAAAGCACTAGCCTTGAACAAAAGGAGCCCAGGCCCAGAGTTCAAGTCCTAGGACTGGCAATTTATACACACACACTTGTATTTGTATCTACACACACGTATGCCCAGGATATGTAAGTAAAATATCAAGAACAGTGGATTTATCAGGGAAGGGAAACTTGTCATTAACTACTTTTTTTTTTCCCCTACTAGTACCGTGGCTTAGGCCCTGCTTTATCCGTTCAAGGCTGGTGTTCTCTTACTTGAGCCACACCTCCTCTTCCAGCGTTTTTTTTGCGCCAATCCTGAGGCTTGAACTCAGGGTCTGGGCCTGTCTCTGAGCTTTTTTGTTTTGTTTTGTGTTTTCTACCACTGAGCTACAGCTCCACTCTGGGGTTTTCGGTGGTTAGTTGGAGAGAAGAGTTTCATGAACTTTCCTGCCCAGGCTGGCTTCTTTTTTTTTTTTGGCCAGTCCTGGGCTTGGACTCAGGGCCTGAGCACTGTCCCTGGCTTCTTCCCGCTCAAGGCTAGCACTCTGCCACTTGAGCCACAGCACCACTTCTGGCCGTTTTCTGTATATGTGGTGCTGGGGAATCGAACCCAGGGCCTCATGTATACGAGGCAAGCTCTCTTGCCACCAGGCCATATCCCCAGCCCCCCCAGGCTGGCTTTAAATCTCAATCCTCAGAGCTCAGTCTCCTGAGTAGCTCGGATTACAGGTGTGAGCCACAAGCACTGGCCTGGCTGTCTACTCTTGAATCCGGACACTTGAACCCTCTGAATGTATAGCAGCCATCCTAAATAACACTAAGGCGAATAGTCCTATAAAGAGGTGAAAATAACCTGAGAGCCACGCAGTGGCTTCGGGATGGGCCCCGTCGGTGGCCGACTTAGTGGGGCGGGGCCCGGGGCGGGGCCTGGGGCGGGGCCTTACCGCTGCTGGTCTCCTGGGGGCGGGGCCTTACCGCTGCTGGTCTCCTGGGGGCGGGGCCTGGGGCGGGGCCTTACCGCTGCTGGTCTCCTGGGGGCGGGGCCTGGGGCGGGGCCTTACCGCTGCTGGTCTCCTGGGGGCGGGGCCTGGGGGGGGCCTTACCGCTGCTGGTCTCCTGGGGTGGGACCTGGGGCGGGGCCCGGGGCGGGGCCTGGGGCGGGGCCTTACCGCTGCTGGTCTCCTGGGGGCGGGGCCTGGGGGCGGGGCCCGGGGCGGGGCCTTACCGCTGCTGGTCTCCTGGGGCGTGGCATCCACCACCTGCCACCCGTCGAAGCCCGAGGGCAGATCCGGCCGCTTCATCCAGCAGTCGTTCCACACGTGGAAGTTCCTGGGTGGTCGCGGAGCGAGGCCGGGTCTGAGGCCCTGCGTGGGGGCTCCCCGCCCCCCCCCCCCCGGCCCTGCCCTCCCTCCTGGGTGCGGGCCCCAGGCTCACCAAACCGAGTCCCGGTTCATGTGCTCGAGCGGCTTCATGTTCTCGTCGAAGTAGATGTCCATGGTGAGGGACGTGTCGGTGTCGTGCGCGGAGTTGAAGTTGGTGACGGTGCGGGTGGCCAGGCCCAGGCATCGCAGCACTGTGGGGGGCGGGCGGGGCGGAGTGGGGGCTCAGGGCGCGCGGGGTGGGGGGAGAGCGGGCGAGCCGGCCAAGCCCCAGGGCCCAAGATGCCTTCGGGCCACAGAGCCCTGGGAGCAGAGATGGGGCGGCCCCCGGCCCCCCCCCCCCCTGCCGGCTCCGGGCCCTGCCCGCGTCTTCCTCCTCTCCCTCGGGCCTCCCTCCCTCGTTAACACTAATTAATAATAATTAGGGCCGGCCATCATCCACCTGGCTGGCCCCACCGCTGGGCGGGCCGAGTGAAGCTGGAGCCTGGCTCCCCCCCTCCTCCCCGCGCCCCCCCCCCCCCCGCCCCGTGCAGGGCCCCGGGCTACCGGTGGTGGTCACGCCGGCGAAGACCCAGCACTGGCCGTAGGGCACGGAGTAGCCGGTGCGCAGGTAGCTCAGCAGGATCTCCACGCTGCCCACCCAGGCAGAGGGGTTGGTGCCCCGCGAGTAATCGCCCGACCAGTTCCCGATCAGGACGCCGTTGTCGTCCAGGGAGTTCACCTGCGAGACAGGACGAGGTGGTGCGGGCCTGAGGGGGGGGAGCCCCCTCCCCCGTCCCCCCAGCCCGCGGCCCTCTCGATGCCTCAGGACCCTGGGCCTCAGGGCCCCGCGCCCCGGGCCCCGCCCACCCCCCCACCCCGGCTCCGACCCTGGAATGTGAATCCTGGGTGTGCCAAGTTTGGGGCTTGGCCCTCATTCCACCCGAGGTGGCGGGGAGCCAGGCCGGGCGGGGCGCGGGAGTCAGCAGGGAACCCACGGGAGTGGGGCTCTTCCCCTGCGTAACCCTTTGCGGGCGCCCAGGGAGGGCAGGGCGGGCGCGGGGCACGCACCATGGCGGAGATGACGCGGGACACGCTGACAGGGTCCCCACGGCCCGCGTAGGGCATCCCTCGCTGGTCCAGGATGAACAGGCAGGCATCCAGCACCCCGTGGTCAAACTGGGAGGAAAGGGGGGCAGCGGTGGCTGGGCAGTCCACCCCGGCGCGCACCCTGCCCCCCCATCCATCTCGTCGGGAGGGGGGCGCGCCTCACCTGACCGTAGTTCCAGGTGCGCTCCCCGATCTGCGCCTCCGTGCCGTAGTAAATCCTCCCCGACTCGTTGAGCACGTACTCCTGCCGCCAGTCCTCGTGGTCCACGTACACGATGTCATCTGCGCCCCCAGAAAAGACAGGGCGGCCCCCTGAGCTGCGGCTTGGAGGCACGCGTCCTCAGAAGGAAATGGGGGGGCTCTCCGGGGCGGGGGGGACACTGAGGTGGTTAGAAAGCCAGGTCATTTGGGGCACCGGTCGCGAGGGTAGGCGTGAGGATGAAGCGGGGTGTGGGGCGGGAACGTAAGGAGGGGCCCCCTGGAAGGCACCGCGAGTTTCGGGACAGGCTTTTCGAGCTCGTGGTTTGCGCCTGGTTCCGGGAGCCTGTTGTGCAAACCCACTGAGCAGGTCCGGGCTCCGCCGGGGAGGGCCTGCTGTCCGCTGCGGGCTGGGGAAGGTGGGCACGCGGGCTGTCACGTTTGGGGGGGGCTGCAGATTCCCGTCGGGTGGTGGGCCGGCGCCAGGGCCCTGTGTCGGGAGCGTTGAGGGGGGAGGGGGCCCCTCCCTCGGGAAAGCGGGGACACGCTTCTCCCTGGACCACACACGATCAGATCCTCGGGACCGACGCCCCGACCCGCCTCGCCCTCCTGCCCTCTGCCTGCTCCCGCCCCGACCGACTTACCCGGGCACCAGGGGTTGAAGAGGATGTAGATCTCGTTGTGGGGGTCGAAGGGCAACTGGAACTCCCCCGCCTCGCAGCGCGTGCGGACCGTGAGCTGGAACTTGCCGATGATGGCGCTGGGGGACGTGTGCACGCGCAGCTCCAGGCTGTGCCCGCTGGACCTGGCCACCTGGGCCTTCCAGCCGCCGCTGCCCCCCTTGCCCACCGGGATGATCACGTGGGTGCCCTTGCCCACCTCGGGGCTGTTCCCTAGGGGAGAGAAGCGAGCCCTTCGGTGGGAGAGCCTCGGCCCCAAGCAGGGGTGGCGCCCTGGACGTGTGCGTGTGCGCGTGCGTGTGCGTGTGTGCGTGCGTGTGCGTGCGTGTGCGTGCGTGTGCGTGCGTGTGCGTGTGTGTGCGTGCGTGCGCGTGCGTGTGCGTGTGCATGTGTGCGCGTGCACCCTTCATTATCTCATCCCCGCGGTCGGGGACAGTCTCCCGGGCGCAGGCCTGCCCGGGTGTCGGGCAGAGCCCTCGTCCAACATCCCAAACCTGTTTCCCTGGCCGTGGACCCTCGGGCGGGGAGGGCCCCGGGCCTGTGCTCCCCGCAGCTGCCTGCCCGTGCCCGTGACGAGGCTGGGGGACAGCCGCCCCTTCTTTCCGTGTGGCAGGAAAGCACCACGCGGAGGGCTCGGAACGAGCCCGCCTGCTCCGCGGGGCCGCGGCTTCCGGAGCCCAGGGCGGCTGGGCCGGCGGTGGCGATGGCTACCTGGGAAATTAGAGGCCAGGTGGGCGAAGCTGCGCTCTAATCAGAGGGTGAGAGGAGTCGCCGGCCCCGGGCGGCTCCCTAATCACCAGCCTGGGAGCCAGCGGCCCGTCGTCGAGGCCCCTGCCCGGGGTCACGGGACAGACTCCGAGGGGAAACGTCAGCGCTGGAGAGCGGGAGACGGAGAGGCACAGAAGGGAGTCAGCCATCCTCCGGACAGAGTACAGGTCCAGAAAGACGGGCAGAGGGCAGGGCTGGAGGGGACAGGGCCGGCCCGGAAGAGCAAGCGCGGGGCGGGTTCCCCGGGCGGCGGGAAGGGGGCAAGCTGGAGGAACCTCCACGCGGAGGCTCCACGCCCCCAGGACGGGAGGGGGCTCCGACGGGGATCACAGCCACCCGGGAGGCTGAGAGCTGAGGGCTGTGGTTCCCAGGGAGGAAAGTCCTCGAGACTCACTGCCAAGTGACCAACAAGAGGACGGGAGCGGAGCCGCGGCTCGAGGGGCAGAGCTCCGGCCTCGAGTTTACAGCTAAAGGACGGTGCCCAGGCCCGAGCTCAGCCCTAATACCAACACACACACACACGCACACACACACGCACGCACACACACACACGTGCGCACACACACCCAGTGGCGGACAGAGGAGCCCGAGCGTGTCCGCGGCCTGGCGCCGGGGCCCCCACTCACCGATGAGCAGCTCCAGGGCGACGCGGTCGGAGGACTCGAACTCGCGGTTCAGGAAGAGCACCGCGCGGAAGGGCTGCCCGCGGCGCACAATCAGCTCGTCGTACTCGAACTCGTCGGTGTGGTGCTCCCGTCGGTTCTGGTCGGAGCGCGAGCTCAGCAGGTCCACGCCCGTCACCACGAGCATGCCCTCTGCAAGGCCGCGTCTCCGCGTCAGCGAGGTCCCCCCCACCCCCCCCGGGCCCGGGCCTCCCCCCCCCCCCCCCCCGCGCCCGCCCTCACCTCGGATGGTGCCGTCCCCGGCCGCGTTCACCCCGGCACCCCGCGAGGCCGGTCTCCGGTCCCTGGAGCCCGAGGCCCGGTTCCGGGAGCCCGAGGGCTGCGGCCCCCAGTCCTCGTCGTCTCGGTTCCGGCACCCGCAGCACCCGCAGCACCGGGCCCAGAAGGACCTCCTCTCTCTCCCTCGCCCCCTCCGCGAGCGGCGGTCCCCCTCCGGCTCCGGCTGCGGCTCCGGGGTGGCGGGGGGCTGCCGGGGGCTCCCGCCCCAGCGGCCCACATCTGAGCGAGGATCCTCCATGGTGCCTGGGAGGAAGGAGCGGAGGGGCTCCCACCAGCTCCCCGGCCCCCTGCACCCCGGGTACCATCAGAGGGGCTCCGACCAGCTCCCCAGCACCCCTGCACCCCTGCACCCCGGTATCATCAGAGGGGCTCCGACCAGCTCCCCGGCCCCCCTGCACCCCGGTATCATCAGAGGGGCTCCGACCAGCTCCCCAGCACCCCTGCACCCCGGGTACCATCAGAGGGGCTCCCACCAGCTCCCCAGCACCCCTGCACCCCTGCACCCCGGTATCATCAGAGGGGCTCCGACCAGCTCCCCAACCCCCCTGCACCCCGGGTATCATCAGAGGGGCTCCCACCAGCTCCCCAGTACCCCTGCACCCCGGGTACCATCAGAGGGGCTCCCACCAGCTCCCCGACCCCCCTGCACCCCGGGTATCATCAGAGGGGCTCCCACCAGCTCCCCGACCCCCTGCTACCCGGTATCATCAGAGGGGCTCCCGCCAGCTCCCCGGCCCCCCCTGCACCCCGGGTACCATCAGAGGGGCTCCCGCCAGCTCCCCGGCCCCCCCCTGCACCCCGGGTACCATCAGAGGGGCTCCCGCCAGCTCCCCGGCCCCCCCTGCACCCCGGGTACCATCAGAGGGGCTCCCGCCAGCTCCCCGGCCCCCCCCTGCACCCCGGGTATCATCAGAGGGGCTCTGACCAGCTCCTCAAACCCCCTGGAATGAGCAAAGGGGCTCCGGCCACCTCCTCGGATCTCCTGGACCCAGGACACCCTAGCCAATCCCTTGGGAGCCCTCCCTCCAGAGAGACAATTCAGCCCCAGGTCGATGACTCAATTCCCCTGTCAGAGACCCCCCCCAACTTCATTCATATTTACCCAAGCACAGTGCCCCCCATTGCAGAGGAAAGCCCGCCCTCAACTGCCAAGCCGCCCCGCAAGCCACCTCCCCGAGTCAGATGCCTCGCGGGGGAACCTCCTGCAGGGGGCCCCTTCTGAGAACAGGCGGCGGGCTGCCCCTCGGGCACAGCCCTCCAACCGCCCGCCCGCCCGCGCCCCGGCCCGGCGCCCCTGACACTGCGGCCGCCAGAGCCGATTCCCAGCAGCCTCCTCCCCGTCAAGGCTCCTCCAGCAAGAAGGGAGGGGTGGAAGACGGGGTCGCCCCCCTCCCCGTGCGGGGCCGGGAGGGGTGTCCGGGTCCCCCCGCACAGCACACCCCCTCCCTGGCCGGGGCCGGGGCACGGGCCCCCCTCACCTGAGCGCCGGGGACAGGAGAGGAGGCGCAGGTCGGGACGGACGGACGGGACGGGGCGGGCGGGCTGGACGCCGCCGCGACTGGCAGGTGCGGGGCGGGCCCGGCCGGGGTTTATGAGGGGAGGGAGGGCGGGGCGCAGTGCTGGGAAGAAGGGGAAGCTGTTGCTCCATCCTCCCGGACGGGTGGGGAGAGGGCCCGGCCCCGCCCGCCCTCCCCTTTCTAGGAAAGGCCGTGCGCTCCGCTGTCATCCTTGAAGCCGGGGTGAAAGCCAAGGAAGCTTCTGGACCGCCCGTGTGGGGGACGGCACGCCACGCTGACTCTGGCCCGGCGGGCTGTGTCCTGGGGGGCGGGGCGGCCCCCCCGTTCCACGCCCATTAGCCCCCCTGCTGCCACGGCCCGGTGACACCGCCTGGCCGGCCGGGCCTGGCGTCCATCCCCCCAGGGACAGGGACGGGACAGGGACAGGGCCGGGGAGGTCCGGGGTGGGGAGGTCCCGGCATCCCGGGGTGCAGGGCGATGACATCAGCCGCCAGCCAGGCCCTCAGACAGGCTCGACCAGCCGGCCCGCGGCCTGCCGGCTCCACCGGATCTCCCGACCGCCCCCCCCCCCCGAAAGTCCACCCAGCCCCCGGCCTCTCCCCACCCTCGGGGGAAACACCGGAGGGGTCCCCAGGACGTGCCCGGGACAGAGAGGAGCCGGGCTAGAGGGGGCTCGCGCGGCCGTGGGAGCTGGCGGGAGGGGAGGCCGTGTGGAGGTGTCGGGGCCTCGGGGAGGGGGGACGGGGGGGGCAGGCCCCCCACACCCCCGCGGAGCGTCCTTGCCCGGCCGCTAGCCCCCCAGCCCGGCAGAGGCCGGCGCACGCGGGTGGAATCCACATCCCCGGCAGGTGTGACCCCGCCAGCCCCGCGTGGCCTCGCGCTCGGGGACCGCCGGGGGTACGGGGGGGGGGGCAGGGCCTCGAGCACGCGGCCCGGGCAGGTCCCGGGGAGCCAGGCAGACGTCCGCGTTACACTCCCGCTCGCCTCCAACCTCTTCCACCCACCCAGCGAGGTCTGACTCAGCGCCCTGAGCCCCGAGCCGCTCCCCGTTTCTTCCTCGGGGTTCTTCGAGGCTTCCAGAGTAAAGACAAGGTTGGGGGGCCGTGGTGGGAGCGGACGTGGAGCTCCACACCTCAGAGACCAGGTCTCGGGCCAACCATTCTGACGCAAGAAAATGAGAGGCGAGGACGGCAGCCGCCGAGGACCGGGCAGGGCCGGGCTCCGCCGCGCGGGCTCCGCGCGCCCCGACGGGCCTCGGGTGTCTGACTTCAGTACAAACGGCCTCCTCCGCCCATCCCCGAGACGGCGCGAGGACGGGGGAGCCCAGAGCGCCTCAACTCCCCAACGTCAGCCGGGCGCAGGCGGCTCACCCCGCCACCCTAGCCACGCGGAGGCTCCAAGCCAGCTTCTCAGCGAAGTCCACAGGACACGAATCGCCAAAAAGCCAGAGGCGGAGCGTGGCTCAAGTGGTGGAGGGCCAGCCTTTAGTTAAAAAACTAACAGAAAAACAACAACAAAGGACAGAGCCCGAGCGTGGGGTCAAGCCTCGATCCTGGCACACAAAAGACGTGCATACTAAAAACAGAATGCAGTTCGTGAGGACCAACACGATTGTTATAAAAGGGAAGGGCAAGGGCACCTGGATCCATTTTTATTCTTTTGTGGGTCGTGGGGCTGGCACTCTGGGCCTGGGCGCTGTCCCTGAGCTCTTCAGCTCAAGGCTGGCGCTCTACCACCTGAACCACAGCGCCACTTCTGGTAGTTAATTGGAGATAAAGGTCTCACGGACTTCCCTGATGGGGCTGGCTTTGAACCCCGATCCTCAGACCTCTGCCTCCTGAGTAGCCAGGATTACAGGTGTGAGCCAGTGGCACCGGCCTGATCCACTCTTTCTGGAACAGGGCTTACGCCTTCCTATGATGACAGTCAGGGCAGAGAGGGCGTCTGAAAAGGTCAGGAGTCATGTGAGAAGTTTCAGGATCTCTTCTAGCTGGAGAGACAGCTATTTTTTTAACTCAGCTTAAACCAGAACCTGATCTCAACGTGGAAGCTGCGCCAGCTCCAAGTCAGAAGGCACACTCGAAGACGAGCCCCAGCAGGCTGGGAGCGTGGCCTGGTGGCAGAGCGCTCGCCTAGCATGCATGAAGCCCTGGGTTTGATTCCTCAACAACACATATATAGAAAAAGCCGGAAGTGGCGCTGTGGCTCAGGTGGCAGAGTGCTAGCCTTGAGCACAAAGAAGCCAGGGACAGCGCTCAGGCCCCGAGTTCAAGGCCCAGGACTGGCCAAAAAAAAAAAAGAGAGAGAAAAAAGACAAAGAGCCCTCGCGCTAAACCATGGCCCTAACAGCGAGACTCTGGCTCTGCCTCACAGGGAGCACCGGGTGAAGCGCACTGGCAGGAGTGGGAACGTGGGAACGCCCCGAGCGATGCGGTGGAGACGGGGAGACGGGGAGCGGAGCGGCACAGAGCAGGCGGACGCGCGGCGGGCGGGGCAGCTCTTTATTCAGGTGAGGACGCTGCCGACCGCGGGCAGCAGCTCGGCCAGGCGCTCCGAGACGTCGCCCGCTCGGCCCAGCGGGTTCCCGCGGAGGTCGAGGAGGCCGAGCCGGGGGCAGGAGGCCAGGGGCTGCAGCGCTCCCGGCCGCGGGAGGCCTGCGGAGGGAAGTCAAGGAAAGCTCGGCGGGGTCGCGGGAGGCGCCTGCTCCGCGCACCTGGGTGCCCGGGGCCACTGGCCGTGCGCACGCGCGCGTGTGTGTGTGTGTGTGCGCCCTCGCCCTGTGCTTCCCGAGTCACGCCTGCCACGAGCGAGTGTCGGGGACGGGTACCACGCCCGAGGGGAATCCGGTCCAAGGTGGCTCCGCGCCGGGCGCCCTCGTCCCCGCTACTCGGGAGGCCACACCCGTGGACCGGGGTTTGGAGCCAGCCCCGCGGGAAAGTCCCCGGGACTCTCAGCGCCCGAGGACCACACCAGGCCCTAGGGTCAAGCCCAGCACTGGCACAGGCGTGTGCGCGTGCACACACACTCACACCCAGGCCTGTTGCTTTCATGTCTAATTCAGAAACCAGGGCTCCAAGTTTTTGTTTCTTTCAGTTCCTTCAAATATGCAACTTAGTGACGCTGCTAACACGGGGTGACGCTGCTAACACTGGGTGACGCTGCTAACACTGGGTGACGCTGCTAACACTGGGTGGTTCCCAAGAACGTCCGCGGCTGGCCACGCCGCGTGTGAACCGGGCTGAGGACGGCGCGCTGCGCAAAGCCCTCGGGTCAGGCCGGCTATGGCCGCCCCGCGCTCTCACGGCCAGAGCCCCCGCCCCCGCCGGCCCGGCCCCGCCCCCCGCCGTCCCGGCCCCGCCCCCCGCCATCCCGGCCCCGCCCCCGCCGGCCCTGCCCCGCCTCCCGCCGGCCCGGCCCCGCCTCCCGCCGGCCCTGCCCCGCCCCCCGCCGGCCCGGCCCCGCCCCCCGCCGGCCCGGCCCCGCCCCCCGCCGGCCCTGCCCCGCCCCCCGCCGGCCCTGCCCCGCCCCCCCGCCGGCCCTGCCCCGCCTCCCGCCGGCCCTGCCCCGTCTGCGATCGATCGCAGGCCGTCCTGCCGGCTGTGGCCTGTAAAGCGGACAGGAGAAAGGATACGGTTGTTGCACAGCAACAGTTCGCGCAGCTGGGGCAGGTGAGCCACGCCGTCCAGGGACTCTATGGCATTGTCGTTGGCCTGCAGCACCTGGGGGTGAGAGTGGCCGGGGCCACGAGGGCAGCGGGGAGCCCGGAGCGGCCACGTGGCGGGGGGTGGGGGTGGGGGGGGGGGGTCTGAGAAGCCCCTTGTGGACACTGGGGGTCCTGAGCACCTCGGAGGGGAGGACGGAGGAGGGCTCACCTGGAGGCACCGCAGCGCGGCCAGGCCCGGGGGAAGGGCGCGGAGACGATTGTGCGACACGTCCAGGTGGGTGACCAGGAGCAGCTGCTCCAGATGGCAGAGCACGGTCAGGTCCTGAGGGCAGAGCGGGGAGGGCAGAGCCCGGTGAGGTCGGACGCGGGGTCCCGGGCTCCCCGACCCGCGTGTGCTGCAGCCCCGGGGGTGCCAGCCGACAGGAGGCCGGGCAGCGGGCGGGACGGGCCCCTACAGCCCACGTGACGTGAGGATGGGGGGGGTGCGGGGAGGGCAGGGCTGGCTCCCGGGAGTAGCTGGGGGGTGGGGGCAGGGCAGGGCTGGCTCCCAGGAGTAGCTGGGGGGTGGGGGCAGGGCAGGGCTGGCTCCCAGGAGTAGCTGGGGGGTGGGGGCAGGGCAGGGCTGGCTCCCAGGAGTAGCTGGGGGGTGGGGGCAGGGCAGGGCTGGCTCCCAGGAGTAGCTGGGGGGTGGGGGCAGGGCAGGGCTGGCTCCCAGGTGTAGCTGGTGCTGGGCAGCCTGGGACGGGCAAGGACGGGACACGGTGCTCGGGTGGCTGTCACCGTCACCGGCAGGAGCAGGCCCGACGAGCCCGCCAGGACCCTGCTGGGGGCAGAGGAGGAGCCTGGGTGGCGCACGGGGGGGGGGGGGGGGGGGGGGGGGGAGGGTTCTGGGACGGTGCGCACCGCGCCCCTACCTTGTGAGCCAGGTGCAGCACGCGCACGTCGGCGTACTCCATCTTGAGCACGCTGTTCTCCACCAAGAACTTGCTGCGCAGGTCGTCCAGGTAGGCGGCGCGCATGGGATCCACGGCCTGGCGGGGCGGGGGGGGGGGGGGGCAGGGGCGTGGGCCCGTCAGCCGCCGGCCTGGGGAGCCCCTCCGGGGCCGCCCCCCCCCCCCCCGGCCGGGCCCCCAGCCCCAACCTGCCTTGAGGGTCTGGAAGTACTGCAGCGTCTCCTTCTCGTACAGCAGGGGGTCCAGGGCGCGCATGAGCAGGATGATGGTGAGCAGGCACCCTGGGGGAGGGGCACAGGCCTCCTGAGCCCCCCGCCCCCCGCTCCCCACCCCCACCCCCCACCCCCCCCCCGCTCCCCGCGGGCCGCTCTGGAAGGGGCTCCTCAGACCCGGGCCTCACACTTGTTCTCCGGCTCCAGCTCCTGCAGCTCCTTGCAAGACTCAAGCTCGGACTGCAGCACCGTGGACTTCTCCACCGACAGCTCGCACCTGGGGGAGGGCGGAGGGGGGGCGGTGACGCCCTCAGCCCTCACCGCGAAGCCGTCCTCCCCACTCCACCCTCCCCCCGTCACCTGAACAGCTGCTCGTCGGTGGCCGAGTCCTGGCACCAGCATTCCTGGCGGCCTGCGGGAAAGGGCGAGGGCTGGGAAGGGGGTCCCCGAGGAGGGGGGGGGTCGGGGTACCGTGCCAGGAGGGAGCCACAGGCGACGTCACCTTGGAAAAGCACACATTCCTTCTGGGAGCCGCTGGCCGTCCAGGTGACGCGGTAGGTGTGCTGGGGCCGCTGGCCGTCGAGGGAGGCGGGAGGCAGGTCGCAGAGCTGGGGCGCCGGGTCAAGGAAACGTCCTGGCCGCATCCTCTGTGCGAATGCCCGCCCCCCGCTCCGTCCCAAGCCCTCGTTTCTGCCCCCCACCCCCAATCCTGGGATACCCAGACGGGGCTGTGCCGGTTCCTGCCGTCGGGGGTCCTCCACTCCGCCGTCAGCAGGGACCCGTCCACCGTGAGCAGCAAGGCCTCGGCGCCGGAGCCCACCTGGCCCGGGACACGAGGGGAGACCGTGGGCCCGACCGCCCCGGCCACGCCGCGCGCGCGGGGCTCTGAGCGCGAGCCGCGGACTCACCAGGACGGGCCGCGAGAAGCAGACGGCCAGACAGGCGTCCTCCCGGCTCACGTGCAGGCCGCGCAGGGCGTCCTGGGGGTCGGCTGAGGGGGGACAGGCTCGGTCTCCCCCACGCCCCCCTCCCTCCTAACCCGACGCGCCCCCCCCCCCCGCAGGGAGACAGACTCGGTCTCCCCCACGCCCCCTCCCTCCTAACCCGACACGCGCCCCCCCCCAGGGAGACAGACTCGGTCTCCCCCACGCCCCCCTCCCTCCTAACCCGACGCGCGCCCCCCCCAGGGAGACAGACTCGGTCTCCCCCACGCCCCCCCTCCCTCCTAACCCGACGCGCGCCCCCCCCAGGGAGACAGACTCGGTCTCCCCCACGCCCCCCTCCCTCCTAACCCGACGCGCGGGCCCCCCCGCAGGGAGACAGACTCGGTCTCCCCCACGCCCCCCTCCCTCCTAACCCGACGCGCGGCCGCGCCGCCGGCTCACCGCGACCCAGGAGCCAGCGGTGGTAGAACCAGGCGCTCTGGTCGTTGGGGTCGGTGAAGAAGGCGTTCTGCACCAGCTCCAGCTCTGCGCGGGGCCCACGAGGCAAGGAGCTGGGGGCCGGCTGGGGGGCTCGGGCACCCGGCAAGACCCCTTCCCCGCGGAACACCACCCCGTCCTCCACCCGAGTCCCTGGCGCCCCCCGCCGGGCGGGAGGCAGACGCTGGGATGAGCCCGAGGGCGGGCTGGGGAGCGGGGTCGGGGGCCCCCGGCCCTGCTGACCTTTGAGCAGCACGTCTTCGGGGAGGCGCCCCTGGGGGCCGGCGTCGGGCGGGGGGTGCAGCCGGGGCAGCAGGCGGGAGCGGTAGTGCCAGGAGGAGTAGTTGGAGAAGTTGCGGGTGATGAGGCTGTCGGTGAAGGCGAGCTCCTCGGCGGGGGCCACGGCCGCCTGTGCGGCCACAAACCGCCGGTAGTCCCAGCAGTGAACTAGGGGAGGGGACACACGACACAGTGTACCCCAAGTCGGGAGCCGCCAGAAACACCTCGGCGCACACCGCGGGATCCACGCGGCTCCTTCATCGCTTTCATTTTTTGGGGGGGGGGGGTGTTGAACTCAGCACCGCGAGCTTGCTAGGCGGTGACTTCTTCTATCCACCCGAGCTCTGTCCCCCCCCTTGTGGGCCGCCCCTATTCAGCACCAGCACCCCAATCAACGCTGGACCGCCCTCCCCGCCCTGGGCTTCCCGACGGGCAGGGTCTGAACACATACAGTTGCGTTCGTCCACCTCGAGGAAGCACGCGCACAGCTCCAGCTCCCGGGCCCACTGGGGCTCAGGCAGGCGGCTGAGCAGCCAACAGCGGTGGTGCCAGGTTCCATAGGACTTGGGGTTCACGCGCAAGCAGCTCTCCAAGAAGCCCAGCTCGGCCTTCACCAGAGCAGCCAACTCCTCGGGGGACCTGGGGGGGGGGGGCGGGAATGTGGGCCGGGCCGTAGCATCCAACCTCAGCTCTGCGCCCTTCACCTTCACCCCGACCCCTAGCGGCCCCTTCCCACGGCCCTGCCACCGCCCCCCACAGGGCAAGGGAAGCGCCCCGAACTCCTACACACTTCTGGGTCTCCAGCCTTTGGAACACCTCCCGTCGACAGTTCCAGAGAGTGGCAAAGTCAGGGTTGGCGCCCAGAATCTGGCTTGTGAGTTCCAGCACGGACTCGTCCAGCTCGCCCGCCTGGCGCTGGGGAGACGGGGGGCAGGGTTGGGGGACATGGGGCCAGGCCGCAGCCGGGGAGACGGGGGGCAGGGTTGGGGGACATGGGGCCAGGCCGCAGCCGGGGAGACAGGGGGCAGGGTTGGGGGACATGGGGCCAGGGTTGGGGGACATGGGGCCAAGCCGCAGCCGGGGAGACGGGGGGCAGGGTTTGGGGACATGGGGCCAGGCCGCAGCTGAGTGGGGGGCAGGGTTGGGGGACACGGGGCCAGGGTTGGGGGACATGGGGCCAGGGTTGGGGGACATGGGGGCCAGGCCGCAGCCGGGGAGACGGGGGGCAGGGCTGGGGGACATGGGGCCAGGCCGCAGCCGGGGAGGGGGGGCAAGGTTGGGGGACACGGGGCCAGGGTTGGGGGACATGGGGCCAGGCCGCAGCCGGGGAGCGGGGGGGGGGGGGCAGGGTTGGGGGACACGGGGCCTCCTCCCTGGCGGGCCCGGCGGTGTGCGAGGGCGAACCCTGCGCCAAGCGCTGTGCACACGGTGTCCTCACACTCGCGGGTGGTGCGTGCCATGGTCAATGGTCAGCCCCTCTTTAGGGACGGGCACCCTGGGGCCCGGCGGGTCGGTGGGGGGCGGGGGGCGGGCCCGGGGGCCCCACCTTCTGGAAGACGGCCTGGGTGGCGGCGCGGTAGAGCTTCAGCTTCTGCGCCCGCTCCAGCCGCTTGGCCTCCGCCTGCTCCTCCGACGTCTTCACCTTCAGGCGCCCGTGCTGCGCGGAGGGGCGGGTTGGCGGGGCGTGGGGGGGGCGGGGTGGGGGGGCGGGGGGTCACGCGCGGGGGGGGGTCACGCGCGGGGGGGGCGCGGGGGGGGTCACGCGCGGGGTGGGGCGGGTTGGGGGGGGTCACGCGCGGGGGGGGGGTCCGCGCCCCCGGGCGCTCACCATGGTGCCGGCTCCTCCGCCGTCAGGCCGGCCCGGCGAGGGGTCCCGCGGCGGCCGCGCGGGCTGGGGGGAGCGGCTGTCAATCACGGCGCCCCGCCCCGGAAGGCGCGCGCGGGTCCCGGGTCCCCGGCGCCCCGGGCTCCCCCAGCGGCCCCGCGCCGCCCGCCCGGGCCGGGGTCTGCGCCGGGGTCTCCGCCGGGCCGGCCTTCCCGCAGCCCGGGGCGCCGGGGACCCGGGACCCGGGGGCCCGGCCGGCAGGGACGACGCCCCGCCCGGGCCCGGCCCTCCACCGCCCGCCCGCCGGACGGCGCCACGGCCCCCCCCCCCCCGCCCCCCGGCCTCCCCCCGCCCCACCCCTCCCGGCCCCCGCGGAGGACCCACCTGCGCGGGGAGGAGGCGCGGGACGCGGGGCCGCGGTGCGCGCCGACGAGGCGGCCTGGCCAGAGCGGCGCCGCCCCGGCCCGCCGAGCCGCAGCGCCCCCTGCAGGAGTGGAGGACGGCGGGTGGAGGGCGGGCCTGGAGGGGCGGGGGGGGGGGGCAGCTGGGGCCGGCTCGGGGGGTGGGGGGGAAGGGCAGCTGGGGGGGGCTGGTGGGGGAAAGGGCAGTGGGGGGGGGCTGGAGGGGGAAGGGGCAGCTGGGGGGGCTGGGGGGAAGGGCAGCTGGGGGGGTTGGGGAAAGGGCAGCTGGGGGGGCTGGGGGGGAAGGGCAGCTGGGGGGGCTGGAGGGGGAAAGGGCAGCTGGGGGGGGGAAGGGCTGGGGCTCATGCCTGGGAAGGGCAGCTGGGGGTGGGGGGGAGGGCAGCTGGGGGTGGGGGGGAAGGGCAGCTGGGGGGCCTGGGAAGGGCAGCCCCCCTCAGGCCTGTGGAAAGAGCTTCATGGCAGCAGCCAGGCGCCCTCACTCCCTGACCCAAGCGCCTAGCCGGGACCCCCACCTTTTGCCCCACCACCAGGTGCCTCACCGCCCCTTCAGACCCACCGCACGCACAGAGACCGGGAGCAGCCAGGAGACTTCCCCCTGCGGCCTCCCCAGCACACCCGGGCTGCTCTCCACCCTTCCCCTCACCCTTCCCCTCCCTCTGCATCCGACACACTGAGAACCCCACATCCTCCCTGCGCTCCCCGCAGCCTGGCAGACCCGATGCCCGCGTCCCTCCTGTCCCTTCCCCCGAGCTTGGAACTTTGCTGCCACATAGCCGTCCTCTTTGTACTTCACACCGCTGGCCTGGCTGCCCCTGCCCCCTCGCCCCCTCTCTTCCTCTGTTCGGTTATCTCCAGGTCCCCTGGCTCACCCCTCTCCCCCAACACACTACCCGGGAACTTTATACACCCTCCCATGCACCTGGAAGTTCACCTCGAGTCAGAGTTGGAGGAGGTGGAGAGCTCTGTCTCTGGCCTGACATGTCCTCGGACCCTACACTTTCTCTTGATGATTTCATCTGTACTCATGGTTTTAATTACTCCTTGTAAGTGAATGGCACTCAAACTTATATCTCCGGACTAGATGCCTCACCAAGCTTTAATAATAATAAATACCTATTTACATATGCATACATTAAAGATATTTAAAAGCCTACAGCATGGTAGCGCATGCCTGTAATCCCAGCTATTCAAGGGGATGAGGCAGGAGGATTGTGAGTTCCGGACCAGCCTGGGACACATCGTAAGACCCTGCCTCAAAAGAAAAGAATATTATCCCGATGAATATTATCCGGGTGTTCCAGAGGTATCTCAAACTCCAAATGCATGTCTGTCTCTCATCTGTCTCATGTAAACGTTGGCTTTTATGTTTTGAACTGTGAACGGCACTGTTTCTCCTCCCTTGCCCTCATAGCTTTCAAGGCTTAGATTGCCCTCCAACTTGGGGTCCTCCTGTCAATACTTTTTGAAGAGCTTTGATGTCTCCTCATTTCTTAGTCCTCTCTCTCTCTCTCTCTCTCTCTCTCTCTCTCTCTCTCTCTCTCTCTCTCTCTCTCTCTCTCTTTCATGGGGCTTGAACTCAGGACCTAGGACCTGCCCGGCTGGCTTTGAACTGCAATCCTCCGATCTCAGCCTTCTGAGTAGCTAGGATGACAGGCGTGAGTCATCTGCGCCCAACTCTTCTTAATTTGAATCCCCTTTTAGTAATATCTCCATTCCTAAAACCAGTGAGAGTATCTCAATGTTCTCGCTCTCTCTACCCTGAACCCCTACACCAGCTCATTCCTCTGTGCTACTAGATAAGCCTTCAAAACTGGAGATTCAAAGTCATATGTGTGCCTGAATAGCTTTTGACAGCTTTCCAGGATGGAATTCGATTCCCGGCCCACGGGATTCCTGGCAGTCTCTTGGACACGTCAACCTGTTTTATGTCAACCACAGCACGGAACCACAGCTCCAGTCTCCACTCTTCCCCCAGCCCCCACTCTGGTGCTAGTTTTTTTTTTGTTTGTTTTGTTGAACTCAGGGCCTGGGTGCTTTTCACTCAAGGCCCGTGCTTTACCACTTTGAACCATAATGTGCTCCATTTCTAGTTGTCTGGTGGTTCTTAGGAGATTAAAGTCTCATGGACTTTCCTGTCTGGTCTGGCTTTGAACCACGATCCTCAGCTCTCAGCCTCCTGAGTAGCTAGGATGACAGGCGTGAGCCTCGAGTGCGTGGCTGCTGTCTATCTATCTATCTATCTATTTTTGCCAGTCCTGGGGCTTGAACTCAGGGCCTGAGCACTGTCCCTGGCTTCTTTTTGCTCGAGGCTAGCACTCTACCACTTGAGCCACAGCGCCACTTCTGGCTTTTTCTGTGTATGTGGTGCTGGGGAATCGAACCCAGGGCCTCATGGATGCGAGGCGAGCGCTCTGCCGCTAGGCCACGTTCCCGGCCCCTGGCTGCTGCTTATTTTTGAGGTAGGGCTTTCCACCCTAGGCAGTAGCTTAGGCCAAGACCCCTGAGTCTCAGGCGCTCCGTCCGGCCATGGTGGCGGGCCCACGCCACCTTGTCCAGGTCTCCAGGTCTCTGGTAAGAAGAAGTCTGGCACACTTGCATCCAGGCCGTTTGCCAGCCATGATTCTCTCCGTCGTAGGCCTCTGAGTAGCTGGGAATACAAGCCTTCTTCTTGATTCTCCTTCCTCCGTCTCCCTCCTGGGCTCTCCAATGCCCCAGTCTCACTGAACAGACCCTCCCAAGGGTTATCAGAGACGGTGCTTCTCTCTCTCCATCTACCGTCTGTTCGTCTCCGTTTATGTGCCAGCGTTTCCAACCAGAGAGAAAGTTCCCAGAGGACAAGAGCCATACATTAACCGTCCCTCTAATTCCAGGCATAACTTCCGAGTACTTTTAGAATATGTTATTTGAATAAGTGAATAGCATGATGAGAGCTGTCTTAGCTAGGCCTGGCAACCAGGGATCTCTGGGACATCCCCATGGCCTGCACCAGCTCTGCTAGAACCTTCCTCGGGCCTAAGTGGTCAGTTACGATGAGTCTCCAGCTCTGCCTACACATTCCCCTCTGCAGGTTTTCTTCCCTCAGTAAATCTGTGCTGTTGTTGAGCTATCTCTTTGTCTATAGTCTCTTGCTGTGTGTGTGTGTGTGTGTGTGTGTGCGTGCGTGCTCACATGCACACACGCTAGTCCTGGGACTTGAACTCAGGGCCTGAGTGCTGCCCTTGAGCTCTTTTGTCCAAGGGCGAGTGCTTTACCCCTTGAGCCGCAGCTCCACTTGCAGCTTTATGGTGGTTGATTGGCGGTAAGAGTCTCACTGACTGACCGACTGCCCAGGCTGACTCGGAACTGCAGTCCTCGGGTCTCAGCCCCCGGGGGGCGAGGATTCCAGGTGTGAGCCACGGGGCTCTTGCCTTCTTTTATGAACCCAGCACCGGCCACCTGGCTGCAACTCCCGGCTCAGCCGTTTCCTAGCTGTGTCACTTGACGGTGCATTCCCCAACCTGTGCTTGAGTTTCCTCTGTTTCTCAGTCTCTTTGATACCGGAATAAGAATAATAGTACCTGTCTGCTTGAGTTGAAGTAAAATTAAATAAATAACCTATGAAAAGTGGTTAGAATAATAACACCGGTAAGGGCTTAGAATATAGTAATAGTAGTCCGAATCATCTTAATATTTCTAATCTTTATAACAAATGTGCAAGCAAGCAGAGGTTCAGGGAGGTTAGGTAGCTGGCTGTGGCCCCCCCAGCAGGTGACTAGCCCAGGGCTCCGGCCCCCGCCAGGCCTCCCACCTGGCCGCCGATTTGGTTGCCACCTGCTCTGCTTCCCTCTGCGTGCACACTGACGCCCCCGGGTGCAGGTGTGCAGGAGTGTCACACACCGTCCCGAGGGGGAGGGGGAGGGGGAGGGGGAGGGGGAGGTGAAGGCTGAGGTAAGCGTGACACACGTCTTAGGGCTGAGCGGTCTAGGAGCTGGAGAGGGTGAGTCAGGCAGGCTCGGGAGAGGAAGTGAGTCTCAGGGAAAACATCTGCCTTCCGGAAGGTCGAGCCCGGGTTCGGGAAGGAGTGGGCCAGGAGGGCAGGAGGGTGGGGAGAGAAAGCCAAACAGACTGAGCCGCCTGGCAGAGGGAGCCGGGCCAGGGGCCGTGGGCGACCAGGGCATGGGACGGGTGGCTGGCCTCCCGGGAGGCGAGGAAGCTGTCCCACGGCGTCCCAGTGGCCTCCTCCGGAAGACAAGTCAGATCACACAGTGCCCGAGGGGCACCAGCCGGGCCACGGTTAAGGAGGTTTCCTTCCCGCCCTCTGTGTGGAGAAGGAGCAAGCAGCCGCCGGGTATTCGCCACCGAGGGAAGGCACGCAGCCCCGGGCCGCCTTCACAGGGGACATCAGCACAGGAGCCGGCCGAGGGTGGGCGGCCAGGCGGAGACGCGCCCAGACGGCAGCCTAGAGGTCTGCGGGGGGCGGGGGGGGGCAGCCACCGCCAGAGGCTCACCCCCAGCCTCCAGAGACGGGGGGGGGCCATTTCCCCAGTGATGCCCCCTCCTCTGCTGATCCTGTCCCCTAGTGCATGCACACTGGAACACACACACACACACACACACACACGCGATCTCCACTTTCTTGTCCTATAGCACTTTTTTACACAATGGAGGATGTTCTCAATGTCACCAGTCCCATGTGGCTACGCTTGAAATGTTCATGGGATCGATTGAGGCTACCCGGGGCTCTTGGCCAAGATGGGACCGGATGGGTGTGCAGGGCGACTTGAAGCTGGGGTACAAGGGCTCGCTGAGCCCCTTAGAAGGAGCGCCTCGCTTGGACTCAGGTTGACTTACAAGATCCTCATTCTTGATCTGCTGTTATGCGATGGTTCACAGTTTTTTTCTTAAGCTTCGGACGCTTCTCTCCTTCCTGTAAAAGCTGTGGACATGGAGTCATATAGGAGCCGGGCACTGTGGCTCCCGCCGGTCATCCTAGCTACTCTGGGGGCTGAGAGCTGAGGATCACAGTTTGAAGCCAGCCTGGGCAGGAAAACCTGAGACGTATCTCCAACTCACCACCGAGAAAACGGGAAGCGGAGCCGTGGCTCCAGTGGTAGAGTGCCAGCCTTGACCCAAACAGCTCAAGGACAGGGAGTCCCGGCTCCGACCACCAGGGAAAGAGAGAGGGGGAGGCGGGGAGAGAGGGAGGAAGAAAGGAGAAAATAGAACAATGAGATCTGGGAGGGTCTAGGGAGGGTGAAGGAGGAGGTGAGGTGGACGAGGTACATCACATGCGTGAATTAAAACATCCCAGTGACACACTCGTGTGCAGTTAATGCATCTGTTAAAAAATCAAAGTGGGGCTGGGGATATAGCCTAGTGGCAAGAGTGCCTGCCTCGGATACACGAGGCCCTAGGTTCGATTCCCCAGCACCACATATGCAGAAAACGGCCAGAAGCGGTGCTGTGGCTCAAGTGGCAGAGTGCTAGCCTTGAGCGGGAAGAAGCCAGGGACAGTGCTCAGGCCCTGAGTCCAAGGCCCAGGACTGGCCAAAAAAAAAAAAAAAAAATCAAAGTGCACTAATCGTACTCGCGTGACTTTGGCCCCCCGATTTTAAACATTCTCCCCATTGCGTGGGTGGACAAGGGATCAGCGAGGGACCGGAACTGCTGGGGCGGGGGCTGAGTGTGGGGTTGGCACTTGGAAACCTCTTTGGAACTGGAACTCGTGCCCGCGCTCCTGGTCCCTCGGGAGGCTGAGCTCTGAGGACCGTAGCTCGAGGCCATCCCGGGAGGAGTCCGAGAGACGCCTGCGTTAAATTAACCACCAAAAAGCCAGAAGTGGGGTGCGGCGCGAGCGACAGAGCGCCAGCGTGGACCAGAACCGGCGCAGGGCCAGTGCCCGGGCCCCGCGTCGGCGCCCCAGGACCGGGACGTGGGGGAGGAACCCTGGCTCCAGACTCGGGGGACCCACATTGTGCTTTGCTTGGCCTCTCGGTGCGTCGAGGCAGGGAGGGGCCGTGGGAAGAGAAGGGGCAGGGCGGCCGCCACGGGGAGCCGAGGAGGACGCGGACCACGAAGAGGAGAGGAGCCGCCATGAGTGAGGAAGCGCGCCTCGCTGCTCTACACACCGTAACAAGAACCGAGCCCCTGCCTGGTGCCACGTGCTCAGAGGCGGCCGAGGCTGGGTTCCAGAACACTGTCCTGAGCCATGTTCCTTTCCAGCGTGGCCCTTCACGCCACACTCTGTGAGAGTCCCGGGAGGAAGGAAGCGCTGAGGCTTCTGGGAAGGGATGGGGGGGAAGAGGGGGTGATGAGCCAGAGGGTGGCTCCCGCCCTCCCGGGTCTTGAGCGGGAGGTGCTTAGACAGGACACTTGGGTAAGGAGACACGCGGGAGAGAGGAAACTCCAATGCTGAGACGTCAGGGGCTCGTCCCAGGTCACGGTGAAGGAAGTGAGAGGGGAAGGGGTGAACGAGGTGCCCGTCACACGCCGTGAGGACAGGTAGCGGCTCCCCGTCCACCAGGGGCGTGCCCGTCCTTATTTCTTACCACAGGGATGCTTCCCTAAGGGGCAGGAATGGGGCTCAAGTGGCAGAGTGCTGGCCTTGAGCAAAAGGAAGCCAGGGGCAGTGCTCAGGCCCTGAGTTCAAGCCCCAGGACTGGGGAAAAAAGAAAAAAGGATCCTTCCCTAAGTCTAGCTTCCTGATTCGCTCTCTCTCTAACCCTGACCGCCACAGAGGGAGAAGGGAGGGATGGTGAATCTCCAGCAGCCCAGAGACTCAATGACATTGTGACATTCACCAAGGAGCTGGGGCTGGAAATCAGGTTTCCAAGGGATTATCTCAGCATTTTTATACCCATCAGTTCTATCAAGATGTGCTTAGTAAGAAGACGGCGAGCTGTCGTGGGAGATTATAACAATAACCAGGACATTCACCCCCAAATAGCATTAATCAATGTGTGCTTATTACCCTGCGGGGAGCCCCCCTAGTGGTGGCAGATTTTCAGTGACATGTTGGGAAAAATACTGATTTGTAGGTTGTGCTGAGTTTGTTGGGACAGATTTGGCCAGATGGTATTGAATAGGGATAGAGTGGGGTTCTTCATTCCTCGAACAATCTGTGCAAGGGAAAACGTAGCTACTTGGGAGACTGAGCTCCGAAGATCCTAGTTTGGAGCCAGCCTGGACAGTAAAGTCTTTTTGAGACTCTTATCTCCAGTCAACCGCCAAAAATCTGGAGGTGAAGCTATGTCTGAGTGGTAGAACACCAGCCTTAAGTAAAAAGCCAAGCAAGAGCATGATGCCCTGGTTTCAAGCCCCAGGTGTGGCACATACAAAAAAAAAAAAAAAAAGCAAGTAGATGTGTGGGGGGCAGAACATCAGTATAAGAAGACAGGGCGAAAAGTGGACCAGTGACTTGTTTGCCAAAAAATCACTGACATGACGTCTAGCTGAGAGCTTTAGTCCCTCAACGAAGGGCTCAGACCAGACTTTGTGATTGCGGATCCCGTTTGGGAGTGTGTGTTCCTTTGTAAGGGGTACGGGGACAAACTCCTGTTCACTCGGAGAGACGCGGGGCACAGCGCGGGGCACAGCGCGGGGGCGTGTGGGCTCGTTAGGCGTGACCAGCGGCTCGCGGCGCCCGCCCGGTGGTGGCCTGGCGGTGACCCCCCCCCCCCCGTCCCACAGGCATCGCTGGCTTTGGAGAAGGTAGTGGAGGACGCGCAGAGGCCGAGCCTCCCCCCCCCCCCCGGTTCCTGCCGGGTTCCTGTCCCTAGGAGGGGACGAGAATAACCCAGAGCCCAGAAGACACCCCCCGCCCCCCCCCGTGCTCTTCCACGCCGTAGCACGCTTCCCGTGTGGCAAGGACCGCGAGGAACAGGGAGCCGGCAGCCAGTGTCTTCTAGGAAAGCCCCGGCAGGAGCGCATCCTCTTTCGGGGGGCGGGGGGGGGCGGGGGGCGCTGACTCAGGTTGACGTTCCTGGGGGAAGGGATTAAGGCAAAGCCACCGGGACGCGGCACTGAAGAGCTGGAAAAACCACCCGGGCCGGAAGGGGCGGCGAGCTGCGGAGTCGGGGGGGGGGGGGGGCGCGTGGGGCTCAGCGCGGGGGCGGGGGGCTGCGCGGGGCTCTGTGTGGGGCTCAGCACGCGGGGCTCAGCGCGGGGAGCAGCCGCACCCCCGGCAGCGTCGGGGATCCACCCGGGCGGGAGGAGACCCGACAGTCTGTGTCCGCTAAGACAGCGAGGCCATGGAAGAACAAGGCGAGGTTCTGGGGCGTGGGGAAGGAGGGGGGCCCCGCCTGGCAGATGAGCAGGACAGACGCGGGCCGGTCCCCACAAGGAGGGGCTGGCCTGGCCTTGCCCTCGCCCCGCCCCGCCCCACCTGACGGTGACAGTCCCCCCCCCCATGCGTGGCGGTGAGCCGGGCAGGGCACGGTTCCGAGCAGAGCCGAGGGGGACGCCCCCCCCCCCCCCACAGCGCCTCAAGCACGCTGCTGGCTGGGTAAACACGCGTCCAGTAGCCGTGCCCGGGGCAGCACCGAGGAGGAGAGTCCCGCACTCGGACTGTGCTCCTGGCCACTCAGGACGCCGACACCTGGGGACTGAAGTTCGAAGCCGGCCTGGGAAGAATAGCCCATGAGACCCCTGTCCCCAGCTAACCACCCAAAAGCCAGAGATGGAGCTGTGGCGCAAGTGGTCGAGCACCCGCCTTGAGCACAAAGCAAGCTAAGGGACGGAGCCAGGCCTTGAGTTCAAGCCCCAGCACACGCGTGTACACACACACACACACAGTGAGAGCAAGCTCCGCCCCCCATGTGCTCTCCCGGAGCCTGCACTCCGGATAGGGAGGCGGGTCTGGAGAGGTGAATGCACGCGGCGGGGGGCCCAGGGACCCCTAAGCCTCCTGAGGAAAACGGAACTGTGTTATGGGGGACTTGGGCACTCGGAGAAAGAGGGATGAATGACGAGCCCTGGAAGCTCCAGAAGGCCAGGCTGGACCCCCCTGGGATGGGTGAGGGACGGGGGGGGGGGTCAGGTCCCACGGTGGAGGGGGGTGAGGCCAGGTTAGTCACCTGGGGAGGGCTCGCCGCAGCCCCCCCCCCCCCGGCCAGGCCCCGGCTCACCAGAAGGGAGTGGACCGGGAGTGGACCGGGAGGGGACAGGGAGTGGACAGGGAGGGGTGCGGAAACTGCGATTCAGTGTCAAGAAGGAGAATGCCTGGAACCGCTGACAGGACGCGGCCACGCGCCTCTGTCATCCTCGCCCCGAGCCGTGACTCAGGCCCCAGCTCTGGCACGGGGGCAGAGGAGGCGAGAGGAGCCTGGATGGATTCCAGAAGCCAGAGGATCCCCGAGGGCCCGTCCTGGGGTACAGGCACCGTCAGGACTGCCCAGGCTATCTGTCCCCAAGGAAAGACAATGACGCTTTCAGCGGGGCGTCCCGCGGGGGCGGGGGGCTGGGCCCCTCCGAGTGGCTGGACACCGCCGAGTTCTGTGCACCGGGACCGGAAGCTCCGTGGGGGGGGGCAGCAGGCGGGAAGATGGAGAATGCAAGCCCGGTACTGGATGGGGAGGGGGTTTCTGCTCCTAGGTATTTGTTTGTGTGTTTAGCTAGTGTGTGTATGTGTGTGCATGCGTTAGTCTTGAGGCCTGAACTCAGGGCCTGGGCGCTGTCTCTTTTTTGCTCAAGGCCAGCACTGTACATCTTGAGCCACAGCGCCACTTCTGGGCTATTTTTGGAAGTTAATGGGAGATAAGACTTTGAACCAGCCAATCGCCAGTGGCTTGTGCCTGTAATCCTAGCTAGCCACTGAGGATGCTGAGATCTGAGGATCAGGGTTCAAAGCCAGTCTGGGCAAGAAAGTCCATGAGACTCTTCTCTCCAATTAATCACAGGCCAAGCTGCAAGTGGCGCTGTGGCTCAAGTGCTAGAGTGCTGGCCTTGAGCAAATGGAGCTAAGGGACCGCGCCCAGACCCAGAGTTCCTCCCTGGGCTGGCTTTGAACCTTGATCTTCAGATCTCAACCATCTGAGTAGCTAGGAGTACAGGCGTGAGCTACCAGTGTCTGGTTATATTTATTTGGGGGCCTGTACTAGAGCTAAAACTCAAGGCTTGGGCCCTGCCTCTTAGCCTTTGTGCTTAAGGCTGGTGCTTTGCCACTTGAGCCACAATTCCACTTCCAGCCGTGTGTGTGTGTGTGTGTGTGTGTGTGTGTGTGTGTGTGTGTGTGTGTGTATGTGTGTAGTTAATTGGAGATAAGAGACTCAAGGACTTCCCTGTCTGGGCTGGCTTGGAACCTTGATCCTCAGATTTCAACCTTCTAAGTAGCTAAAATTACAGGTGTGAGCCACTAGCACACCGCCAAAATGTTCACTGGTACTGGGGCTTGAACTCAGAAGCTCAAGTCTGGCCATCTATTGCTTGAACCATACCTCCAATTCCATTTCACTCTTATTTAAGAAGTGTACAGCTCTAAAGACCCAAGTGAATTTAAGGAGCTCCTAGAGCGCTGTGCTAGGCCTTACAGATTGAACTGTGGTAAGCAGAAATGGGACTCAGAGGAAGGCAGAGAGAACGAGCACTACTGCACGAAGCAGAATGGAATAAGCGAAGGGATGGAGGGAAGGAAGCGCTGAATTTAGGGAAAGGCAAGAATGAATTTGGCTGGAAGTCTTCAGGCTTAGTAAACTTTGAAATGCCCTCATGACTCTGCCCAACCCCAACACTCCCTCTGCAGAAAAGAAAAGGCTCTCAAAGCCCAAAGCAAACAAGAAATAACAGCACCGGCAGCCCGCGCCATGGGAAAGAGCAACTTGCACTTGGGAGTTCAATGCGTTCGCTCACCGTGACGAGCGCAAGGCTGGGCAAGTTCCCCGGCCTCCCGGCGCCTCGATTCATTTCCTCAGCCGCGCAGAGTGCTCGCTTCGTGCAGCAGATACAGAGGCGAGGGAGGGTCTGGGCAGAACGTGTCAGAACTTGCAGATGCTCGAGAAATGTCCGTTTCCCCCAGCTTCCACCATGCCACGAGCTGCGGCCGCGTCGAACTGCCAGGGACAGGGCGCGGCCGGCTCCCCGGAGCCCCTCCAGCGCCAGCTCTCCCGGGGCGCTGGGGCTCGGCCTGTCTCTCCCGGAGCTCCCCCTCCAAGGAGACGTCTCTGCCCAGCCCCTGCACACAGCCTCGCTCCTGAAGTGAGCCCGGACCCCTGCGCGGGGATTGCTGGGAAACCCACTTGGTGGGGTAGCTCAGGGAGGAGCCGGGGACCTGCCCTCACTTCCCAGGCCACTTGCTGAGACGGTAGCTGACAGCTGACCACGCGTCTCTCGCAAGCACAGGCATCTCTCTCTAGTGCCTTCCTTTGAAACGCGGTCATCAAGAAGGAGAAGACCTTTGTGCGCAGGTCCCTGTGAGGGGACGTTCCAGTCCAGACACACACGGCTGCGCGAATCCCACCTGGTCCGGCCACTCCGGCTCCAGGCCACCCTTCCCTCCGTTCCCAGCCGCAGGTCCACGTTTTCTCTGCACCAATCAGAATCAGCTCCTGCTCTACCGGCAGTAGTTACACGAGTGTTTCAACTGCTTCAAAACGATTACCTGGGGCCAGGAATGTGGCTTGGTGGTCGAATGCTTGCCTAGCATGCATGAAGCCCTGGGTTCGATTCCTCAGCACCACAGACACAGAAACTGTGGTGCTGTGGCTCACGTGGTAGAGTGCTAGTCTTGGGCAAAAGAAGCTGGGGGACAGTGCCCAGGCCCTGAGTTCAAGCCCCAGAACTGGAAAAACAAACAACCCCCCACCACCCAAGACCTATTATCTGGCTGTCCTTTTTTTTTTGGTCAGTCATGGGGTTTGAACTCAGGGACTGGATGCTGTCCCTGATCTCTTTTTGCTCAAGGCTAAGGCTCTTTGAGCCATTTCCAGCTTTCTGGTGGTTAATTGGAGATAAAAGCCTTACAGCTTTTCCTGCCTGGCTGGCTATGAACTGGGATCCTCAGATCTCAGCCTCCTGAATAACTAGGATTGCAGGCCTGAGCCACCGGGGCCTGGCCAAGCAAATATATATATATATATTTGGTCAGTGGTGGGGCTTGAACTAGGGCCTGGGCACCGTCCCTGAGCTCTTTTGCTCGAGGCTAGCACTTGAACCACTGGAATCACAGCTCCACTTCTGGCTTTGTGGTGGTCAGTTGGAGATGAGAGCCTCACAGACTCTCCTGCCTGGCTGGCTTTGAACTGCGATCCTCAGCTCTCAGCCTCCTGAGTGGCCAGGCTGACAGGCGCCTTTCCGTGCTCCCTGGGATCGGCAGCCGGACCGCGAGGGGACTCGATAGCCGCCTCGCGCCAGTGTTCGAAGACCACGACGTCAAGGCCTCTGGCGGTCGGGGGTGGGCGGAGAGAAGGCGGAAGGGCGTCTGTGGACTCAGCCACCTGCCGTGGCTCTTCAGTAGTACTCTGTGGGACCTGCGTGCACCCCTTGTCCTGTGACTCGAGCCCTGTTCCCCGTCCGTCCTCGTCGCCTCCCTGGTCTCCTAGGGTCTCCTCTCCGCTCACCGCGGATGCAATTCCCTCCCTAGCTTTTGTCCCCAAGGAAACCGCAGCCCCTCCAGTGCAGCCCTCTGCAGGCCATCGTCCCGTCGGGGTAGGGAAGAGAGTGGGGACGCGCCAGAGGAGCAAGTCAGGGCGAATCCGAGGACCACCCCCCCGGAGGCGTGCCGTGAGCTGGCCCGTGGGGAGCCGGGCTGGCCTTGGTGCGGAAGCCAGCACGCCGTCTCCGGCTCCGCCTGCAAGGCGGGGCTTGGGCCTGGCTGCGCCTGGCTGGGAAGAGGGGATTCACGGCTAGAACGGGGTTCACAGGCTCCTCAGACTGAGGGGGAGTCAGCTCTCTCTCAACGCGCCCGGAGGCTTGCTCATCCACAACGGGGCGCTCGGTCAATGACAGTGCAACGGAAATTCCGTATCTGGCGTTGTCAGTTTTCTTGGCTCTGTCCATGGTAAACCTGGTGTTTCTGTTGATGCAGTGCAGTTTCTTTGGCAATTCATATTGTTAATACTTACAGTAAATGCTTTTTCTCAGTGAATGTTTTTCTAGGGAAAAGGAAAGAATGGCGGAAGTGGTGCTGTGGCTCAAAGTGGGAGGGCCCTAGCCTTGAGCAGAAGAGCTCAGGGACAGTGCCCAGGCCCTGAGTTCAAACCCCACGACTGACCAAAAAAAAGAAAAGGATGGGCTCCCCGTGGCTACGCAAGAACCGAGCAGCAAGTGTTAGGAACTCACATGTATAATCCTAACTATTCAGGAGACTGAGATTTGAGGATCAAGGTTTGAAGCCAGGGCAGACAATCTGTGAGACTTATATGCAGTTAGCCAGCAAGAAGCCAGAGCTGGAGGTATGTAGTTCAAGTGGTAAACACCAGATGTGAGGGGGGGGAAAGCCAATAGAGGCCCTGAGTTTAAGCCAAATTGCTACCACCAAAAAAGAAAATAAAGAAAAGAAGGAAAAGAAGGAGGAGGAGGAAAAGGAAGAGGACAAGGGGAAGATGGTTATGGCAACACCGACTGTCTAGAACCACCGGGGGGTTGGGAATGTGGCCTAGTGGTAGAGCCCTTGCCTCGTATACACGAAGCCCTGGGTTCCATTCCTCGGCACCACATATATAGAAAAAGCCGGAAGTGGCGCTGTGGCTCAAGTGGCAGAGTGCTAGCCTTGAGCAAAAAGAAGCCAGGAACAGTGCTCAGACCCTGAGTTCAAATCCCCTGGGACTGGCAAAAAGAGAGAGAACCACTTGGGTCTCCTGGAGCCCCTTTGCTCTGGGGGACAGTGTAGTTTGTCACTAAGGAGCCCAAATGGCCCTAACAGGCCTGTGTAATCGGGTGTGTGTGAGGAAGCCCTTCAGGGATAGTATCCCGAAAGGTAGGATCAGTGTGCCAGTGCCACTCCTCACCTGGGACCGCGTGGCCCCTTCTCCTCCGGCTCTGGAAATCGCAGACACCAAGGCACCCGTCCATGTTGGACGGGCGCCCCAGAGGTCAGCCCAGCTAGGAGTCAGCAGTCATCGTAGAGGTGGTGGGGTGAGGAGGGGGCCCGGGCCTCGCGGGGGGCCGCGCGGGGTCAGGGCTGGGGGACGGGGGCCTTGTCCTGGGGACCGAGAGTCCCTGGAGAGCTCACACATCTACAGCTCTCTGTGTCCTTCTGAGTGTGGAATCAGCACACACACACACACTGAATCAGGAAACCAGACTTTTATTAAATTCTGAGGCAAAAGTAAAAGGTACGGACAAAGCAAAGCAAGGCACCAAGGACTTACAGGGACCCCCAGGTCCACCAAGGACGTCCTGCAGGGACAGTCTCCTTTATGAGAGGCGATGTCAGGTGGGGAGGGTTAGAACTTGCTGCTGTAGAGAGTGATAACCCACTTAGGCACGCGGAGAAAGCCAGGCAGGTAGGAGCCCAGCCATCCCAGGCGGGTGAACTGCGAGAGAACTGAGCCCAAAGAAAGGTAGTCTTGGACGGGGCGTCCTGGGAACGACAGAAGGGTGATTAGACCTTCGCCTGCCACTCCCAAGCCCGGCAGAGCAGGCTGCGGGAAGGCAGCGGGACGGAGGGACCGGCAGGCAGGGACGGCGCGACCCCGGTGCTTACCATCCACATCCCGAAGGCCGTAGCGCCGAGCCAGGTCGCAGGACGGCAGCACTTTCCCACTCAAGCTCAGGATATCGGGGTCTGGGGGCACACGTGCGGTTAGAGATGGCGCCGGGGTGGGGGGGCCGCAGAGGGACAAGATCTGGGCTCAACAGGGCCAGAACATCCCTGGGCGCTCAGGAGAGCGCTCCTCTTGCTCCCACCAAGGCTTCTGGGCACCGCTCGCTCCCAGAGCCAGTGCCTAAAGCCCCGACCCTCACCCCGGAGGCTCCCGACACGGAGGGCGGCCGGGCCATTCCTCAGCCCACCGAGGTCCTCGCACCCTCGCCGGCCGCTCCGCATGCTCTACCTGTAGCCAAAGCCACCACGCACTTGCCGCTCATTTCTATGGATTCCGCTGCGGAGAACTGCGGCGTGTACTGCAAAACAGGTGCAGAAACACAGGGCTCATTTCCTTCATCTCTCTCTCCTTTTCTCTCCTTTCCCTCCCTCCCTCCCTCCCTCCCTCCCTCCCTCCCTCCCCCCTCCCCCCATCCCAAGTACTATCCCAAGTACCATTCCTTGCTCATCCTCAGGTCTCAGCCCCCTGGGTGACAGGCAGGTGCCAGTGGCACCTGGCTCAGGGTTAACTTAGTCCTCCTCCCGTCCAGCTGCCGCTCTAGGAGAGGCCGCGGGCCCGCACAGGCCCTGGAGGACCCACGTCGCGTCTCAACACCCGGGCAGGCACAGCGCGCCAGCACAGGACCTCTGTCTCACCTAAGCTGGAGCATCCCAGCACTGACTAAGGTCTGGATCTTCCAGGCTTTTCCAGAGCGGGAGTCAAGAGCTGAACAGCCTTGCCACGCCACACACACACACACACACACACACATGATCTACACATACACACACGATCTACACATACACAATCTACACATACACACACGATCTACACATACACACACGATCTACACACATGATCTACACATACACACATGATCTACACACACATGATCTACACATACACACATGATCTACACACACACGATCTACACATACACACACGATCTACACATACACACACGATCTACACACATGATCTACACATACACACATGATCTACACACACATGATCTACACATACACACATAATCTACACATACACACATGATCTACACATACACACATGATCTACACATACACACACGATCTACACATACACACACGATCTACACACATGATCTACACATACACACATGATCTACACACACATGATCTACACATACACACATGATCTACACATACACACATGATCTACACATACACACACGATCTACACACACACGATCTACACATACACACACGATCTACACATACACAATCTACACATACACACACGATCTACACACATGATCTACACATACACACATGATCTACACACACATGATCTACACATACACACATAATCTACACACACACGATCTACACACACACGATCTACACATACACACACGATCTACACATACACAATCTACACATACACACACGATCTACACACATGATCTACACATACACACATGATCTACACACACATGATCTACACATACACACATAATCTACACATACACACATGATCTACACATACACACATGATCTACACATACACACATGATCTACACACACACGATCTACACACACACACACGATCTACACACACACACACACGATCTACACACACTTCCTTCCTCTCCTTCCTGTGCTTTTGGCGTGCTGGGGATCGAACGCAGGGACCCTACCTGCTAAGCATGTGCTCTGCCCCTGAACTCTGGCCCCAGCCCTGGAACAAGTTTCTTCACCTCTCTGGGGTTGTCCCCCGCCCCCCCCGCCCCCCGCCGGGGGAAATGGAGGCAGTCTCTCCCTTACAGGGCCGACACCGCACAAGGCAATGCCGTCCTCCGTCCTGGGCCGCCGCGGGAGGCCCTGCGGTGGGCGCGTTCCGTGTTCCTCTGCCCCCCCCCCCCCCGCGTGACCATCGTCCTCAGGGCCGGCTGCCCCTCCACTCCCCTCCCCCGCGTGACTGCCTTTCACAACTTCTGTTTGTCTGTTTTTTGCCAGTCCCGGGGCTTGAACTCAGGCCCTGGGCGCTGCTCCCGAGCGTCTTTCTGTTTAAGGCCGGCGCTCTGCCACCGCCCCCCCCCCCGCCCACCTTGTGAACGCGAGGGTCGTCCAGCGCTCCCTGCGCCACGTACTCCGTCAGCAGCTCGGTCCGCACCATCCCCGGCCACAGGGACACGCAGCTCACCCCGTGGCCCCGCAGCTCGCGGGCGCAGTCGGCAGCCAGCCGGTCGCACTGCAGAGGGGGTGAGGCCGAGGGGGAGCCGGGCACGGGGGCCGTCACCTTCCCTGTCCGCCCCCGCCTCGCACCCGACCGCTATGCCCAAGGCCTTGCCCGTCACCCTTCTCCTTCCTTCCTTCCTCCCTCCCTCCCTGCGTCCCTCTCCCTCCCTCCCTGCGTCCCTCTCTCTCTCCCTCCCTCCCTCCTTTTTCTTTCTGCTGGTTCTGGGGCTTGAACTCAGGCTCGGGAGCTGTCCCGCCCAGGCTGGCTTTGAACCGCGACCCTCAGATCTCGGCCCCCCGAGGAGCTAGGACGACAGGCGCGAGCCACGGTGCCCGGCCGGCTCTGCGCTTCTCGGGAGCCCCGAGGTTCCCACCAGTCACGTTTCCCAATTAGAAGCCGACTCCGGCAGAAGGGGCGGGGGCTTGGGGGGAGCAGGGAAGGTCCCCCTCCGGTCGGGACGGACAGGTGGGTAGGGGCCTGGCCGGCCTCGCCATTCTGGCCGCCAGGACCGCGCCTCCTGGCTGCAAGCAGCACATCGGGGTCATCTGTCGTCGGAAGCCCCGGGGCGCGGGTCCTCACCGCGGCTTTGCCCACTCCGTAGGCGACGTTGAACATGTACTGCAGCCCGCCGGGCGAGGACACCACCACGATGAGCCCCCGCCGGGCGGGCACCATCAGCCGGGCGCCGTACACGGAGCACAGGTAGTGGCCTCTAGACGCGGGCGGGCGGGGAGGAGGAGGGCGCGCGGTCAACGCCGACGCACGCGCGGAGGCTGCACGGGGGGCGGCTGCGGACCCCCCCCCCCCCCCGCGTGGAGGAAGTCGGCTGGGGGCTCGAACGCAGGCCCCGGGCACGGGCTCAGCTTTTTTTGCTCTAGGCTGGTGCTGTACCACTTGGACCACAGATCGGTCCACGACGGGCTTTCGGGGAGTTAACTGGACTTTCCTGCGGGAGCCGGCCCTCGGCCTGCTGGGTAGCAGGACTACAGCCATAGATAGGTACGGGCATCCGCTCAACGTGTTTACAACCGATGTGGGAAAGGCGTTCCTCAGCATTGCACCAAGACAGAAACTGTAAGACATGACTGACAGACTGGTTCTCTGAAAGATGTGCACAAACACTCACACACACACATATATATTTCTGTATGACTACGGAGTAGAGGAAAAGAGTGAACTTGCAAAAAAGAAATAATCAGCTGCGTACAGTAGTGCACACCAGTAATCCCAGTTCCTGTGAGGCCCAGGCCAAAGGATCATGATTTCGAGTTTCCCAAGGGCAGGGATTACAGACGTGCACCAGCATGCCCGCCGAGATTTTACTAGCCTTTACCTTTTCCCCCACCATCGTTTTTAGTAATGTACATGTGCTCGTTAGCTAGGAAAAGAAATTCTTTTGCATGGTGATCGGATAGACCCTTTTGAATGAACACCGGCAGCACTGTAGCTTGGGGGGCGGGTACCCCAGCCCCAGGGAGTGCCGAGGAAAGGCTGTAAGTTTACACGAGGGGAGGCAAGGAAGACAAAGTGCCAGTGAGCTGCTAACAAGGCTCAGAAAGCAATCGCCACACTCTCAGGCCTGGAGCGTAGGGTCTGGGTCTCTGGCCTGCCCGCCTCCCTGTCCCATGGGGACAGATCGTCTCCGGGGGACTGAGGACCTCGGTCACATGGGATTACATCACCGGAAACGGTCGCCATCATCCCCACGAGAACCCACGGCACCACGATGCGGACTATGCGAGGGAAATTCTAAATGTGTGTGCCTCACACCTGTGCCAGACGCACGCGTGAGCTAACGTCCCTGCGGCGTCACTGGGCACCGGGAGCTCACGCCCGTAGTCCCGGCTACTCCAGGGGCTGAGATCTGAGGAGCCGGCCAAGGCAGCGAAGCCCATGAGACTCCTAGCTCCCATGAACCACCAAAGAGCAGAAGCAGAGCCATGGCTCAAGTAGAGCGGCCAGCCCTGAGTGAAGAAAGGTGAGTGGCGGTGCTCAGGCCCCGAGTTCAAACCCCAGCACACACACACACACACACACACACACACACACACACACACTGCCCCAGCTCTGCACTGGAAATGAACTCGCCTGTAGCTCTGGAAGGAGGACCTGCAGGCGAAGGCAGGTTGGTGACCTTGCCTGTCATTAACGTTATCTTCACATAAAGCAAAAGAATTCATCCCTCCAGTGTGTGTGTGTGTGTGTGTGTGTGTGTGTGAGAGAGAGAGAGAGAGAGAGAGAGAGAGAGAGTGTGTGTGTTCTGGGGCTTGAACTCAGGGCTTAGGCGCTGTCCCTGAGCTCTTTTGCTCAAGGCTAGTACCACCTGAGCCACGCCTCCACTTCCAGCTTTTTTTTTTTTTGGCAGTTAATTGGAGATAAGAGTCTCACAAACTTTCCCACCCCAGGCTAGCTTCCAACCACAATCCTCAGAGTAGCTGGGATTACAGGCGTGGGCCACCGGCCCCCAGCCCTTCCAACCATCTCACCAACGTAGACTATAGACTGCTGACACAACTAAGAGGGGAAAGTTCTCCGCTGGGTCTCAGGTGGGGGTGAGAGACGCAGAGGAAAGGCCAGAGGCTTGCTCACATAAAAATGATGGAGAGGGGTGGGGAACGTGGCTCAGCGGTACAGTGCTCACCCAGCACACACGAAGCCCTGGGTGAGAGTCCCCAGCACCACATACACAGAAAAAGCCAGAAGTGGCGCTGTGGCTCGAGTGGCCGAGTGCTAGCCTTGAGAAAAGAGAAGCCAGGGACAGTGCTCAGGCCCTGAGTCCAAGGCCCAGGATTGGCCAAAAAAAAAAAAAGACTGAGAGAAATAGATCAAAAGTTGACATTTACAGGTACATCCTCACCTGTAAGGCACTTCTCCAGGTATACGTAGGACAAATCAACAGAAAGGAGAAAGACAGAGGTAAGGAAAGCCCAGGCTTTGCAGCGAGCCCCGGGGAATACACACCTGAGTCCAGCATTGTTTATGTCATCCCAAATGGCGGCAGGGGCTTCCCAGAAGGGCTTCCTGGTGTTCAGGATGGTCTAGAAGGCACAGGGAGGGTGACGGGCGTAAAGGAAGGACTAGGGAGGAGACAACAGATGGGGTTGGTCCCGAGGGGCCTCGGGGAGGGGGGGAGGGTAAGGCCTGGGGCCTTGGATTGGACTCAGCGGGCACCTGGACCCCGGCAAAGGCATTGTTGACCAGCACGTCGAGACGCCCGAGCTGTTCCCGATCGACTTGTTCAAACAGGCTTCGGATTTCGCTTTCCTTGCTTGAATCGCACACCACAGGCACACACTGGCCACCGCGGGACTGCGCCTGGAGGGGAGCAGGGGATACGAACTCACGGCTGTGCACTCGCGTGAGATACAACACAGTTTCCCAAGGGCGCCTGCGGGGGGGGGGGGGGGGGGGGAGCAGAGCCGAGTGAAAACAGCGAGGCGATACTGCCCTCTAGTGCCGCTTCGAGGAGCTTCAGAAACAGCAAGGAGGATTGGGATGTCAAGGTTCAAAACCACAGGAGTGGGGCTGAAACGGGGCTTAGCGGTAGAGTGCTTGCCTAGCATGCAGGAAGCCCTGGGTTCGACTCCTCAGCACCACATATATAGAAAACGGCCAGAAGTGGCGCTGTGGCTCAGGTAGTAGAGTGCTAGCCTTGAGCAAAAAGAAGCCAGGGACAGTGCTCAGGCCCGGAGTTCAAGCCCCAGGACTGGCAAAAAAAAAAAACAAAACAACCAAAAACAAAATTACAGGCCTTTAAGGCAGTGTACTCTGAAAGCCTAGGTAAAGGACAAGATACGGAGCCTACTCCTAGAAACAAGTATGCCTTTCCTTGTCCTTGGTCCTTTCTAACTTTCATATGCTTAAGCTCCTATCTCCTTTACCACTCATCTAGAACCCTTACGAGGTCCCATCCCTCTTTCTACCCCTCTCTACCCACCCCTCATTCTACCGAAGCTCAGAATGAGCCAGGCAGCGGTGGCTCACACCTGTAATCCTAGCTACTCAGGAGACCAAGTCAGTTCAAAGCCAGCCCAGGCAGAAAAGTCCCTGTGAGACGCTTCAAAAACCGGAAGTGGCGCTGTGGCTCAAAGTGGCAGTGCGCTGGCCATGGGCAAAAAAGCTCAGGAACAGCACCCAGGCCCCGAGTTCAAGCCTCACGACCAACAATAAATAAATGGCACATATTAAAAAGTGAAACCCCAGGATGATCAGGTATGAAGCATTTCTTTTTTTTTTTGGCCAGTCCTGAGGCTTGGACTCGGGGCCTGAGCACTGTCCCTGGCTTCTTCTTGCTCAAGGCTAGCACTCTGCCACTTGAGCCACAGCGCCACTTCTGGCCGTTTTCTGCATATGTGGTGCTGGGGAATTAAACCCAGGGCCTCATGTATACGAGGCAAGCTCTCTTGCCACTAGGCCATATCCCCAGCCCGGTATGAAGCATTTCTATGACCATTTCTGCGTCACTTCCCCACCCTCTCCAACGTGGAAGGAAGAGGAGCACCTATTTAAGAGCCGTTCTCCGGGCGCACGCTCTGGCCTGCCCTCATGCCCCTTTGCTTCAACTACTAGCGAGGCCTCCTTGGAGCTCACTGGAATTCCAATCTTTCTGTGTATGGGGTGCTGAGGAATCGAACCCAGAGCTTCACGCATGCCAGGCATGCACTCTACCACTAAGCCACCTTCCCAGTCCCTTGCATTCCAATCTTTTTGCCTTGAGACGCGCGGCTCACATCTATAACGCACAAGAGGCAGAGGTCCAAGGATCGAGGTTTGAGGTCAGCCTGGGCAGAAAAGTCTATGAGACTCCCATCTCCCATTAACCAGCCAAAAACAAGAAGCAGAGGTGCGGCTCAGGGGAGAGAGCAGAAAGCTTGAGCTCAAGCCCTAGTCCCAGCACCAAAGCAAAACAAAAACTGAACAAGAAACACACACCCACCCACACCACTCTATAAAAACACAATGTGTGTGAAGGCTGAGTTCCTTCCCAGGGGGTTTGCTGGGTTCGGTGCTGGAGATTAGACCCGGAGCCCTGCGCACTGCCAAGCGGGCCTTGTACGGCAGAGCTGCAACGGCAGCGTCCGACGCGCTCCTCCACCCCGCTCACCACCCACCCTTCCCTTCCGTTCCCTCACAGGGGCTGACCCTGTCACCATTTGCTCAAGTAACTCACAACACTTTGCCCAACTTCCTTATCTAATTTGTTTCTGTCCAGACGCACTTCGAGGTACCTTACCTACTTCCTCATCATCCAGATGCCCTTTCACCCCATGCCCCTGGGGCATTTTGTGCATCTCTCCCCTCTTATCCTATTTATATGACCCTGAAATGTTCACTTCCTGTGGGACTCATCTTTTAGGAGCAGAAACTATATTGTATTATTCTTTTTCTTGCCCTGTCCTGGGGCTTGAACTCAGGGCCTGGGCGCTGTCCAAGCCTCTCTGAGCTCAAGGGTACTAGCACTCTACCACGTGAGACACAGCGCCACTTCCAGCCTTTTCTGTTCATGTGGTACCGAGGAATCAACCTCAGGGTTTCATGCATGCTAGGCAAGCACTCCACCACTACGCCACATCCCCAGTCCTGTATTTTATTATTCTTGGTAACCCCTGTGGTTTGTGCAGTGCCCAGCAATTCACAAGTGCTCGTTTATTTTACTGAATTCCAGTAGACAAGGGAAAATGTATAGTTAGTTCAATAAAGTCTTACTTAAAATAAAGGACGGCCCAAGTCCAAAAGATTAACTGTACATCTTAAGCTCTCACAAAGTTGGTTTTGTTTTCATAAAGTATACATAGCAAAATTCAATCTGACCTAAGTTTATTCCTAAGGTTAATTTATACTACTTTTCATATTGTGGGGCTGGGAATGTGGCTTAGTGGTAGATGCTTGCCTAGCATACAGGAAGCCCTGGGTTTGATTCCTTAGTACCAAATACACAGAAAAAGCCAGAGGTGGTGCTGTGGTTCAAGTGGCAAAGTGCTCAAGTGGCTAGCCTTGAGCAAAAAGAAGCCAAGGACAGTGCCCAGGCCCCGAGTTCAAGCCCCAGGACTGGCAACAAAAAAACATCATGTTGTGTTGAGGGTACTTTGTGAGGCCCAGGGTCTGCTACTTGGAAGGCCTTCCTCAGGCGGCCTGCCTGTCACTCACCTCCTCAGCCGTAGCCTTCAGCGTCTCCAGATGGCGGCCAGTAATGTAGACGGTGGCACCGGCTTGGCAGAGCTGCAAGGCAATCCCGCGGCCGATGCCCCGCGAGGCCCCAGTCACCACGCACACTTGGCCCTTCATGGGAACGTCCATGGCTAGGGACAGAGGGCCGCCGCGGGCCAAGAGGCGCGTTAGAGCAACAGAAGGGCGCCATGCCCATGCGCCTCTGGTCACGCCAGACGCTCCAGGAAACCGGGACCAGGGGCTTTCTTTCCTCTTTGTCCTATTTGCTTGCTTACATGTCTTTGGGAGTGTAAGGGGAGACACGGAACTGGAGGGGCCGAGGGCACAGATGCAGCAGTGGCAGCAATGGCACTCCCCGGACCCTGGGCTGAAAAGGAGCCGCGCACCTTGGGGTGCGGACGGGAGGGGGGAGGGGGGGAGGAGTGACTGTCCGAGAAGACGCGGACTCTTTTTACCTTTACGATAACAATGACAAAGTTAAGAAATTAAGATCGTTCAGGACGGGGGTAGGGGGGGCGGGGGTCTTCTGAGGCAGGTGTGCAGCGCATGCGCGGTCAGGATCCCGCTGGGGTCGGAGGGGCGCGCGGGCTGTGAGCCTCCGGCTGGGAGGCTCTGGGGTGGGGGCCGGGGGGAGCCCGGGAGGGGCTGACGGGGTGGGGGGCTTCGGAGGGCTCGGGGCCCCGGCCCCTGATCCGGCCCGGGCGCGGCCAAGCCGGGAGTGGGGGGGGGGGGGGGGTTGCGGCTCCGGAGCCCAGTGGGGAGAGCCTGCGGGTCTAACCTGTTCCTGGGGTTTCCTCGGAGGGGGTCCTCGCTTGAACCTGGAGGACCCCGATCCCGTCCCCGGGCGGGACCCCGGTCCAGGCCGGAGGGCAGGTCCGGGAGGACGGAGCGCGTCTGCAGCCGGGCGGGAGGAGGATCGAAGTCCGGAGCGATTCCCGGGCCAGGCCGAGGGGGCGGGGCCCGAGGGGGCGGGGCCCGAGGGGGCGGGCCCTGGACGTAGGCGTCCAATCCGCGCGCGGGGGCGGGCCAGCGGCAGGCCACACCCGCTCCGCCGGCTGAGCGTGGTCGCGGAGCGATGACGTGGCGCGGCGCCCGGAGCGCGCCGGCCGGTGGGAAGTGTGTCCGGAGCCGCGGGACCGCGCGCACGCATGGGGCTGGGACCCCGCTCGCCCGCCCCGGCGGGGCGTCGCTTCGCCGCGGGCCGCGGACGGGGCCGCGGAGCGCGGGGGTCGGGGCGGCCTCCGCCGGGCCGCGGACGGCAGCCCCGCACGCCGGCGGAGCGGCCGGCGGCGCCGGCTCCGGAGGCGCTTCCGCCGCACCTGAGCCCCGAGGCCCTGGGGTATTTCCGACGGGCGCTGTGCGCGCTGCGAGAGGCCCCCGCGGCCGGGGAGGAGCGAGGTGCGGGGCCAGCCAGGGCGGGCCGGAGGGAACTTGCTGGGGTCCCCGGGGCGCGGGGGCTTCCGTCTCACTCCTCACGCGCCCTTCCGCGGTCTTTGCCCTTCGTCCCGGGGTCCCGTTGGCTTTCAATGGTCCCTTTCTCGCCTTTTCCAGAGCTGATGGTGCACAATATTTTAAAAGAAGTGGAGGCCCAAGCCGTAGCCCTGGCCACGAGCCGCACCGGCAGTGAGATGTTGCAGGAACTGTTGGGGTTCAGTCCTTGGAGGCCCCTGTGTCGAATCTGGGCCGCTCTGCGCTCCAACTTGCGTCTGGTGGCCTGTCATCGGTGCGGGGTCCATGTGTTGCAGAGTGCTTTGCTGCAGCTGCCTCGATTGCTGGAGAGGCCTTCCCAGCCGGAGGAGGAGGAGGAGGAGGAGGAGGAGGAGGAGGAAGAGCATGGGAAGGATGGTGCCTTGGGAAGCTTGGAGGACCTGGTCCTGGGACTAGCTTCCGAGGTGTCCGACGATTTTGTTTTCTACTGTGGGGACACTCATGGCAGCTTCGTGGTTAGGACTCTCCTGCAGGTGTTAGGTGGGACGCTCCTGGAGTCTGAAAGAACCAGGCACCGTGGCTCCCAATCATCTGGTAAGGACATTATGTAAGAAAGGAAAGTGGGGCTGGGAATAAGGCCTCATGGTAGAGCGCTTGCCTCCTATACATGAAGTCCTGGGTTCGATTCCCCAGCACCATTTGTACAGAAAACGGCCAGAAGTGGGGCCGTGGCTCAAGTGGCAGAGTGCTAGCCTTGAGCAAAAAAAGGCAGGGACAGTGCTCAGGCCCTGAGTCCAAGCCCCAGAACTGGTAGAAAAAAAAAAACAAAAAGATTAAAAAAGGAAAGTGAACCTGGTAGGGAAGAGTGCAGGTCATTCAAAAGAAAAGAGTGCGGAAGATTAAGGCTTCATGGGGGACCTTGGTCTTGAATTAGCAGAGGAATTAGGACAGAGTTTAGAAGACCAGAGATGAAGGCATGCATTGGCTCGCACTATGCGCTTAGGGTACAGCTAATAACATAGCAGGAGGAGATGCTTCATCACAGCAATGTATTTCAGACTGTGTGTGTGTGCTGAGACTGGGGCTTGAACTCAGGGCTGGAAGTCAGGCCTCAACACTCTGCTCTCTCTTGGTTTTCTTGCACCCACGGCTGATGCTTACTAGCTTACATGGAACTTGACCACTTGAGCCTTGCTTCTAGCCTTGCTCTTTGCTAGTTATTTTGGAGATGGAGTCTAGATTACTTTTCTATCTATAGCTGTCCTTGAACCAAGACCATCTAGCGCTTAGCCTCTTGAGTAGCTAGGATTACAAGTGGGAGCTACTTGGGCCTAGTTGACCTTCACTTTGAGAAACTCTAGAAAATAATGTTAGAGTTTATTTGCTATTAGTGATTGAACTCAGGGCCTTGTACTTGCTAGGCTAATACACCCTTTTTGCTTATAGCTTATTTTTCAGAGAGAAGTTCATGGTTTTCTGTTTGTTGTTTTAGTTTGGCTTGATACTTGCATTGGGCTTGCCTCTGACCCACTTCTGGCTATAAGGGGTTACAGAAGTTCAACATTACACTCAGCCTGAGAAGTTTAAATGAGATCTGATTCCGGACTGCCTTTACACACCTGGCCGAGGAGTTTGAGCTATCTTCTCTGGACCCCAGAGGAGCTAGTTGAGGTTTCTTAGAAAAGTTGAAACAGAAACATTACCTCAGGCCAGTCATCCCGAGATAACAGGAGTTCAGCATCTCCAAGCTGATTGATTGCTCGTCCATCTGTGGTGTTCTCCTTCCTACATAGCAGGTTGTGACCCCATCAGTACAAATGTGCTTAATCTTTCAGAAGCCCACAGGACCTCAGCGAGGGAATGTAAGCCTGCTGATTTTGAAGTCCCGGAAACATTCCTCAATCGCCTTCAGGACCTGAGCTCTTGCTTTCTGAAAGACATTGCTGGTAAGGAGAGAAGTAAGAAGATGGTCTTAGAAATACTTTGCTGGAGGGGCTGGGGATATGGCCTATGGCAAGAGTGCTTGACTCATATACGTGAGGCCCTGGGTTCGATTCCCCAGCACCACATGTATAGAAAACGGCCAGAAGAGGCGCTGTGGCTCAAGCAGCAGAGTGCTAGCCTTGAGCAAAAAGAAGCCAGGAACAGTGCTCAGGCCCTGAGTCCAAGCCCCAGGACTGGCCAAAAAAAAAGAAACACTTTGCTGGTGATTACTGCCAAGCACAGCCCTTAAGGTCATTCCTCCTCTCTTCAAACTTCTGGTTTGTTCTTGTGAAGCATTGTTTGTGGACACTTCTTTTTTTCTTATTTATTGTCAAAGTGATGTACAGAGAAATTACAGTTTCATACATTAGGCATTGGGTACATTTCTTGTACTGTTTGTTACCTCTTTGTGGACACTTTGTATCCATGTAGACACAAAATTGTTTCTGCTGTCTGCCCACAGTGTTTATCACGGACAAGATCTCCAGCTTCTGCCTTCAAGTGGCCTTACAGGTCTTACACCGCAAACTGCCTCCATTTTGTGCCCGTCTCTGCAGTGCTGTTATTGACTATCTGGGTACTCGAAATCCTTCAGCAGATGGCAGGTATGGCCAGGGGCTGGGACTGACTGGCTGTGTGAAATGAATCAGGTAATAGGGTGTAACTGTTTTGAGTGAAGTAGAGTTAAAACTTCTTGGTTCCTTTTATATCTCCAGCCCTCTACTGGTGTTTCTTCGGGATCAGACAAGCTCCAGACTCTTAGAACAGGTGCTGTTGGTATTAGAGCCCCCGAAGCTCCAGAGTCTCTTTGAGGATCACTTCCGGGGTCAGCTGCTGACCTTGGCAGCCCATCCCATTGCTAACTTCCCTTTGCAACGCCTACTGGATGCAGTCACGGCTCCTGAGCTGGTGAGTGGCAGTCTTCTTCTGCTTTTCTTGTTCATTGGGTCTTGTTTATTTTTGCCTATAGATGTTGGTTTCCCAGAGTTGAGGATAAAGACGCCCATGCCAGAGATGTGCCTACCAGTAGGAGACTGGCTTTTTTGGTGGTTCTGGGTTTGAACTCAGAACTTCATGCTTGATAGGTAGTCGGCACTCTTATCATTTGAGCCATGGGCCTACCTTTTTTTTTCCTTTAGTAGTTTTCAGGGTCTAGTGGGTTTGTTTGTTTGTTTGTTTTTCAGTCCTGGGCTTAAACTCAGGGCCTAGGCTCTGTCCTTGAGCCTCTCTGTGCTCAAGGAAAATACTCTACCACTTGAGCCACCATGCCATGCCACTTAGGGTTTTTTCTGAGTAGCATATCGGAGACTTTCCTGCCTGGGCTCTCCGCCTCCTGAGTAGTCAGAATTACAGACGTGAGCCACTGGTGCCTGGCTCAGTGTCTGGTGCTGGTTTTGCCTAGTGCTGGCCTTGGGCCACAGTCCTCTTACTTGTGCCTTCTGAATGGTTGGGATCACACTTGAGAACCACCATGCCCTCCTTGTTTGTTGTGATGGTATCTTGCTAGTTTATTGCCTTAATTGGCCTCATACCACAGTCTTCCTAATCCCTGCCTCCTGCATTAGAGACATGTGCTGCAGTGCTTTGACTCGTGAAATTTATTTATTTTTAAGGAACTAGGGTTTAAGCTCAAGGTCTCATGCTCACTAGGCAACCCTCTACTACTTTATCCATGCCTCTAATCTATCTTTCTTTCTTTCTTTCTTTCTTTCTTTCTTTCTTTCTTTCTTTCTTTCTTTCTTTCTTTCTTTCTTTCTTTCTTTCCAGTCCTGGGGCTCGAACTCTGGGCCCGTGCACTGTCCCTGAGCTTCATTGCTCAAGGCTAGCACTTTACCACTTGAGCCACAGCGCCACTTCTGGCTTTATTCTATATATGTGGCACTGAGGAATCCAACCCAGGGCTTCATACATGCTAGGCAAGCACTGTGCCACTAAGCCACATTCCCAGCCTGAAAATGAAGGGGTTTCCCCCTACCCCCGGGGGGTGAGGCTTGCACTCAAGGCCTGGCCTCTATCCCTGAGCTGAGCCCAAGGCTAGCACTGTACCACTTTGACCACTCCTGTAATTTTTGCTCCACTGCCTGTAATTTTTCATTAAAATATATATATATATTTTGGAGGTGGTGGTGCCAGTCCTGGGGCTTGAACTTGGGGCCTTGCACTCTTGCTTGGCTCGAGGCTGTTCTTTACCACTTAAATGACACACCCACGTCTAGCCTTTTGCTGGTTAACTGGATTTAAGAGCTTCATGTTGACTGCCTGGGCTGATTTTTGAACAGCTGTCCTGTTTCAGCTACTCGAATCTCTAGCATTCCGGGCTCCTATGCTGCTCCTCTGTAATGGGAACCCCTTGTATTTCGTGCCACTCATGCTCAAATAGACAGGTTCTACTTGGGGTGGAGGCCCCCCATTTTCCCTAACCCTGTGCCCGCCACTGGGATTGAGCAAGTAACAGAAATCAGGAAGCAGAGGGCGCCACCAGCACTCGATTTTTTTATTTTTTATTTTTTTTAGATAGTCCCTATGTAGCCTACACCGGCTGGCCTCAAACTCATAATCTTTCCTCTTTCTCCTGAGTGCTGGGGTTATAGGAATGTGCCACCTTGTCCACTTAGGAGATGGACTTAACTCACAGTTGCAGCCAGCTCACACTTGTGTGGCCTCCCCAGACTGTGGGCACTCAGCTACATAGCCTTATGAGTACTGGGCTGTTGCCACAGCTCCTTTTAGCCTTTGCTGCTTGGCGCTGTGGTAGGGTTTCCTGTGGGTCTCATGGGTTTGGGTTTGGAGTGGAAGGGCCTGTTTAATTCGAGTCCTCTGTTGTTTAGTTTTCCCTTACATCTACAGAGAAGCCACTCTGCTGGGTGGTTCACATTTGTAACCCTGCCGTCCTAGCTACTCAGGAGGCTGAGATCTGAGAACTGAGGTTTGAAGCCAGGCTGTGCAGGAAAGTTTGCAAGACACTTATCTACAGTTAATCACCACAAAAAGCCGGAAGTACAGCTGTGGCTCAAGTTGTAGAGTGCCAACCTTGAGCAAAAAAGCTAAGGGACAGCCCCTAGGCCTGGAGTTCAAATCTTAGGACTGACACAAAAACAAGTAAATGAATTTTTTTAGAAAGTCCTTTTGCTGGGAGCCACGGGTTCACGCCTGTAATCCTAGCTACTCAGGAGGCTGAGATCTGAGGATCAAAGTTCAAAGCCAGCTTGGGTAGGAAAGTTTGTGAGACTCTCATCTCCACCATTAACCACCAGAAAACTGGAAGTGGCCCTGTGGCTCAAGAGGTAGAGCACTTGGGCTGGGGATATGGCCTAGTGGAAAGAGTGCTTGCCTCACATACATGAAGCCTTGGGTTCGATTCCTCAGCACCATATACATAGAAAAGGCCAGAAGTGGCGCTGTGGCTCAAGTGGCAGAGTGCTAGCCTCGAGCAGAAAGGAGCCAGGGATAGTGCCCAGGCCCTGAGTTCAAGTTCCACAGCCGACCAAAAGAAAAAACCCTTTTGCTGTGTGAGCTGGCACCTCTGTGCCTGCCTTACCCAGCAAAACCGTGCTGATGTGGACGTTGCTTTCTGTGTTTTATGTAGCACTTGTACTGTTGTCAGTAGGAAGATTGTTCTTTTTAGTTAATATGGCTATCATTACCACCGTGTCAGAGGCTCTCCCTCCCGCTTTTCCTCTCAGCTGTCCTGCATGTTTGAGGAGCTGAGCCCTGCCCTGGAAGCTGTGCTGGCCCAGGGCCACCCAGGGGTGGTGGTTGCCCTGGTGGGAGCCTGCCGCAGAGTTGGGGCGCATCAAGCCCAGGTCTTGCAGCGCTTGTTGGAGGTGAGTGGGTATTAACTTGAGACCTGTTGGTACTCCTAGTCTAGTTTTATCAGGATTTACAGAATCTGGGCCCAGGAGGTCTAACGCTAAGGAAGTGCGCAGACAAAGGGCAAAGTGGATCCCGAGAGCGCCCTCACTGTGGCCCTCCTCACCTCAGCCCGCGGTGGAGAAGGTGTCCACACCGAGAGAGGCTTGAGGGTAATCAGCCTCTGACACACGCGTAGAGTCGGGGACACAGCAAGGCAGCTGAGCGTTTTCCCCGCCTGGAGGGTTGAGCTGCGCGGCTTCTCCTCCCCGCAGGCGTTCCACTGTGCGGAGCCCGCATCCCGCCAGGCGGCCTGCGTGCCTCTGCTCGCCACGCTGACGGCTTACGAGGTGTACTACGCGCTGGCGGAGGAGGAGGGGGCGGAGCCCGCAGAGCACCAGGTAAGGCGGGGACCAGGAGGAGGTGGCTCACGGCCTCCAAGACGGCCTCCGTGACTGCGTCCTGGGCGGAGCTCACCCCTCTGCTTCTTGAACTTTACTTTTTCTTTTGTTCCTGGAGACTGGGACTCAGACTTGTGTCTGACGCTTTCATTCATTAGCTGGCTCCCTGCCACCGGCGCTGCGCCTCCCGCCCCTGGTTTCTCCTCCCTCTGCTTTCTTTCAGGTGGACACGGCCTCGGCCAGGGCCCTGGGGGAAGTGACTGTCCTCGGGTCTCTGCTGCTGCAGCATCTGCTGCACTTCTCCACCCCTGCTCTTGTTCTGCGAAGCCTGGCTGCCTTGACGGGACCACAGCTCGTGGCTCTGGCCCAGAGCCCCGCTGGCTCCCACGTGCTGGACGCCATCCTGACCAGCCCTTCTGTGACACGCAAGCAGCGCCGGCGTGTGTTGAAGACCCTAAAGGTTAGCCTTCGACTTCAACCACGTAGACACCGTGAGCTGCCCCCCGGAAACGGGGTGCCAGCCCTGCCCCGAAGCTCTTCTGAAACCGTGCCCGCTGCCTCCCCAAGCACTTCTGTGCGTGTCCCTACGACGCCCCTTGCCGTCCTCCGCGGGGACAGTGTGTGTCCCTACGACGCCCCTTGCCGTCCTCCGCGGGGACAGTGTGTGTCCCTACGACGCCCCTTGCCGTCCTCCGCGGGGACAGTGTGTGTCCCTACGACGCCCCTTGCCGTCCTCCGCGGGGACAGTGTGTGTCCCTACGACGCCCCTTGCTGTCCACTGCGGGGACAGTGTGTGTCTCTGTGACTCCCCCTGCCGTCCACTGCGGGGACAGTGTGTGTCCCTACGACGCCCCTTGCCGTCCACCGCGGGGACAATGTGTGTCCCTAGGCTCCCCTTGCCGTCCACCGCGGGGACAGTGTGTGTCCCTAGGCTCCCCTTGCCGTCCACCGTGGGGACAGTGTGTGTCCCTAGGCTCCCCTTGCCGTCCACCGTGGGGACAGTGTGTGTCCCTAGGCTCCCCTTGCCGTCCACCGCGGGGACAGTGTGTGTCCCTACGACTCACCTTGCCGTCTCACCGCAGGGACAGTATGTGTCTCTGGCATGCAGCCGTCACGGCAGCCGCGTGCTGGACGCCATCTGGAGTGGAGCGGCCTTGGGGGCCCGGAAGGAGATTGCCGCTGAGTTGGGTGAGTGCCGGGGCCTCTCCGCTATCTTCACACTTTCCCGGTAGCTAGGGTGGGCCTGGTCATGGGCTCTTCGCTTGCCTTTGTGTTCTTGCCTGCCGATGGTGCTGCTTTTGCCTTGGGAGTGTGTTCCCTCCACCCCAGTGGCAGCCCCAGGGTGGGGGACCTGGAGCCGTCTCCCCCAAGGAGCATCTGTGAGCACGCATAGCAGTAAGCAGGAGTGACTCCCTTTGCAGGAGAGCAGACCCAGGAGCTGATGAAAGACCCTTTTGGCCACCATGTGGCTCGGAATGTGGCCTTGACTACCTTCTTGAAGCGGCGAGCGGCTTGGGAAGAGCAGCAGAGTGCGGTGGCCAAGCGGAGGAAGGCATTCAACTCCATCCTTGAAGACTGAGGCCCCGCCGTCTGGGAGTGGGTGTTGAAGAGGGAGTCAGCGGAGTGCCCGCTCACTCCATACCTTCCCTGTTAAAGCTGGAGTCAAAAACCTTACCTGAGCTGGTTGCCGGTGGCCCGTGCTTGTTATCCTAGCTGCTTGGAAGCTGGGGATTGGGAGAATCACAGTTCAGAGTCCGCCTGGGCAGCCCAGCTTACCAGCCACCTTCCCAGTAGTCATTCCAGCTCTGATGGGAAGCGTCAAATAGGTGGACCACAGTCCAGGCGTGCACACAAGCAGAAAGCAAGACCCGATCTCACAAAATAACCAATGCAGAAAGGCTGGGGTTGTGGCTCAGAAGTAGAGCTCCTGGCCTAGCAAGCACAAGGTCCTGAATTCAAACCCAGTACCTGGATTGGGTACTGTCGTCCATGCCCATAATCCTGACGTAGGAGAGTTGAGTTTGAAGCCAGCCTGGTCCACTTAGACAAATCCGATCTTTAAGAAAAAGGCATTGGGGGCTGGGGATATGGCCTAGTGGCAAGAGAGCTTGCCTCGTATACATGAGGCCCTGGGTTCGATTCCCCAGCACCACATATACAGAAAACGGCCAGAAGTGGCGCTGTGGCTCAAGTGGCAGAGTGCTAGCCTTGAGCAAAAGAAAGCCAGGGACAGTGCTCAGGCCCTGAGTCCAAGGCCCAGGACTGGCCAAAAAAGAAAAAGGCATTGGATTACAGGTGTGTGCCACCAGCACCTTGGGTTTTTGGAATGAGATCTAGAAATGAGTTTCTCCAATGAAGAAACGAAGTGGCCAGTGCCTCTGGAATGATGGCCAGTCCTTAGAAACAGATGCAGGAGGTGATGGGCACAATGGTTAAGAGTGCAGCCTGGGGAACCAGATGCTTCAAAGGATGGAAGAGGTAAAAATACAGACAGACAGAATATCTATTAGACAGACAGACCTCCAAAAACTGGGAGAGATCAAAGGGAGGGCTGATGTGTCCAAAAAGAAATGTGCTCATCACCTGACTCGTGTGACTGCCACCCTCTGCACGTCACTTTTATAATAACAGTATGCAGTTTTAAAAAAAAAACATAACCAGGCCTTGGTAAACCTTTTCATGTTTTTATTGGAAATGTTTTGCGTTTGGGGAGCCAAGTATGAAGGTAAGAGTTCTTCAGGTACGCCAGGGCGGTCATGGATGGGGACCCCAGGATTTGGCGTGGATCTGGAGGTAGTCAGGATAGGATTGGGATGTGTGGAGACGGGCCTGCGGCCTTTCAGAGTCCACAGGAGGCTGGAGATGAGTGCAAGGCGAGCCGGTATTCACCAGAAGGTGCAGACGGGGGTGAGGCACTGGCTGATGGGTTCTGTTGGGGGGGGTGAGGCACTGGCTGAAGGGTTCTGTTACAGTTGGGGGGGGTGAGGCACTGGCTGATGGGTTCTGTTACAGTGGGGGGGGGTGAGGCACTGGCTGATGGGTTCTGTTACGGGGGGGGTGAGGCACTGGCTGATGGGTTCTGTTACGGGGTGGGGGGTGAGGCACTGGCTGATGGGTTCTGTTACGGGGTGGGGGGTGAGGCACTGGCTGATGGGTTCTGTTACGGAGTGGGGGGTGAGGCACTGGCTGATGGGTTCTGTTGGGGGGGGTGAGGCACTGGCTGATGGGTTCTGTTACGGAGTGGGGGGTGAGGCACTGGCTGATGGGTTCTGTTACAGTGGGGGGGGGTGAGGCACTGGCTGATGGGTTCTGTTACGGGGGGGGTGAGGCACTGGCTGATGGGTTCTGTTACAGTGGGGGGTGAGGCACTGGCTGATGGGTTCTGTTGGGGGGGGTGAGGCACAGGCTGATGGGTTCTGTTACGGGGGAGGTGAGGCACAGGCTGATGGGTTCTGTTACGGGGTGGGGGGTGAGGCACTGGCTGATGGGTTCTGTTACGGGGGAGGTGAGGCACAGGCTGATGGGTTCTGTTACGGGGTGGGGGGTGAGGCACTGGCTGATGGGTTCTGTTACGGGGTGGGGGGTGAGGCACTGGCTGATGGGTTCTGTTACAGTGGGGGGTGAGGCACTGGCTGATGGGTTCTGTTGGGGGGGGGGTGAGGCACAGGCTGATGGGTTCTGTTACAGTGGGGGGTGAGGCACTGGCTGATGGGTTCTGTTGGGGGGGGTGAGGCACAGGCTGATGGGTTCTGTTACAGTGGGGGGTGAGGCACTGGCTGATGGGTTCTGTTGGGGGGGGGTGAGGCACAGGCTGATGGGTTCTGTTACAGTGGGGGGTGAGGCACAGGCTGATGGGTTCTGTTACAGTGGGGTCGGAGGACCGTGGAGGAGGTCAGGCGAGTTATCTGCTGTCTGCAGGTCCCCTAATCTGGTGTCAACAATCCTCGCAATGGGCCTTGCGGGTGAAGTCGGGCTGGAGGCTCAGCCCCTTAGTAAGGACGGAGGTGACCCTGCGGGTGCCACTGCTCCGCCCCCTCCACCAGGTGGCGGAGGGTGGAGGAAATCCCCAGCAGCACGCGGCCCAGGCCTTGCAGCAGCGAGGAGGTCCAGCGGAGGAGTTCCCTGAAAGGCAGAAGCAGGAAGCAAGCCGATAGTTAGGGGAGCCAGAGGGGGGGTGCAGAGGGAGCGCCGTCGAGGCGGGTGTGTGCGGGAGGGGGGGCGGGGCCAGCTGTGGAGGGTGGCGTTGGGCGTCCGTTCGCTTCTGACCTGAGCACTTTCTTGGGACCCAGCCCTTGGAAGTCGCAGCTCATGGAGTAGAGGCCGTAGAAGGTGGCCTTGACGTTCAGGCTGCCAAAGAGGTCGCGGGGGCTCTGCTTGTAGACGTCCAAGGTGATGCGGGCGATGTCCTTGCTGTGCTTGGGTTTTTCTCGGCCCAGGCCGTATGTCAGCACCCCGCTCTGTAGGATACCCCGTTAGTGCGGTCGACCGAGCTGCCACCCGCCCCCTGGCTGTGTGCTCCGTGGGGTCTGACGACTCCACAGTGCTCCCAGTGTGCTCCCAGTGCTCCCGCCCCCAAGCTCAGGGGGGCCGGAGAAGACGCTTGGGGGAGCAGAGGCGGCGGCTGCCGGGACGGGCTCACCCTGGCGGAGCTCCAGCTCTGCCCCGGCGCCAGCACCATCAAGCATGCATCCTCCTCCAGCATCCGGAAGAAGTCCTCACTCTCCACCGCCGTGCCGTCCTCCTCCAGCACCAGCGTGAGCACTCCACTCAGCAGCAGGGCGTCCCGCGCCTGCGGCAGCCAGAAGCAACAGGGGAAGGGGGGTTGGCCACGGAGGGGAGGGCGGTTGACCCACGGAGGGGAGGGGAGGGCGGTTGTCCCATCGTCTGGCCCTGTTGGTTTCCAGTATCCATTGGCCAGCCCCAGACACTGGCTGACATCCCCGCTCCGCTTCCTGGTGCTCTCCCTTAAGGGGGCGGCTTCTTATGTTCCCCTCTCCTTCTGCCCCCCTAAGCCCACACTCCTATTAGTTTGGGATTCAGAAATCTAGCTAGGAGCCAGACTAGAGTGTACACTTGAGCCCAGGGATTCAAGACCAGTGTCAGCAACATCATACGCTGTGCAAAAACATTAGTACCAAGATCTTTTGAAAAACACCCTTTCTCCTTCCGCCTACAGTGTTAGACCCCCTTTCCTGCCCATAGTTCTCTACAACTATTTCCAGTGTATCTATCTATCTATCTGTCTATCTATCTATCTATCTATCTATCTGCCAGTCCTGGGCCTTGGACTCAGGGCCTGAGCACTGTCCCTGGCTTCTTTTTGCTCAAGGCTAGCACTCTGCCACTTGAGCCACAGCGCCCACTTCCCACTTTTTTTCTGTGTATGTGGTGCTGAGGAATCAAACCCAGGGCTTCGTGCATGCGAGGCGAGCATCTACCACTAAGCCACCTTCCCAGCCCCAGTGTTTCTAACTTTGTAAAGGCCTTGCTGTGTGCCAGGCATCTGAGGATCTTTACGTACTCTTCTGCTTTTATTCCTTTAATAGCACTAGGAGGTAGCTCATTTCCATCGTACAGATAAACAGATTTAGCTTAGTTGAATAGCTCCAAGGTTCGGCAGGCAGTAGCAAGACTGAATTGAATGTTGATACAAATCACCCTTCTCTATGGACTTAGGAATTGTATCGCTTTGGCTCTTCCTTACTGCATCCCTAGTCCCAGAGAAAAGAAGCTGCCGGCCCAGGGCTCCCACCTGTCATCCTAGTCACTCAGGAGGCTGAGATCTGAGGAGCACTGTGGGGAGCCAGCCCAGCTAGGAACGTCCACGAGACTTAATCTCCAATGAACTACCCGAAAAGCTAGGACGGAAGGTGACCAGCCAAAGGAGCCCAGGGACAGCACCCCCCCACCCCACCCCCCCCCCGGCGGCTCAGCCCGGAACTGCCATGTCCACAACACTCACCCAAATGTGGTGGCTCGCGGGGCTGCTTCTCCCCTGCCTGCCACCCAGGGTGTGGGTGACCCCGGCCCTTTCTGCCCCGCCACCCCAGGCTGTCGGTCCCCCGGTCCCGCCCCTGGGCCTCCCCGCGGGCCTCACCTTGTCCAGCAGCTCCTGGCGGGTGGCGGCCGCCAGCCCCTTGCGGAGCGCCCGCTTGTGGTCGCACACGCGGAAGGGCCGCGGCGGGTGGCGGGGCCGAGCTCCAGACCCGGCGGCCCAGCTCGGAGCTGATGTTGGAGACCGACCTGGCGGTGGGGAGGGAAGGTCCCGTCGGGTGGGGGGACTGGCAATTATGGGGGTGGGGTGGCTGGAGGGCTTAGGGAGGGCCCTAAGTGTTCGGGTTCCCCAAAGAAGCTCTCGAGGCAGGGTGGGGATTGGGGGCTCACCGCGGGGGCAGCCCTGCGGGAGGGAGGGGGGTGGGCGGGGCGGGAGGGAGACTCCCAGGGGCGGGATGCTTTGCTGCGCCCCCCGGCCCGCGTCCACCGTGTTAGCGTGTGGAGGGGAGGGTTGGACATTACCTCAGCAGGCCATGGGGGCTCAAGGCCGGGATCCGGTCCATGGCGGGGGGGGGGGGGGGGGGGAGGGCAGCGGCCTTCGCGGGGCTTGGGAGTCGGGGCTCCGCTGCGCTGAGGCCGGAGTGGTTGGTGTTCTGCTGTTACGGAGCTGGGACCTTGCGACGCAGATGAGTCAGGCCTGCACTCTGGCCCTGCTCGCCTGGCCGCTCAGGACAGAGTCCACGGGGGGGGGGGGCCGGAGGGGGGCTGGAAGAGGGGTGGCCAAGTATATCCGTTCAGGACAGAGTCCACGGGGGAGGGGAGGAGGAGGGAGGGCCAAGCATATCCACAGGAGTGTGCGTGTGTGTAAAGGGCAGAATGCGTCTTCGGGGAACTCCAGGGCACCCTGTGCGGCTCCGGCAGCACAGGGGGTCCGCGCCGTCCGTCCGCGCTGCCACCCTCTGGGGGAGTGCGTAAACCGCGGCCTCGACGACGAAACCGATGTTGGCGTGGGAAGGACGGAGCGGGACCGTCTTTCTCCGCGTGCCATTCCCGGCTGCCCCACAGCGTCTCCCGGCCCCCGCCTGCTTCCTGGCTCCATGGCCCAGACGGCTGCCTGTCCCCGAGCCGAGGCCTTGCACACCCCAGGCACTGAGCAAGGAGTGTGGGCCATTGTAAGCCGAGCTTCTTAGAGCCCCCCCCCCCACGCTCAGATGCCCTGGGGACAGGGCCCCGTGTGGGGGTCCTCACCGGCAGCGCGCTCCGCGAGCCCCAGGGGACATGCACTGAGTGCCCTGGCAACCGCATTTCTTTGAGCTCCCCAAATGGCCCTCGGTGGGGTGTAGCGAGGCGCGCCCTGTGGGAACTGTTGTGACACCGCTCTGAGGCGCGTGCCCTAGGTAGGACGCGCGTGGACGAGGAGCTTCTGTGGGTCATTGAAGCCATCACAACTGGAGGACGGGCGGGTGGCTTTGTGACTCTTGCTCAGTCTGTTGTCCTGGGCGGTCCTCACGCTTCTGGAGGCTGCCGTTGCCTCTCGAGGGCTCTAACGGGCGCTCCCCTTCCAGCTTCGGTCGCCCCCACTCCTGCTTCCCGAGCCGTCTCCCATCTGAGCACTGCCGTGCTCATCCGCTCCCGGGTCCTTGTTCCTAGGGAAGCCCGGCACTGCCTGCTGGCTGGGCAGACGCCTGTCCCTTCCCCCACCCCCTTGATCTTCCAGGCCCCTCAAATCTCATTCCCGAGCTCCTGATGCCAAGGGGAAAGGGCTTCTTCCTCCATGCCTACTGCTCGTCCGCCCCTTCCTCCTTCCTTCCCTCCCTCTTTCCTTCCTTCCTTCCTTCCTTCCTTCCTTCCTTCCTTCCTTCCTTCCTTCCCTCTTTCCTTCCTTCCTTCTTCCCTCCCTCCTCCCCTTCCTTCCCTGTCTCCCGGCACAGCTCAGTAGCTGGCTTTGTGGCTTCAGGTTGTGACTTCTTCACCAGGTTTTGGGCCCCTTTACCGTCACGCATCCCTGGTTTACCCCGGGACACGGTTTCCACCAGGCTCCCCACCGAAAAACTGCCATTGACTCCCCAGTGCGAGCCCAGGGGCGTTGGGAGAGGCGCTCAGCCGGGGGGCCCTCCGGGGCGGGCTGCGGGGCCTGGGGTGGGAGGTGGGCAGGTGGGGCGGGCTGCGGGGCTGTGGGCCCTGACACCGGCGGGCCGGCCAGGGGGCGGTGCGGGGGTGACGGGGGTCTGAGGGCCAGGGGCGCTGGTGCTCGGCCGCGGGGCGCGGGGGCTTGGGGGGCGCGGGGCGCAGGGGCTTGGGGAGCGCGGGGCGGGCGGGCTGGTGGCCGCCGTCGTGCTGGCCTTCCGCGGCGGGCGCCCCACCCCGCCCCGCCCCGCCGTCCACCTGCTGCAGGCCCCGCCCGACGGCGCCCTGGCCCGGCTTCTTCAGCTCCGGCGTCAACCGCGCCACCTGCCGGCCGCTGCCTCCCGCGGCTCCTGGACGGCTCGGGGCAAGTCACCGGCCTGGGGAGGGGCCCTCGGGAAGGGCACCGCCCTGGTCCGCTGCGTGGCCCCGGGCAGGGCTGCGGCCCAGGCGGGCAGGTCCGGCTTCCTGTGGCCCGGAGGGCGGCCCGTGCCCGCGCCGCCCGCCCCGCCGGCGGCCGTGAGGGTGACACACGCGGGTGGCCACCTGAGCCGGGACGGGAGCCACCGAGTGCCCGTTTGCACCTGGGCTGCTGGGGGTGCCAGGCTTCGGGGGGCCCCTCCCCTCCCCTCCCCTCCCCGGTGGCCTGTTCCCCCGGGGCAAATCCCCAGACCCGCTCAGAAAACCAAGTGAGGAGGAGAAGGGCGGTGCAGGGGGCTGGGAGGGAAGCGGGGTGAGGCCCTCCGGAGTCTTTGAAGGCTCCCCGAGGAAGAAACTGCCCTGGGAGGGGAAAGGAGGGGTGTGTGTGTGGGGGGGGGGGGTCCTGCTTGTCCTCGGGTTGGGACAGCCCGGGAGACACAAGTAGCACAGGAGCCGAGTGTGAGACTCGCTTCCCCTCAGGCCACCGGGCCGCCCCACCCAACAAGCCCCCAGCGAGCGGGGAGGGACCCCCAGAGGCCAGCGCCCCACCAGCCAGAGGGGCTGGGGCTGGGGCTGGGGGTTTATGGGGAATGGTAGGAGCGTTTGGAAGAAAGGAAACTTTCTCTTTTCTTTCCACTGGGTCTATTTCTCTCCTTCCCTTCCTTCCCTCCCTTTCTCTTCTTCCTTTTTCTTTCTTTCCTTCCTTCTTTCTCTTCCTCCCTTCCTTCCTTCCTTTTCCGCTGATGCTTGAACTCAGGGCCTGGGGACTGTCCCTTGGCCTTTTCTGCTCGTCTGGTTCTTCTCGGGAGATGTGGGTGGCTGCACTCCTGACCAGTCCAGGAACACTAAGATTGAGCCTGGGATGAGCTCTCGCCCTCTGGAGCAGGAAGGACGCCTGGTGGGGTGGGGGAAACGCCCTCCCTCCAGGGAGGTGGGATTGGGCGCCGCCTCGGAGGAAGGAGGGCAAGCGTTTCTGTCTGAAGGGGCTCTGGTTGGCCCTGGAGCACTGATCCCCAACATGGGCTTCTTCCCGCCTCAAGGTCGCGCTAAGGTCAAGGTTCCCTAACTTCCGCTGTTACGTGTTCCCCGTATCACCCCCGGTGTGGTCGGAAAGCCCTTCCTCCACGCTGCCCGGGGTTCTGGCTGTGGTTTCAGCCTCCTTTTCATCACATCCTTTGCCTGACACTTGGGGGCCAGCGGGCTCCGGCTCTACCCCATGCAGACCACGCAGGGTGGCGCGGAGCCACGGCTCTGGGGGGGCCGGTGCGAGCCGCCCGCGTGCCCGCACCCCCACGTCGGTGCCTCGCGCCCCGTCCAGCCTGGCTCCCCTCGGCCCTCTCTGAGTGTGTCGGGGGTGGGACGGGGCCGCCCCGCCTGTGGACATGGAGGAACTAGGGGGCGAGCACTCGCCCAGCCCTGCGTTCCCAAAGCCAACCCTGGCCCACATGGCCACACGTTACCACACGGGGGCCCCCGCACGAGCGGCTGCGGGAGGGAGATCGAGGCGCCCGCTCCGTGGCTGGAAGGAGGGGACGGGAGCCGACGGCCGCGCGGAGCCGACCCTCGAGCGCAGAGAGGCCGGGGAGCCACCGCCAGGGCTGGAGCGGAAGCCACGAGCGGGGTGCTGACCCCGCGGTTCACTGCCACCCTGACGCTCTGTGCTCACGCCTCCACTCCCCATCTAGTCACCCCAACCTCAACGTCTCCGTGGCCTGCGGCAACAGCTTAACGTGATATACACTGCACGTCTGTGGATGCAGTGTGGCAGCCGTGGAGCCCGGGCCGCTTCCCGCGCTCGCTGTCATGCCGCCCCCGGCTCGCTCAGGCCTCTAGTCTGGGCCTGCACCCCCGGCTCGCTCAGGCCTCTAGTCTGGGCCTGCACCCCCGGCTCGCTCAGGCCTCTAGTCTGGGCCTGCACCCCCGGCTCGCTCAGGCCTCTAGTCTGGGCCTGCTCGCCGCACCCCACCCCAGCCGACTCACGGCCGGCGCCCCGCTCCCCTCCCGCATCTGCTCCTTGCCCGGCCCTTCTCCGCTGGCCCTGCCCCCGAGGAGACCGCTCCCTTTGGGCTGCCCGGCACACACATGGTTCCTTCCTAGTGGAGGAGGGGGTGCGGGGTTCAGCCCCACCCTCAGGAAGACGGTGTCCCCTCCCATGCCCCGTGGTACTTCCTCTCTGGCTGACTTAGCCGACAGCACCCAGCCTGGGGCAGAGCCCCTGGCACGGCAGGGGGACACATCCAGGGGCGGGTGCCAGGGGACTCTCACCTGAGAGTTATCGGCTTCCAATCCGCACCTGGCCACACTTGTAAGTATCCAGGAGTGTGTGTGTGTGTGTAAGGGAGTGTGTGTGTGTAAGGGAGTGTGTGTGTAAGGGAGTGGGGGGGGGGGATGACAGGTGGGGCAGGAGAGAAGATGGAAAGTCTGCCAAGAGAGCCCACCAGCGTGAGCGGAGTGGAGATCGATCCTCAGCACCGCCCGTGACGCAGCCCCCCCCCCCCTTCATGTGCACCCTGCCAATCTCCAGGGAGAGCAGCTGGGCCGCTGACTGGGAGAAGTCAATAGGTGGAGGACTGCAGAGCCCGACGGGAGCCGAGGACCCGGCGAGTCACTGGTGAGGAGAGCCCCGCCGGCCCTGGCTTCCATGGCGCCCGAGGGGAGCGCGACGACAGAGGTGAGGCGGTGGGGCTGTCACCACGGCTGTCACCGCCACCGCTGTGTATTTTGCAATGGGGCAGGAAGGAGCCGTGGACCAGTTAGGAAACGAGGCTTTCCACCCCACCAGGCCCCTCCACACTGCTCGGTTGGGCAGACAAGGGGCGGGACACTTGGGAGGCTCCTCTGGTGCCCTCGATATTTGGGGGATGTCTGTGGGGCCTGGGCCACCCGGGCTGCCCACCTTCACTCATGTCATCTCCGCCCCCCCCCATGTCCCGGGCTGCCCACCTTCACTCATGTCCCCCTCCCCTCCCATATGTCCCGGGCCACCTGGGCTGCCCACCTTCACTCATGTCATCTCCGCCCCCCCCCATGTCCCGGGGTGCCCACCTTCACTCATGTCCCCCTCCCCTCCCATATGTCCCCGGGCCACCTGGGCTGCCCACCTTCACTCATGTCATCTCCGCCCCCCCATGTCCCGGGCTGCCCACCTTCACTCATGTCATCTCCGCCCCCCCCATGTCCCGGGCTGCCCACCTTCACTCATGTCATCTCCGCCCCCCCCATGTCCCGGGCTGCCACTTCACTCATGTCATCTCCGCCCCCCCCATGTCCCGGGCTGCCCACCTTCACTCGTGTCATCTCCGCCCCCCCCCCCCATGTCCCGGGCTGCCCACCTTCACTCGTGTCATCTCCGCCCCCCCCCCCCCCCGCCCCGCAGGTCTCGGACATGGCGGCGAACACGACCTCGCCCTCTGCCGCCGCGCCCGCGGGGGACCGCGCGGTGGGGCTGCTGGCCACGGCGCTGCTGGCGACGGCGCTGGCCGTGGGGCTGCCGGGCAACGGCTTCGTGGTGTGGAGCATCGCGCGGCGCATGCGGCGGCCGTCGGTGACGGCGCTGCTGGTGCTGAACCTGGCGCTGGCGGACCTGGCGGTGCTGCTGACGGCGCCCTTCTTCCTGCACGCGCTGGCGCGCGGCGCGTGGCGCTTCCGCGGGGCGGGCTGCCTGGCGTGCCACTACGTGTGCGGCGTGAGCATGTACGCCAGCGTGCTGCTCGTGGCCGCCATGAGCCTGGACCGCTCGCTGGCCGTGGCGCGGCCCTTCGCCGCGCAGGCGCTGCGCACGCGCAAGGCCGCGCGCCCCGTGCTGGCGGCCGTGTGGCTGGCGGCGCTGCTGCTGGCGGCGCCCGCGCTGCGCTACCGCGGGGTGGCGGGGCCCCCGGGCCGCCCGGCCTGCGCGGCGCTCTACCCCGACCTGCGGCACCGCGCCTTCCACCTGCTCTTCGAGGCGCTCACGGGCTTCGCGCTGCCCTTCGCCGCCGTGCTCGCCAGCTACGCGGACGTGGGGCGCCGGCTGCGCGCGCGCCGCCTCCGCCGGGGCCGCGGCCGGCGCGCGGGCCGCCTGGTGGCGCTCATCGTGGGCGCCTTCGCCGCCTTCTGGCTGCCCTACCACCTGGTGAACCTGGCCGAGGCCGGCCGCGCGCTGGCGGGGCTGGGCCCGGGCTCGGGGCCGGCGGGCGCGCGCCTGGCGCGGGCGCGCGGCGCGCTCATCGCGCTCGCCTTCCTCAGCAGCAGCGTCAACCCCGTGCTCTACGCGTGCGCGGGCGGCGGCCTGCTGCGCTCGGCCGGCGTGGGCTTCGTGGCCAAGCTGCTGGAGGGCACGGGCTCCGAGCGCGGCGGCGGGGGGACCCTGCCCGCGTCCGTGCGCGCCGCGCCCGCGGGGGCCGCGCCCGCCCGCCCCCGCCTCCGCCGCCTCCGCCTCCGGGAGCCCGCCCGGGGCGTCCCCGCCGCCCTCCTGACCCGCTGCTGCGCCCCGGAAGGGCGCGGCGGGGCCGGCCTCGCACCCCCCCGCCCCCCCCCGCCCCCCCACCCCCCCGTCCCCCGGCAGGCAGCCTGGCAATTAAAAAAGCTGAGGTCTGGAATCGGATCCGTCCCGTGCCGTGCCGCGCGCGTGCGTGCTGGGCGCCCCGGAGCCAGGCCCCGCCCTCGCCCACGGGTGGCGACTGGGGAAAGGACACCGGGGCAGGATGGGCGCCCCCTCCCACCCCACCCCCCCCAGCCCCCAGCGACGCCGGGGTTGGTGATGGACCGCCCCGGTGGATCGTCCCGAGGAGACCGCGCGCCTTCTCTGAAGTGGGTGGCAAGTGCCCCTCGGCCCCGCCTCACCTTCGTGCCCTCTCCATGCTCTTGGCCCACCGCCTTCCGCCCCACCACCTGCCAGCCCGGCCTCACTGGAGACCCCGCAGCCCCCGTGACACACGCTAGTGCGGGTTGGCGGCCGCCACCCCAGGAAACAGGCATTCTCGAGGCGGGGAAGTCCCCAGGCTCCGGCGGCTCACCCCCGTGATCCTAGCTGCTCCAGAGGCCGGGGTGTGAGGATCGCGGTTCAAAGCCACTGTGCGCAGGAAAGGCCGCGAGACTCCTAGCTGAAGGGGTGCAGTGCTCGTAGCCTTGAGAGAGAAAGACGGGGGAACTCGAGGTCCTGCGTCCACCCGGACAAGCCAACGAGCCAGCAAAACGGGCACCAGGATAACTAAGTGCTTTTGGAGGATAGGCCCTTGCCTTTCAGGGGTCACTGCCGCTGTTCTGGGAAACCTGGCTTCCCGGCACGATGCTAGGAAGGCGGCCTGGGAGGTGCCCTCCTATCGAGGGCGGAGGAGGAGGGGGTTCCTGCCACTTAGCAACGTCTGGTGGCCACGGTGTGCAGACGCCCTGTGATCCGCGTTTTTATTAGGGGTCGTAGGGGAGGATGGAGTCTCAGCCCAGGGGGGCGGAGGGAGGCCCCGTCCGTGTCAGATCCGTGTTCAGGAAGTAGGTGCAGAGCTGCCCTTTGCCTTTGACCTTGATGACACCCCGCCTGTGGCACGTGTAACCCAGGGACTGTAGTGCCTGGGCTGTCTCCTCCGTGACCTGCAATGGGAGGGGTATGAGGGGGTGCCCTCACCCTTACCGCCCCCCCCGGGGCCCCCAGTGTGTCTCCCCTCACCTGAATCTTGCCGAGGACGCCTGTGCTCTCCATGCGGCTCGCCACGTTCACGGTGTTGCCCCAGATGTCATACTGTGGCTTCTGGGCCCCAATGACTCCGGCGACCACGGGGCCGTGATTCAGCCCTGACGAGAGAGAAAGAGGGGTTCCCACTGGAGTCACCTTAGAGAGGAGGAGGAGGAGGAGGAGGAGGAGGAGGAGGAGGAGGACTGGCGGGAAGCAGGGCTCGTAGAGGAGAGGCTCCGGGGAAGGGTGGGGGGAAGCCGCGTAGTTCCCCGCAGTTGCGTTCCTCATCCGGGGGGTTGAGTCTGGGGAGCACGTCCGTGGACGGGCTGTGGGGAACCCCGCACTTGGCGTGGGGAGAGCGGGGAGCGACCCCCCAAGGGCAGGGGCGGGGGCAGGGGCGGGCTCACCCACGCGCAGGTGGAAGTGGTTGAAGGAGTGCTTGTTGATGACGTCCAGCTTGGACCCCAAGGCCACTGCGAATTCCACCATGGTGCCCAGGTGGCTGCAGCTTCGCTCGGCATCCTGGGAACGGCCCGTCCGCCAGCGTGAGCCGGCGAGGGCCCGGGAGGAAGTCCCACCCACCGCGGCCCGCGGGAGGAGGAAGTCCCACCCGCCGCGGCCCGCGGGAGGAGGCAGGGTGGCTGTACCTACCTGCGGCGCGTCCTGTCCCGAGGTGGCGTTTAAACCCTGTGGCTGCCATGTAGGTGCTGCCAATCGTTTTGATCTTCTCTACCCCGCTAAATTTGGGTTTGGAGAGCAGCTGCACAAAGGGGAGAGGGGGTGTCTGTCTCCAGCCCTTCTCCCTCTCTCCGTCGTCCCCCCTCCAAGAAGCCCGGCCCTAGGCCTTGGGGGACTAAGGGGCCAGGCCGTGGGGTGGGGGAGGGTAGCAGGAAGCAGCGGGTCGGCGGTGGGAAATGGCCACGGAGAGGACTGAGCTGGGACATCTGAGGAGCGAGCGTGTTGGGGTTGGGGGGCAGGTCTGGTCTCATAGCTAGGAAAGCAAGAGGAGAGAGAGGCCAGAGCGGTGGAAAGTTCTAGAAATGAGGACATAGGATCCGGGCAACTCTTGACGTTACCTCATCAAAGTCAGCAATTATCTCATTGAGCAGCCGAAGGCACTCCAGCCCTTCATGGTTGATGTTTGATTCGGAGTAAAATTCCTTGAAGTCTGGGACGGAGGCGAAGAGCACGCAGACGCACTCGTAGGACTGGTGGTAGAGGTCCTGTGTGGGCGGGAGGCTGGCGTGAGGGGTGTGCGGGGTCCCTCCCCCGCCTGGACCGCACGGCCCCCCTCCTCATGTCCACGACCCCGGTCCTTGTGGCTGGGACAAGGCCTCGCTGTGTAGACCGAGTGGGCCTCACGTGCTGGAACTACAGGCGTGGATGGCCACGCCAGGCTGCTTCTACGGAGGAAGCGTCAGACAGGGAGGACACGGACAGGACCACGTGACACCAGGGGTGTGTAAGACTTGGGAGCCAAGCAAGTGATGGTTTTGTGACCGCAGGGGACAGAGCTTCGGGGTCAGGCCGTGTAAAGGGACGTGCTCCTAAGATTTTGATCGTGCCAGGGGAAATTGTGTTTGTCTTATTGGCAAAAAGCATTCCGTCAGCTGAGTCAGCTTACAAGGTTGCTGCTATCTGCAAGATAAAATCAAGAGCAGCAGAAAAAAAAACAAAAACCACAAACCAAGCGCAAAAGGGGAAGGCTGGAACCGAATCTAGGCAGCCAGCAAAATGCTGCGGTGACGTTCTTGTCAGTCCTAGGTTCTGGCTCTTAGCTTTCTAACACCCGGCGTGGAGAGGGAAAGAGGCTCGTGTTGAGACTCCGTCTCCACAGGGGAAGAAACCGTAAGCATAGCTGCTTGTGCTGTGGAGAGCAGCTGGCAGATGGTAGAGACCAGGACTCTGGAAGAGCTCCCAACTGCTTCCTTCCTATGCCCCGGAATTCCCACAGCACAGAGGGCCCGAGAGCGGTGGCGTGAATTTGTGGGTGGCGAGACGCCTGAGGATCCAGAGTGGCAGCACCCGGCAGGCATGTGTGCAGCCACGGAATAAAATAAACAAACACGGGGAGCGCTGCCCCCCCCCCCCCCGCTGCTGGGGCGGCAGGGGAAGTCGAGCCTCGGGTTGGTATGCAATCACATTTACGTTCCGAGTGGCCACACGCGGCTCGCGGCTAGCGCCGTGGACAGCGCGGGGCCGGAGACGGGGGTGGGCTGTGTCCTCCACACAGCCCCCCCCCTTCAACACCCCAGGGGGACGGCGAAGGTCGGGGAGCAGCCGGGAGCTGGAAGGGAGGCTCCTTCAAAGAGAGAGTCCATGCTCCCCAAAGACAGACAACGAGCTCCTTGGGAACTGGGGGTCTGTGACGAGGGGCAAAGCCACGAGGGGCTGTTGGGTCCAGTGTCGGAAAGTCCGGGGGACCCCCGCACTCGGTCCCGGGGCCTCGAGTCACCTCGTTGCGCCGGTTCTGGCCGATGAACTGGGGCGCCACGTGAGCGGGCAGCACGTTCTCCAGGAGGAGCCGGGTCAGGTTCTCCATGGTCTCCGTCTCCTCCCGCTCCTGCCGCAGCTTCCTCTTCCACAGGAAGTCCAGGCGGCAGTAGTACTCGTTCTGGGGAAGGGGAGACCACAGCGCCATAACGCCCCGAAACAGCGCGCTGGCAGGGGTGCGGCCGCCCTGCAGACGCGGTTCCAGGGGGAAGCAGGAAGCGGGGCGTCTTCCTGAAGGCTGGCCTCTCCCGGCTTTGGGGGTAGGGGGGAAGGGGAAGCCGAGGAGACCTCGAGGGACGTGGGGGACCAGGAAGCAAGGAGCAGGGCAGGAAGCCCCCCGGAAGCTTCCGGTGGCACCGCGCCGGGGCTCACCCCGTGGCGGGAGATTGGGGAGGGCGGGGAGGCGACTCACCTGCCGGGCCAGGACGAGCAGGGTGAAGAAGAAGAGGAAGAAGGAGACGGCGCCCATCAGCTGGGGCTCCTTCAGCACGCCCGGCCTGTGGAGGTCACCGCGCGCTGGCCCTGGCGCCGCCCCGGGCGCCCAGCCTCGCCCCCACCCGCGGCGCCCGGGGGGAAGGGGGGGGTGGCTCGGGTCAGCGGCCCCAGCGCACACCGTCCCGAGGGCCCGGCCCCGGGGGGCCGCCCACCCCCCCACCCCCCCCCCCCGTCCCGAGGCCCCCAGGGCCGACCCCCCCGTCCCGAGGGCCCGGCCCCCGCCCCCCCCGTCCCGAGGGCCCGGCCCCCGCGGGGCCGCCCTCCCCCGCCCCCGTCCCGAGGCCCGCGGCGCGCGCGCTCACCTGGCGCCCGGGGCGGCGGCGGCGCGGTACAGGCAGGCCACGAGGCAGTCGGACAGCCAGGCGTGCGAGCGCAGGAAGACGCAGCACGCGGCCGCCAGCCAGAGCGCCAGCAGCAGCAGCTTCAGCTCGAAGCTCAGGTGCAGGAAGAGCGAGCACGAGAGCGCGCCCAGCACGCAGCAGTGCATGGAGTACTGCGGGGCGGCCGGGCGGTCACGGGGGGCGGGCCCACGGGGGAGGGGGAGGGGAGGGGCAGGAGGGGCGTGCCCACGGGGGAGGGCCAGGAGGGGGCGTGTCCACGGGAGGGGGAGGTGGTCAGGAGGGGGGCGTGTCCACGGAGGGGGAGGTGGTCAGGAGGGGGCGTGTCCACAGGAGGGGAGGTGGTCAGGAGGGGGCGTGTCCACAGGACGGGGGAGGTGGTGGTCTGGAGGGGGCGTGTCCACGGAGGGGGAGGTGGTCAGGAGGGGGCGTGTCCACGGAGGGGGAGGTGGTCAGGAGGGGGCGTGTCCACGGGAGGGGGAGGTGGTCAGGAGGGGGCGTGTCCCACGGGAGGGGGAGGTGGTCAGGAGGGGGCGTGTCCACGGGAGGGGGAGGTGGTCAGGAGGGGGCGTGTCCACGGAGGGGGAGGTGGTCAGGAGTGGGCGTGTCCACGGGAGGGGGGAGGTGGTCAGGAGGGGGCGTGTCCACGGGAGGGGGAGGTGGTCAGGAGGGGGCGTGTCCACAGGAGGGGAGGTGGTCAGGAGGGGGCGTGTCCACAGGAGGGGGAGGTGGTCAGGAGGGGGCGTGTCCACAGGAGGGGAGGTGGTCAGGAGGGGGCGTGTCCACAGGAGGGGGGGAGGTGGTCAGGAGGGGGCGTGTCCACGGAGGGGGAGGTGGTCAGGAGGGGGGCGTGTCCACGGAGGGGGAGGTGGTCAGGAGGGGGCGTGTCCACGGAGGGGGAGGTGGTCAGGAGGGGGCGTGTCCACGGAGGGGGAGGTGGTCAGGAGGGGGCGTGTCCACGGAGGGGGAGGTGGTCAGGAGGGGGCGTGTCCACAGGAGGGGAGGTGGTCAGGAGGGGGCGTGTCCACAGCAGGGGGGAGGTGGTCAGGAGGGGGGCGTGTCCACAGGAGGGGAGGTGGTCAGGAGGGGGCGTGTCCACAGGAGGGGGGAGGTGGTCAGGAGGGGGCGTGTCCACGGAGGGGGAGGTGGTCAGGAGGGGGCGTGTCCACGGAGGGGGAGGTGGTCAGGAGGGGGGCGTGGTCCACGGAGGGGGAGGTGGTCAGGAGGGGGCGTGTCCACAGGAGGGGAGGTGGTCAGGAGGGGGCGTGTCCACAGGAGGGGGGAGGTGGTCAGGAGGGGGCGTGTCCACGGAGGGGAGGTGGTCAGGAGGGGGCGTGTCCACGGAGGGGGAGGTGGTCAGGAGGGGGCGTGTCCACGGAGGGGGAGGTGGTCAGGAGGGGCGTGTCCACGGGAGGGGGAGGTGGTCAGGAGGGGGCGTGTCCACGGGAGGGGGAGGTGGTCAGGAGTGGGCGTGTCCACAGGAGGGGGAGGTGGTCAGGAGGGGGCGTGTCCACGGGAGGGGGGAGGTGGTCAGGAGGGGGCGTGTCCACGGGAGGGGGAGGTGGTCAGGAGGGGGCGTGTCCACAGGAGGGGGAGGTGGTCAGGAGGGGGCGTGTCCACAGGACAGTGGGGGGTCGCCCAGGATTCCTGTTCTGCCCCCTCCTCGCCCGGAGCCGCGCTGAGGGGCGGGGCTGACATCCACAGACAGGAGGCAGGGGGGGTCTCCATGTCAGTGTGTGGGGTGGAGCCCTCCTCAGCTCGAGGGATGGGGGTGGGGTCGGAGGTCGGGGTGGGGTCGGAGGTGGGGGTGGGGACGAGGTGGGGGTGGGGCGAGGTCGGGGTGGGGTCGGAGGTCGGGTGGGGTCGGAGGTCGGGGTGCTCGCCCGCGGGGCTGTGGGAGCACTCACCGGGACGCTGACGAGAGGCAGGGACCCCGGCAGCTCCCAGGAGGCGTTGGGGGCCCCGGAGGACGCGTTGGGGGCCGGGAGCGGGCAGTGGGAAGCGGCTGGGGAGAGGAGCTGTGGAGGGGGCGGGCTGAGGGCGGGCGGCCTCCCCACACCCGAGGGCCTGCCGCTGAGCCGCAGGAGGGGGGGCGGCCTCCTGGACGGTTCAACCCTGACACTTCTGGGGGGGGTCCTGGCCTGGGTCCTCACGGGAGGAGGGGCGTGGTGGGAGGGTCATGGGGGGCTTGGCCTGGGGCCTCATGGGAGGAGGGGGGTGGTGGGAGGGTCATGGGGGGGTCGGCCTGGGTCCTCTCGGGAGGAGGGGGGTGGTGGGAGGGTCATGGGGGGGTCGGCCTGGGTCCTCTCGGGAGGAGGGGGGTGGTGGGAGGGTCATGGGGGGGTCAGCCTGGGGCCTCTCGGGAGGAGGGGGGTGGTGGGAGGGTCTGGGGGGGTTGGCCTGGGTCCTCTCGGGAGGAGGGGGGTGGTGGGAGGGTCATGGGGAGTCAGCCTGGGGCCTCTCGGGAGGAGGGGGGTGGTGGGAGGGTTTAGGGGGGGTCGGCCTGGGGCCTCTCGGGAGGAGGGGGGTGGTGGGAGGGTTTTGGGAGGGGGTCGGCCTGGGTCCTCTCGGGCGGAGGGGGGGTGGGAGGGTTTTTGGGGGGGTCGGCCTGGGTCCTCTCGGGAGGAGGGGGGTGGGAGGGTCATGGGGGGGTCCCGGCCTGGGTCCTCTCGGGAGAAGGGGGGTGGGGGGAGGGTCATGGGGGGGTCCTGGCCTCGGTCCTCACGGGAGGAGGGGGGTGGGGGCTCATGAGCACTAATCCGCTATAGATCCCTGTCGGCCGCTTAGTCTCCTAGGACTTTATTTCCTCTTTTGTAACTTATGAGGATGAATCCTACACACGTTTCAGGCATAGACTTCTACAACAGTGATAATTTCTATTAAAAACACACAATTAACTGAGCTACATAATTAGTAACTCCCTCCGCAGGACGCAGAGTGTTCTAGCAAGGATCTTGTCCAGGCGGCTGGCCGCGGGAGATAACGTTTCCTCTACACTCCCAGAGTTTCCTTTACCCTTCCAGCCTTCCTTGGCCTGAACTCAACTGCCCCCTCGGGTCCCGGGACCCCGTTCCGTCCCTGGGGACACACAGGTCCCCCTTGAGCCTTACCAGGCTAGCAACGGCCATGGCAAAGACCAGGAGGATGGTGGCGGTGGCCAGGGCCACCCTCAGGGCCGGGCGGGTGGCCACCAGGCTGGACAGGGCGGGCAGCCAGTGCAGCACCTTGGGGCCCTTCAGGACGCATCTCTGTGGAGGGAGGAGAGACGCTGAGCCGTGGGGCTGGGCTCCCGTCTTCAAGCGGCTCCGGGGGCAGGGCGGGCGGGCGGCGGGGGGGTTACCTACCGTCAGATGCTCTGAGAAGCAGATGAAGAGGAGGAGGAGGAAGAGGAGGAAGGTGATGCTGTAGGCGATGGCCAGAGCCGGGGGCCTAAGGGAGGACAATGCGTAGTCCTTGGAGCAAGTGGCCGGAGCCTGGGCCCTCGGGGCTGGGCTGCAGGTGGGCCATCCGGAAGCCAGCTGGGTGTGGGCTTGGGGGGGGGGAGGGGAGGAGGTTTGGGGGAGCCAGCTTAGCGGCTGGTTGTTTGAGAATATTGTAGGGTTTAGGGCAGTGTTTGGGGGGGGGGGCCGGGGAAGAACCAGTAGAACGGGGACAATATTAAAGGGAGTCAGGGGGCTGGGAATGTGGCTTAGTGGTAGAGTGCTCGCCTAGCATGCATGAAGCCCTGGGTTCGAGTCCTAAGCACCACATATACAGAAAACGGCCAGAAGTGGCGCTGTGGCTCAGGTGGCAGAGTGCTAGCCTTGAGCAAAAAAGAAGCCAGGGACAGTGCTCAGGCCCTGAGTCCAAGGCCAGGACTGAAAAGAAAGAAAGAAAGAAAGCGAGAGAAAGAAAAGTGTTCAGGAGATACAATTGTTTTTTTCAGAGCTGACGGTGAACCCAGAGCCTCGTGAACACAGGGCGAGCTCTCCATCCCGGAGCCCCAGCCCCCAGGATGTACGCTATTAAGATGGGGCCTGTGATGTTATCGCGGATCCTCCGGAGCACGGGTTTCCTCTGTGGCAGGTGCACGAAGCGAACAGGAAGGCAAGTGTGGGTCGTGGGTCAGGAGAGACGGGGGGGGGGGGGGGGGGAGGCCTTCCCCGCCTCGGTCGGTCTCTGACCTGTTTGTCACCAGCATCTGGATGATGAAGTTGGACAGGAACACCAGGAAGGCGCAGGCTGCGTAGTATTTGAAGGCCGGGAGCGCTGAGAACCGGTACTGGGCGGGCGCGGGTGAGAGGAGACGCCCTGAGGTGTCGGCGGGCCGCCAGGGCGGGCTTTCCAGCCTCCCCGCTCTGACGTCGGGTTCTGTTGTGGGGAGGGTAGCCCCTCCCTGACCTCCAAAGAACTGCCCCCCCTCCTCCCACTGGCACCCAGGAACTCCGTCTACGAAGACTTCCCTTTCCAAGAGAGGTGCAAAGCTGTCACCCCGGGGCCACACACGGAGCAAACCCGCGGGCCTGTCATCCTAGTGACCCAGCCCGGGCAGGAAAGTGTGAGGCTCCTATCTCCACTTAGCCCGCAGGCAGGAGAGCTGCGGCTCCAACGGTACAGTGCCAGTTTGAGAGAGAGAGAAAGAAAAAGCCCAAGTACAGTGTCCTAGGTTCAAATCCCAGGAATGGCACAACACAAAACAGAAACCTGAGCCAGCGCAGGCGTGGGGGGGAGGTAGTGACTGGAAGCCCGGCTCCTGGGGCGAGGCGGGGGTAAGTCCGGGCCACCCACCTGCTTCTCCACGTCATTCTCTCGGAAATACAGCGTCAGGAGGTTGAAGTCCTTCGACTGCTTCCACTGTCTGGGGTGCGGGGAGGGGGGAGGACCAGGCGGGTGGGCGGGGCAGGGGTGGGGCGGGGGGTCAGGTGGGCCTCCCTCCAGAGCAGCCCCTCTAGGGAGCACCATGCCTCCACCCAGCCACCTCGGGACTCCCGCCCCCCCCCCCGCCCTCCCGCCCTCCCCCCCCCCCCCCCCCGCCCTCCGGCCTCCTCCGCTCTTACTTCTGGGAGTTGAGCTGCTCGATGACTTGGAAGAACTTGGCATCCCCGGTGTCCAGCTCCTCATCCAGGCCCCGGGGGGTGCGGCTCCTGCGCGGGCGACAACCGGACCTCGTACCACGGGGGCCTCAGGCGTCTGGGCAAAGCAGGGCACCCTCCTCCCCCCCCACACCCGGGGATCGGCCCGGCCGGCCCCACGGCCAGAGACGCTCGAGCCTCACCGATCCAGACTCCACTGGGGGCCGAAGGAGGCCAAGGCCTTCTCCTGTGGGCGGAGCACAGAGAAGGCGGCGGTGAGCAGACCCCGCGCGGGCTGTTCTGGGGCGTGGGCGTGCGTGTGTGTGCGTGTGCGTGCGCGCGTGTGTGTACGTATGGCGCTGGGGTTTCCACGCAGGGCCTGGCGCGTGCTGGAGGAGTCTTTCCTGTCGAGCCGCGGCTCCACCTCTGTGTCCTTTCTGAGGTAAGAGCCTCCTTTCTTGCCCGGGAGTCACCGGGATTTCGATTCCCCTTCCTTTTTCAGGCTTCCTGCCGTAGCCGGGGTGTCAGGTGTGGGCACCGCACCCCGCTCCTGTTGGGAAGGGTACTGCGCACTTTCTGTTCCTGAGCTGGCCTGCCCTGAGCGTCCCAGGAGGCTGGAATCGCAAGGCGTCAGCACCAAGCAGCCGCTCGGGCAACTGACCTGCCCGTGTCCTCCGGGTCTGATGCTATCTCCCCCCCCTCCACTGAATGGTACCGCCACGTCGCCCCAGCCACTCTGCGGGCTTGGGACGCGGGGACTGCGCCCCCTCGCAGCCTGGGGGAGCACCAGCCGCCCCGCACGAGGAGGGTCTGGCGGCAGAGACGCGTGCGCAGGGCACGGAGGCCTCCACGCGCTCTGCGCCCCCGGCCTCGTCCTAGCCCGACCTGCGCAGGGGCCCGCCCGCCGCCCGCCCGCCCTCCTCCCGCCCGCGGCCGCGCAGGGGACGTCCTTCTCCGGGCCAGGTGTCATTTCCATCCTCACTTCATCTCGCCGTGCATGGGTGCTAGGATTAGGGGCGCCCTCGGTTCTGGGGGACACCAAACAGGTGGCCGGGGGGAAGCCGACCGGGGGACCGGGTGTTTCCTGGTGCGACGGGCGCGGGGCGTCGGGATCAGCGTCGGAGGGGGTGGGGGGGGTGGGGGGGTTACGGGGGGGGGCGGCACGCACCGGGAGCGGCGTGGAGGTGGAGACGGGGCTGTCCACGTGGCTCAGGTGGGCGAAAGGCTTGGCGGCGCCCCAGGACTCCAGGTAGCGCGTCATCAGCAGCGAGGGGCGCATCCTGAGGCCTCGGGGGAGGACAGCAGCCCTCCCGCAGCGCCTTCCTCCTCTTCCTCCTTGGCCTGGGGCGGGGGGAGTCTGAGCGGGGAGCCGGGGGCGTCCCCTCCCCCTCCCCCCGCCCCTCCCCCTCCCCCCGCCCCTCCCCCACCCCTCCCCCCCAGTACCCGTGGGTCGATGACCAGGTAGGTGGGCTCGCCCAGCTCCTGGAGGTACGGGTCCCGGGGTTCCCCGGCCGCCTCCTCCACGGCGTACGCCCCCGCCAGCAGGGCCAGGGTGGCCCCCGTGATGTGCACCCGCCTAGAAGAGGCCACGAGAGCCGGGAGGGCCGGCTTCACCAAGGCGCCGGGGACTCCCACCCGCCGTCCCGGCTGCTGGGGGGGGGCCGGGGGGCTGAGATCCGAGATCTGAAGCCAGGACGGGGCCGCAAAGCCGGGGAGACCCTTATCCCCAATCGACCGCCAGAAAGCCGGACGTGGAGGCGTGGCTCAAGCGGTAGAGCGAAGGAGCTGAGGGACAGAGTCCAGACGCTGAGTTCAAGGCCCCATGCACCGTGTACACGCACACGCACACACACACACACGCACACGCACACGCACACACACGCACACGCACACGCCCCTTCTTGGTACCCCAGGATGCCTCTGCGCCTTCCGTGGCGTCGGGGGCGCATTCTAGGGAGCTGTGGGGGGAGCGGCGGCCGGTGGGGGGGGCCTGGCTGGGGGGCCCGGCCCGGGCCTCACCCCGGCACGCCGCCGGCCTCCATGTGGTTGGCCAGGGTGACGTCGTGGGACCACACGTCGTACTGCCACTTCTGCAGGCCGATGACGCCGCACAGCACGCTGCCCGAGTGCACGCCCACCGCGCATGTTCACGTCCACGCCGGTGGCCGCCCGCAGCTTCCTGAGACGGGGTGCGAGCTGAGCCCGGCCCTGCGCCCCGCCCGCCCCCGCCCCGGCCCCTCCCCCGCCCGCCCCCCGGGGCCCACCTGATGGCCCGGCACATGTCCAGCCCCATGCGCACGCAGTTGATGGCGTGGTCCGGCAGGGAGAGCGGCAGCCCCGAGACGCAGTAGTAGCAGTCCCCCAGAATCTTGATCCGCATGCACTCGTGCTCCTGGGAGTGGGCGTGGGGGTGTGTAGAGGAACCTGGTCAGAGGCCAGAGGGGGTAGGAGGGCGTTGGGAAAGGCGGGGCGCGGGCGGAGTGTTCCTGAAGAGCCTTTGGGCGTCGGGGGCGTCTACGTCCAATCCTGGGGATCCCCTACGTGGACAGGAGACCGGGCTTTCCCTGCGATTTCCTCGCGGGGGGTGGTGAGCGGGGAGCCCCTGGCTCTCCCCGGTTTGGGCGTGTGCGGGGCGTATGGAGAACGGAGCGAGTGCCTGGGGAAGTCTCAGGATTAGGGGGACCCCAAACGAAGTTGCACCCCAGGGGCCCGAGCCCAAGTGGCAGGGGTTTCCCTGGGAAGGGCCTCCCCGAGTGAGAACCCCTGAGTATCACCCTCGGTTGGGGACGCGGGGTCTAGAGACGCCGCGGCGGTTCTCGATCGCGTCTGTGGAGACGGGGTGCGGTCACCACGGGGGGGCTTTCTACGTCCCCGAGGAACCAGCACGCCCACGGGCTCCGAGGTAGGACGGGAATCTTGGAAGCCAGGGGTCCCCGCGACGGGGTGGTGTGAGGCTCTCTGGGGGAGAGGGGGAGAGGGGGGTCCCCCCCTCTGACCTTGGCAATCTGGTCGACTTGCCAAACAGCTCGTTGAGCATGAGCACAAGCTCCTTCGGGGAGCACTCGCTGGCCAGCCGCGTGAAGCCCACGATGTCGGCGTACAGCACGCTGCGGGGCGGAGGGGGGGGCGGGGGGGGGGGGACGTGGGGAGTCAGCGCGGCCCCCCGTGCCCGCCCCGCCCCCGTGGCCCGCCCCGCCCCCCGGCCCGCCCCGCCCCCCGTGGCCCGCCCCGCCCCCGTGGCCCGCCCCGCCCCCCGGCCCCGCCCCGCCCCCGGCCCGCCCCGCCCCCCGTGGCCCGCCCCGCCCCCCGTGGCCCGCCCCGCCCCCAGGCCCGCCCCGCCCCCAGGGCCCGCCCCGCCCCCCGTGGCCCGCCCCGCCCCCCGTGGCCCGCCCCGCCCCCCGTGGCCCGCCCCGCCCCCCGGCCCGCCCTCGCGCTCCCCGCCCCCACCTCACGCCCTGGTGTCTCTTGACGTAGAGGCTGTGGAAGTTGTTGGTGTTCTCCGGCCGGGAGCCCCGCCAGGCCTGCAGCCTGGCCATGACCTCCGCTTTCATCTCTCGGGCCAGGTAGGCGGGGAGGATGGACAGGAGGAGGTGCTCCTGGAGGGAGGGGCCGTGAGCACGGGGCCCACCCCCGGCCTCCCCAGCCCCCCGGGGGTCCTCCGGCTGCGGGACGGGGCTCTGCCGCCCGTCGCGGGCCCAGCGAGCCTCTGGAGGAATTGAGCTTTGCGTCACCCGTGTCTGAATCAGAGTTCTGGACCGAGCGTCACGGGGTTCTTACTTAAAAAAAATAATGGGCGTGGCCACGTGGCTACTGTCTATGTGCTTGACACATTGTCTATTGTCTGTATGTCTACCTGACCTAGGGAAGGGATAGAAAAACAGGGCGTAAGCTATCACAAGAAATGTACACACTGCCCTACTATGTAACTGCACCCTCTTTGCACAACACCTTGTCAAAAAGTTTGTGTTCAATTAATAAATAAATTAAAACAAAAAAGCTTGTGCCCATCCAGGGCTTGAACTCGGGGCCTGGGTAGTGTCGCTTAGCTTTTTTTTTTTTTTTTTTTTTTTTTGCCAGTCCTGGGCTTGGACTCAGGGCCTGAGCACTGTCCCTGGCTTCTTTCTGCTCAAGGCTAGCACTCTGCCACTTGAGCCACAGCGCCGCTTCTGGCCGTTTTCTGCATATGTGGTGCTGGGGAATTGAACCCAGGGCTTCACGTATAGGAGGCGAGCACTCTACCACTAGGCCATGTTCCCAGACCCAGCACTTTTTTCTTAAGTTTTGATTTGAGCCTAGCAACAAGAGGAAAGGCATGCTCTAGAAGGGAAAATAATACCCACACCACGGAGCCTGAAGGAGCCCACAGCCCCTTCCCCCGCTGACCTGGTGTGCGACCCCCCCCCCCCCCCCCCCCCCCGCTGACCTGGTGCTTTTTCTCGGTGTCCAGCCTCCGGCGCGAGTGCAGCGAGCTGAGCGCCTCCCGGAACGTGGCCCGCAGCGCGCGCTCCATCAGGGCCTTGTGGTACGCGCCCACCACGTTCCCGCACAGGAACAGCACGGCGTTGGCTGCCAGCTGGGGGGGAGGCGGCCTGCGTCTCTGAGGGCCTGGGGCGCCACACCGGCGGGGACGGTTCTGATCCCCCCCCCCCCCCCCCCCGCTTCCTGCTCCAGACTCTGGTGGACACCGTCTGTCAGGTCTAGAAGCCTTGCACGCTGATGGCTGGACGGGACTATCCTCACGCCCGCCCTCTTCACCCTCGTCCCCCCCTCCCGCTGCTGCCCAAGGCTACCAAGGCTGCCCAAGTTCTGATGCGCACCCCGCCCCCCCCCCAGAACTACTCGAGGTGTGGTCTGCGTTCCCGGCCGGGGTTCCGGGGCATGGGGCTCGCCCTCGGAGCCTGGCGCCGCCCGCGCCCCCGGACGCCCCAGCCTAGGATCCATCCATCGCCTCACCTGGGAACCTGGGTTCCCTCCCCGAGGGCCCGACGCCCCCCCCCCCCGCGCCCCCGCCCCGCCCCCCCTCGGGGGACCCGCGAGCCCCGCGTACCTGCGGGAGCAGCGGCGGCCGGGAGCCCGGCTGCGGCCCCAGGTAGAGCCCGAGGACCAGCAGGTGCGACAGCGACGAGGCGAGGCCCGCGGCGGCGGCGGCGCGCATGCTCAGCGGCAGCATGGCGTACGCCGTGAAGATGACGAAGACGAAGAAGGACACCTGCGGGGGCGGGCGCGGGGCGCTCAGGGCGGCGCGGAGGGCTGTGCGCGCGGGGTCCCCCTGCCCCCCAGTCCCCGGCCCCCAGCTGTGTGCACGGGCGCGGGGTCCCCCATGCCCCCCGGCCCCCGGCTGTGCACGGGCGCGGGGTCCCCCCCTGCCCCCCAGTCCCCGGCCCCCCCCCCCCGCCCCCCGCGCGCCGCTCACCTGGTCCCAGGCGCTCACCACGCCCCCGGTGAACAGGAAGCCGTGGCCCAGGGCCAGCAGCGCCGCCCACACCAGGCCCGAGAGCGGCCGCGTCCAGCGCTGCAGCCGCTGCTCGCGGGAGGCCAGGCCCAGCAGCAAGGAGAAGCCGCCCAGGGCGCACAGCACCGTGCCCAGGAAGCCGGGGTCCGAGGTCAGCTCCTGCCGGGCGGGGAGAGGGCGCGCGAGGGCGGCGTTGGGATGGGGGGCTGGGAGGAGCGCGCCCAGGGCCAGGAGACCAGACGGGGCGGGCAGGGAGGGCGGCGGCCTCGGGTCCCTTCCACAGCGGGGCTCAAACGCAAGCGCGACAAGGACGCCGGGCGCCCATCGTTCCTTTCGGGCCGACTCATACGCCATTGGCCTCCGCAGAGCATCCGCGGCTCAGGCCCGCCCGCAGGCCGGGCTACTCAGGATGCTGAGGCCTGAGGATGGGAGTTCAAAGCCAGCCAGGAAGAAAAGTCTGGGCGATCCTTATCTCCCAAAGTCCCCCAGGCCTGAGCAAAAAGAGCTCAGACCCCGCGCTCAGGCCTGGAATTGGAGCCCCAGGACCCGCAGGCGCGCACGCGTTTCTGATTGACAGGTGGCAATCTCCCGCCAACCTCATGATCTCCCCGGGACCTGAGCCCAGGAGACCCGGCTCGGTCACTACACTGGCCTTCCATGCGCTTTCTCGTCCATCAGGGGGTTAGTGTAGCGCCGGCCTGGCTTCCCACAGGGGGAAAGATCCTCCCTCACCAGAAAGAGGGTACCCAGCGACAACGACAAAGCAGTGACATCGCCCAAAAGCAAATGTGCTCTTTATCTGGCTTCTGTAACTGAAACCCCTCTGCACCTCACCTTAATAATAATAACAACAAACTTAAATAGGAACAACAGAAACAAAACCCAGCCTCTCAGATCCGACTCGTTAGCCTCCCGGTGACTCCAAGCTTGGGGAAAGGAAAGGCGAGGGGCAGGGTGTGCACAGCCCGGGGGGCCCCCCGTGGAAGTCTCGGCCCACCCCACCCCTCTCTCCGCACGTTGGGGGTGGACCCACCGCCCCCCCCCCCTCCATCCCGCCACCGGTCTGTGGATAGGAAGCCCAGCGCGGGCCCTCGCGGTGCAGCAGCACTGGAGAGCAGCTGAGCATGAGGTCACTTTTGGTTTCATTGAGGAGGAAGCGAGGGGCGGGAGGGCGCACGGCCAGGAAGCGCGCGCCCCGGTGGGGGAGGGGGCGGGGCTGGCGCACGGGAAAGCCTGGTGCTGGGTGTGTTCTGGAACTCGCGCCCCCCCCGGGCCCCCTGCGCCCCCCCGCCCCCCCCCGCGCCCCCCGGGCTCACCCTGCCGCTGGCCTTGGTGACGGCGAGCAGCGCGGCCAGGGCGCCCAGCACCAGCGCCAGCAGCAGCAGCAGCAGCGGGAACTGCTGGCTGCGGCTGTAGTAGGTCTCGTAGAACAGGTCCTCGCCCGGCGGCGGCGGCGCGGGGCCAGGAGCCGGGCCATGCCGCCCGCGGCGTGCGGGGGGCTGGGGGAGAGACCGGTCACCGTCGGGCAGGGGAGGGGGGAGTCCGCCCTTCCCTCCCTCCCGCCCCGCCCGGGGTCCCCCTCCCCGCCCAGCACCCCCCCCCGCTCCTTCCAGGGACTTGCTCCCCCAGACCGCACTGCGTACCCCCCACCCGCACCCCCGATGGCGTTAGTGTCCCGGAGTCCCCTCCCCCCTCCCCGGCCCCCACCACTCACCGCTGGGCTCCCCGAGGGCGCCCGGGGCTGGAAGTGGAGCCCGCAGCCTCCGCCGCCCGCTCCCTGTCTCTGGCCTCTGGCGACGGTCGCTTCCCTCCGGGCGCCGCGGCCGCCTCCCACTTCCTCGACGGCGCGCCTGGCCCCTTCCCATGCCCTCTCCCCGCCCCGGCGTCGGCTGGCCATGGTCCATGCCCCCCCCCCCCGGCCTCTGGGAGAGGGAGTCGGGCCTGTGGGAGCCCTCGGGCTGGGGGGTGGGAGTCCCGGCCGTGGGAGCCAGCGGGGCGGCGGGGTGGGGTGGGATGGTTGGGGGGGTCCAGGACCTGGGAGCCCGCGGGGCGGCGGGGTGGGGTGGGATGGTTGGGGGGGTCCAGGACCTGGGAGCCCGCGGGGCGGCGGGGTGGGTTGGTTTGGGGGGGTCCAGGACCTGGGAGCCCGCGGGGCGGTGGGGTGGGATGGGTTGGGGGGGTCCAGGACCTGGGAGCCCGCGGGGCGGCGGGGTGGGTTGGTTTGGGGGGGTCCAGGACCTGGGAGCCCGCGGGGCGGTGGGGTGGGGTGGGATGGTTGGGGGGGTCCAGGACCTGGGAGCCCGCGGGGCGGCGGGTGGCCAGTTGGGCCGTGGGGACCCGGAACGGCGAAGCCTGGCTGGCAGGCCGGGTGGAGCGCACGCCCTGGGCCTCGATGGGGGCTGGGATCGACCTCCCTCCACCCCTGCCCTCCAGGCAGCTCCGGCCGCCCCGTCTGAGCTCAGTCCCTGCCCACCCCTAGCGGGGGGGGGGTGCATGTGAAAGCGCATGGCCGGCCGGGCCCAGGGAGCAAGGCGCGTGTACCCGCGTACAGAGAGCCGGGGAAGCCAGGTCAGCCCTGGGGCCTGGCTGGCAAACCCTCCTGGAGAGCCGCACGGGGGCCCTGTGTGTGCTGGGGGGGGCGAGACCAGGGGCCCCCCCTCCCGGGAGCTTGGGTTTCGCCAGGGTGGGGCTCTTTGTGAGCTCCGGGGGAAGCGCTCCACCCAGAGATTAGAGTCCGGAGGAGCCCGGGACGCACCAGCCGCGCCTTGACCTCCAGAACCCCAGCCCAGAGCAGCCCCCCCCCCCCCCCCCGCTTCCGTCAGGTGTCTCCTCCTCCCTGGTCACCAGGTCCTGTCACCCCCCCCCCACCCGCCCCATCCCTCCCACTCTTGACTAAGGACTGCTGCGTCCGGCTGGCATTCACACAGGTTTATTGCTTCCCGAGGGCTGAACCACAGCAGACGCGGGCACCGGCCTGACCGTCCACGCCGGCGGCTCCGACTCCCGCTGGCCGCTTCGATTCCGCTTTTATTCCACGATCATCGCGGTGTGGCACCGCTCTGGCGTAGGTTCCTGCAGGCTTTCTGGTGAGCCTACTTGCAGGGAGGGGGCGTGGCCGGCCCAGGTCGCGATGCTGGGGTCTCCCGTCTGCACCCCAGTGCAGTTGGATAAGAGAAAGAGGACCGGCGAAGGAAAGTTCAGTGGGGGCCGGGGGTCGAGTGGGCAGCGACACCTGGCGGTCACCCCGGGGAAGTTCAAGATCGGGGTCTCTGGGCCGCCCCGCCTTCCACTCTGGCTGCCGCTTCAGACTTGTCTGGCAGCAGCTCAACAGGACACTCGAGTTCCGCTGGGAGCCTGCCGGACTCCCACGGCAGCCGTGGAACCGAGGGGACCACGGATCTGCTGCTGGACCGCGTCGGAGGACAGAACAACAAGTCCAGGCTTTGTGCCGGGCACCGGGGGTCACGGCTGTCATCCTAGCTACTCGGGAAGCTGAGATCTGAGGATCGTGGCTTGAAGCCTGAGAGTCCATGAAGCTTTTGCCTCTAATTAAACACCGGAGGGCTGGAGGTGGAGCTGTGGCTCCAGTGGTAAAGCCTCAGGTGAGCCGGCGTAGAGGCAGCCTCCAGGCCCTGAGTTCAGGTTCCAGTACTAGCACACACGTAAATAAGATCCAGGCTTCGTCGTGTGGCGTCTCTCACTGGGTAACAACTCGTTCACGAAATGCGATTGGGTAGATGATGTCCAGGCTCTTCTCCTTGCCGTGGATCTGTATGCGTGTGTTGGGGAAGAAAGTGCTTGAGTAAACAGTGGAGCAGCAGGGGGCTGGGCTGGGCAGTGTGCACACCTGTCCATGGATTTGAGGCTCCGGAGGAGCAACAGTTGGCGGCGTGTCTCTGGGCTCCCCACAAACAACGCAGGACGCCGGGGCCTCCTGTCCCGGAGCCTCGTTCCCGCCTTGAACGCCCACCCCTGAGCTCTTAGTGAGGGGGTCCCGCTTAGACGGGCCTCACCCCACGCTCTGGGGGCCGGGCCCCGCGGTGGAGCCGGGCGGTCTCTGGTCTCGGGGAGTTGGGGCCATGGACTCCGCAGGTGTCCCGATGCCCCAGCGCTGCAGCCCTTCCCGTCCTGCGCCCCTGCGCCCCGCTCTCCCTAGTGCGTGCTTCTCGGGGGGCGGGGGTGAGCCGGGAAGCCAGCAGGAGCCGGGCTGTGCGGCATCCGGGAAGCCGCGCGCCCCGCCGCCGGGCCCTGGCTTCGGGTGCGGGGCTCCCGGCCGGCCATCTCCGCGTGGGGCCCCGTGGGGCCGGGCTCTGGACGGGCCCTCCCGGTGCTGTCCCTGCGCTGGGACACGAGTGTCTTCCCCCGCAGGGACAGGAGCCACCGGCAAGGCGTCCGTGTGAAAAAGCCGGGGGACACTGCTGCCTGGGACCCCGGGGGACGGAGCGCTGCGACCTGCCAAGCGAGGCATCCCCGAGTCTGCCGGAGCCCCCCCCCCCCCCGCGCCCCCGCTCCTCTCCCCACGCACACGGTCCACGCGACGATCCCAAGCTGCGGGGGACACGAGGCGGAGCCCGGCCAACCTCCACTAACGCCCCCCCCCCCCCACCGTCCTCCCGAGAACCCCGAGCAGCTGTGGGCGTGGGGGGGGCCGGGCCACTGTGGCTCCACGTGGAAGAGGACCTGAGCGAGCAGAGCGCCAAGGCCCCGAGTTCAAGCCCAAAGACCGACGAAGAAGAAAAAACAAAGGAAGTGGCTTCCCCTGAAACCTGGACAGTCCAAAGTCTGCCAGCTGCAAAGGAAAGGGAGGAGGAAGAGGCACGGGCTGAAGGGGCGAGGGAGCCCCCCCCCGCATTCCCTCTCCCCCAGGAAGGGCAGGTCCAGCTTTCTAGGGGGGGACGGGAGCGAGGGCGTCCACAGGCCTCGGTGGCAAGGGAGGCCTGCAGGAAGCCGGTCCCGGCTAGAGCAGCGCGCAGCCGCCACCTTGCGCAAGGCCCCGTGGCGTGAGGCCCGGATCGGAAGCCCGGGCAGGGGGTGTACCCGTACCCCAAGGGGGCACTTGAAGGTGTTCTGTGTCCTCACTTTATAGAGCTCCAAGTCATGCATCCTGATCACGTGCCCTGCCCGCAAAGCGGCCTCTTTCCACAGGCCTGTGACACCGCGGCTCCACCACCAAGGTGCTTTGCCCGCAAAGCCATCCAGAGGCGGCCTGTGTCCTCCAGCCCTGACCACGTGGCGGATGCTGCGTTCAACAGGATGGCACGACTCGAAGTTCCATAAAGCCAGCAGGCAGGCAGACGAGAGAGGGCGAGAAAGGAAGAAGAGAGGCAAAGAGGAAGAGGGAGAGAGGGGGAGAGAGGAAAAGAGAGAACGAGAGAGAGCAAAGACAGCGGGAATATAAGCAACTTCTGACGTTGACCATTGCAGCGGCAATGCGCGTCTCTTGAGCAGGCCTGGTGAGAGGAGGCCTTACCCTGCACGGAGCCCTCCCGGGGCAGACCCCACATTTGGGATAAGATTGAGTTCAATAGATGGGCTTTCGATAAAGCAGGCATCCTGCACAGTGTGGAGGGCCCCACACAACCAACTGAAGGTGGGAATGGGAGAGGGAAGAGGAATAGCGGGTGGAACATTCGGATCTCTCTCTCTCTCTCTGGAGGGAGGGAGGCAGTGGAAACAGTGACATCATGATACAGCAGGGAAGCGAGGCTTTGGCAATCAGCATGGAGATTCCTCAAAAGACTAAATACAGGGGCTGGGAATGTGGCCTAG